>NW_024521428.1:3165843-3503440 GCF_017590135.1 Pyrgilauda ruficollis | reverse complement strand
GGGGGGGGAAAGGGGGGCACTGGGGGAAGAAGGGCAGGGAGAAGAAAAAAAAGGAGATTTAAATCTAAGTGACAAGGAAGCCTGCGGTGTCACAACACTCAGCATTGTTATCCTTTCAGATCTACTTGGTTTTTAACTAAGACATTTAATCACTTTTGATTAACATGAACTCATCCATCATTACAAAGTGGGGAATGAAAGCCAGTGTAGTTCCAAGAAGCAATTACATGTGGTACCTGCAATTGGTCAGTAAGAAATTCTGACTTTTAAAATCTGGGGAACAGCAGGTCAGATGCACAGAGGGACCTGCTCCCACACAGCCCTGAACTTCCCAAATCAAGCACTTATATCCTGTCTACCAAAATGAAAGGGGTGACAGAGAAGACAGAATCCAGCCTGCATCTCCAGCATCCTGGGGAACACCTTTAGTCACTGTACAAACAAAATGACTGCTGCAGAAGTTTGAAGCAGAGAGAAAACTGTCCTTCCACTTCTCCTAAGTCTACTTTGAAAAAAAAAAGAAAAAATACTTGAGATTTCCACTGCACCTGAGACCAGCTCAGATGGACAGATGCGCAACAATGCGTGATTGAAGAGTATCTGCCAAATCCAGCCCTTCCAAGAAAACGGGCACAGGACCAGCACCATACCAGGACCCAAACCAGACTGCCAAGATGCTCAGCGACTCCAAAGCTGAGGTTTCTCTCAGCTGCAAGAACCTTCCAAAGTTCCTGCAAGGCACTTCCAAAGTCAAGAAAATTATGGCACCACATGGTCTCCAGGGACTGCAGTGGCTGAACTGCAGTGACATGAAAAAGAGCACTTGGTGGCTACACTCACACTCGTATCATGCCAAAGCCATGTTTTAAGTACTCATATCCTGGTTTTTTTCAGTCAGACTAAGTTATTTTTGTAAGACAAAACCAGTAAATTGGGGTATTTACAATTACAGTCACAGAGCAGCACTGCTCCAGTGCAAAACCATGAAGGAAAAAGCATGCCTTCGAATTCATCCTTGGGAGCTCACTGCTGCTTGCTACATCTGCTCCACCAGAGAAAGCAGGGGGAAGAAAGAAAAATAAAGCCAGTTGTCTGAAAAAAACTGTACTCCTACTGGAAAGGAGAAAGCTCTTCCACGAAGTGGAAGGAGCTAACAGTACAGGCTGCTTCCCAGAGGCTTCAGTTTTACAAGGAGAGTTAATAGCTGCAAGAATCACTCTAAGCTGTTTAGGCATGTGAATTGGGAGAAAAGAACAAATCAAACAATTCATATGATCATAACAATAAAGGTGGAGTTTTTTTTGAGGACAGTGAAATTGAACAGCTTCAATAAAGCACAGATAATCTTGGCTTTTGAGGCAGAGAAGCACTTCATACCCTGAATCCTAATTACACCTCTCCACATAGCTTCCTCCATCCTGCAATGATTTGCAAACAATTAGTGTCTCAGAAGAGCCATGGTGGGCAGCAATTAGCCATGCTAGGGGAGGCAAGCAAACTGCCTGAAGGAACAGCCCACTACCAGGCAGAGCACAGGGAAGGACACATGGATGTACCCATTCCCTACCCCCTGCCATCCCTGGGCTCCAGCTGGAACAGAAAGCTGCTTTTCACACCAACCAGGATAAGCTCAGCCTGGCCAAAGGGCACTCCTGGAACAGCACCAAAGAGCAGATTGCTTGCCTGGCTCTGCAAGGCATCTCAGAAACTCTCCCTAGGACCAATGTCCTTGCTGAGAGAGGGAGGGAGGACCATGAAGCTTGTTCTCATCAGGCCCCAACCACTGCACCATGCAGGAGCCCTAACTTGTGACCATGACCCCATGGGTGGCCCAAGGCAAGACCCAGGGCTGAGATGCAATGAGAACCACTGCAGCCTCTATCCTCACCTCTTACAGCCCACCCAGAGAGTACCAGGCATTACAGGCTAAGGTGGAAGCTTTTGAGCCGCACCACGGTAGGATACAGCCCAGGGCAGCACTGTTGGCCAGTGGTGGCCCCCAGCATAAATGTTTGGGGACATCTCCAGGTCTTTGATATAATTTGATTTCTCTAAAAGTGCAAAACTCAGATGTTTAGCAGGTTATTGATTTCACTCAGGCCACCCTAAAATCCTTGTTTTTGATGGATAATAACACCATCAGTTACACAAAGCTGCTAATAACAACAGCTTAATGCAACCACACTGTCTTTGTTGAATTTTGCAAAATTGTATAAATAGGTTTTGATCCAGTGCAGCACCCATTCAGAAGTATTTATTACACTTCTACCACCAGAAAAAAAGAGTTGCAGAACTTATTTGGGTAAGTATGTAAGAAAAAGGATGAAGGACTCCTCCAACGGTTGAAGGAAGGCTCTGTTTCCTTTGAAACGATAAGGGCTCACCACACTGAAAGATAAGCACAGACAACACTAGATTTCAGCATAAAGACCTAATGCTCCAAGTATTTATTCACCCAGGAAAATACCCAACATTCAAGCCCTTACATTACTTCTAGCACAGACCTTGCCAGATCAAACACTGCCACTGGGTAAATTGGTTTCTGTTGAATTGGGACTTTTTTCAGTCTGGTACATAGAAATAAATTCTAACAAAATACTTAATCATTGTGCCTAGGTCCCAGTGCTCTGGGGGGAAGGTGGACATGAGAAATGTGGGGAGCTCACGCATTTCACTATGGGGGTTGGTGTCCCATGGTCCCCATGACTCCCACACCTCTGCATGTGATGCTAAGCGCTTGTGTCAGACCAACAAATGCAGAGGGAGAGACCACACAGGAGGAAGAAGTGAGATGAATTATGAACTGTCTCTCCTGGAATGGTGGAAACGGCATCCCCGCCCTGGAGCACTGATTATTTCTCCCCAGCACAGCTTCCCCACAGGCTGTTTCCCCAGGTGGGCATGCTGCCATGGCAAGGCACACACAGCTGCTTATCTCAGTCCTCTGCCATCAGTCCAGTTCAAGCCAAGCCTATTTTTATAGCCCTGAAGGCCGCTGAGCCAAATGCTTTGGTTCTCATGTTACAAGTAAAAATACCTGAAACTGTTTTCCACCTGAAAATGGACAAGAAGATGGGATATAACAGTTGCTGCTGCAGCCCTGTAAATTATTCAGACATGCACCAGTACTCAGAGGAATATAAAAAAGTATCTTTTTTGGTGGGCGCTGTAAATAATGCTGAATAGACCAAACTAGTGCTACATTAACTCTGCCACCACTGACATGCTCATTTATTTTATAAGGAAGACATTTTTTTCCTACGAGGGTGGTGAGACACTGAATCAGGTTGCCCAGAGAAACTGTGGATGCCCTGTGCTGGAAGTGTTGAAGGCCAGGCTGGATGGGGCTCTGAGCTCTAGTGGGAGCAGTCCCTGCCCTTGGCAGTGGGGTTGGAACTAGATGGTCATTAAGGTCCTTCCAGCCCGAATAATTCTAAGATTTTCCTGCCTTTTTTTCTGTGCCATTTGGCCTCCACATCATGAAAATAAAAAGCCACTGTAGGTGTTTGCTGGATCAGTCTTGCAAAAAGTGGTGGTCAGTCCCTGTGCAGACACAACACAGGCCCTCCTCTCCAAGTAAAGGTACTTCCTCACCTTTAATATTGGCACTTAACACACTGCTAACATTTCAACACAAGCACCTGCTTGTATTTCACCTTAGCCATCCCAGCACCACAGTAGTGCTCAGGAGCAGGTAACTCACCCTGGAAAAGTAAGGAGAGGGGGTCAGAGAGGCACACACAGCTCAGGGGGCTCAGAAGTCAGGAACTGGGGTGCCCAGCTTTGCAGGCAGTAGCTTGGCACCCTGCTCCTATGCTTCCTTCCAGCTCATGCATCTTGGTGAAATAGTGTAACAGAGAAGCCATCCTCTTGGGAAAGGTCTTGTAAGTATGCATTCTCCTTAAAAAAAATGCTACAGTAAAATAAAGAGAGGAAAAAAGGGAAAAAAACCTGATCTGAATTCCAGTTGTGGGCAAGGCTAGATAATGTTTTGACAAGAGTCCAAGCTTTCAATAAAGCATGCATATTTCTCCTTCTCCTGTGCAAGGCTTCCTAGAGCTGTTCCTTAAGGAAACAAAACCATGAATACTGATAGTAACCATTACCAATATCCTTTATTAACGTCAGTATTGTGGCATCTTCCTCTCCTCAAACTGCTTAATTTAAAATGAAAGTGTTCTGCTGGGTTTGGATTTTTTTTTCACTGGCTCTCAGATTGAGACTAACTTATCCTGAACATATATTAAGACAAAAAGGAATGCTTTTTTGAAAACTATATTGGGATAGACCTTTTAATATGATTCTATGAATATGCTACTCATTTTGCCTTTTGCCCCTCCAGAAAGTACAAAAATACTACAGGGATTCTCATTTGCATTCCCTAGTAAAAATCCAAGTGTATTTTGGACCCTCTTCTGCTACAATGTAATGAACAGGGGTAATCTAGATGAATTCCCCATCTGAGTTGCAGGAATCTTCATCCACTGTGGTCCTCTTACTGCCCTTCCCAGAAACAGACTCCATTATGACATTATTTACTTCAGACCTTGGGAGATGCGCAGGGCCACTAAAAGCTGAGCTATTGACAATGACTACAGGACTCTTGGACAGTAGAGTACGAAAGAGCAGCAAAAGATCTTTTAATTTTTAATTTCCAGGAAAATTTTCCAGAGCTTATCAGTAACCATTTCTCTGTATGCCTTATAAAAACAAACACCCAAGCAAAGGGAAAATAAGGAAGAAAGGTCTTATCACACAAACTAGTGAGTTCTCCACTCACAACCAAGAGGTAGATGATTTCAAAAGCTATTGCCCTGCAAGAACTTTATTTAAAAGAAAAAATTAAATCCTAAGATGGAATTTAGAAATGTACTTACCATGCCTACCGCATTTACATTTAAAGCAATAATAAGGTTTAGATTCATATACAGAAGATGCTTTTTTTTCTGCCAGTCTATTATATTTAAAGTTGTGAACCAAAAAGCTTTGTAAGAGCTGAAAAATAAATTCGTTTCCTTTTAAAATGTTCATCCTCTGCAAGTTGCAAATAATGCAAAACTACATCCAGCTTGGAAAGTGCCCTGAGCTGAAAATGGAAGCTAGAAGAAGAGTAGGGAAAAGTCTCACAGTTAAATTTAAAACAGGCAAAACAGGAACAAAACATAATCTTTTAGTGATCTACTTCAAGCAAGAAGTTAAAGAAGTACTGTATCTCAACCAGGCAGAAAGCTGCTGGAAACAAAGGTTTCATTTTAAGGTCATATTTAACCTTATTTATAAAAGGAAAAATTCACAAGTGTTGCTAAGTGGGTTTTTATATGCTAAGAGTGTGCAATGTGAAGTGCTGTATAAACAAAAACTGCAACACTAGCTGCTTGGGAAGAGTGAAAGACTACTCTCAGTCCAGCAGTCATGATAAAAACCTTCCCAACATATCCCAGAACAAGCAGTTTTTCTGTCAAAATGCAAAAAACTAATCAAAGAGGAAGGCGCATGAAGGTTTCAATATCCCTTCCTAAAAATTAAAGGAGCAATTAATTTAAAGGCTAAACCATCTTGCAGTGTTTACCAGAAGGCATTTGACAGTATTTTTTACTACTGTCATATCAAGCTTGTCATTAATATGTAACCTCAGAACCAAAGACATTGGTAAGTATTAAATCAAACTAACTTTGATCTGTTAATCATGGCTACATCACAAATCTTTTTCTGTAGGGATCACTACAGTGCTCTCCAATTAGGCAAAGAAAACCCCAAAATCAACAGATATTGATGAGCTATTATTTTTTTTAATCTATAACTTAAAATTAGTCATTAGTTTAAAAATTACAATTCCAATTTTTAAAGTATTTCTAAACATTTTCAATCTTCTTATTAAGTCTCTGACCAGCAGAGCTGTCAAGAAGAGATCCAGGTAAAGGAGCAAGTTAAACATTTACTTGAAAAAGCATATCCCTTAGGAAGACAGAAACCAGAATGAGACTGGTCAAGCAATGAAGAGTTAAATACAATCCCCATCATTGTTTGTACCCTCTGCTTGTAAGCCCAGTGTGCATTTGGGAACTGCCCTAGGACACAAATTAAATAACAGTAGGAAATAGAGTCTCCCACTTACAAACATCTGCTCAGTGTCTGACAAAAACAGAGCACACAAAGAAACACAGATATGGGGAAAAGCACTTTTGTGCAAGAGACCATCTTTAGTGCATTCTTCAGGAATTAAATCCACATAAAATACACCCTCCAGCTGTGCTAACTTACTCTTACCTAATAGTTAAAGTGCCCTGGTAAGAACAAAGAAGTGTCCTAGAAGAAAGACAGGCAAATATGAGAACTGGGCCATAAAACAGATGTCCTCACACAGGTTCAGTACAAATACCATGTTGCGACAACATGCACAAAGGCAACTCAGGCATTGCACCCTTCCACCCTGCTGAAAGCAAATTATGTCACAGGTGGTCAGCTGCTCCATCTACACTCGCAGGAAATGTAATATTCTGAGAGTTTTGTTCTGCTGATCCTGCACAGGTCTAACACGGCCCCAGGATATGCAGCCTCCTCCTCCCTGCAGGAGCTATGAGATTCTCTTCTGCTGTGGCACCTGCTCTCATGTACTGAATCGTCACATCTTTGAAACTTCTTCCTTTTTATAAAATGTAACTGCGACTGGCCAGGGATCATGGTATTAAAGGGAAAACAGATTTGGATATTGTTCTCACTTAAGCTCTGCCTCCCCAGTAAAACAAACAAAAACTTCCAGCTTTTGGCTTTACCACTTGGTAAATCATACTCTGAAATGTGGCAGAGCTTTACTGCCCTTCTGCAGTTTGGAAAAGACAGGTACTAATTAAGGGTCTCTATAGTCATGTAAAGCAAGAATCAGGAGATAAGTTTTGCATTGAAAGCAAACACAGCAGCAAAGCCTTGCTGTCTCTCTGTACCCATCTCCATTTCCTTCACTGCAAGTAAAAACTGAAAAAAATGACCGAACCCCAGCCATATCTAATGCTCTGTAACTCCTGCATTTGGTTTTAGGACTCACATTCCTAAGCCGTTTTAAATACAAACGTTTCCAAATGGTTTAAGAGACTGTCAGAATCTACAGTTCCCTTGGAAAATGTGCAAGACAGGAGCGGCTTTCCTTTGCCAGCCAAAAGAGATTTGAGCAAGCCTGTGCACTGTAGATTCAGCAAAATGATTCACCTGAAACTTAACCAGAGAGAAAAGCAGTTTGTTTGGTTTAAGCTTGCAAATTTCTGTTGTGAAAAGCTCAGGCGCAAGGCATTAACATTTGTGAAACTGAACCTCATGATTGTCCTGGACCTAAATCAAGCAGCTGTAAACGGCTATTTTTAACTCTGAAAATTAATCCACATCGTCTTTACTGTCACCAAAGAGAGGCCTGACTTCCAAACAGACAGGCAGAAGAAAATAGGAGGTTAAGTGTTTTAACTCGCTGGCAAAACTTCCATTTCTTTAGTGATACATTGATAGCATGCAATCTACCAAGCCACAGTTCAAGTTCTGTGCACTTTATGGACAGGTAGGATAAGCTCCAATTTAAAAAGGCAACAATGCAGAAAGCAAATGGCAAGGGTCAATAGTTCAGGAAAAAAAAAAAAAAGGTTTTCATAAAATAAAAATTGAATGTGGCAATGCAGCTTCTTAAAACTCCATAGAAAATACTGATTTTGAAAATACCTGACAATTCTTTAAAATATATAAGCTACCATTAACACTTCTCACTTTATAATATTCAAAACAGCCTCGTTTGCTTTTCAGTAAGAACTACACTGTTAAACGATATTAATTCTCCAAAGCATTGTTTATTTGAATGCAGTTGCTGCTGTCTTCGAACCAAAAGTTTGGCCCAAATTCCCTACGCTACAACGTCAGCGCAGCCTAACACATCCTTCTGGCTGGAGTTATTCACGGATCCACACTGTTGCGAGGGTAGAGCGAGATCCTTCTCCTGCATATCCTTCACTACACGTATCTGGAGTGCCACATGGATACAACGTGCCCGATCTACAGCCACCATAACCCGCAGCAGAATTAATGCAAAAAATAAAACAGAACGCACTTTACCACAACAGTGAATTCACAACCCCCGGGCCGTAACGTTGTGGTTCAAAAGCCAGGAGCCCTATGTGTACTTATACAGCTCTCGTTATAGAAAGGGGAGGCGAGCCGCAGGTCGCGGACGGTCCGGAGGGGCACGGGTACCACATCCCACTGTGTGCCCCCGGCATCCCTCCACCTCTCAGCGCCGGCCGCAGGGACCTCGGCCGACTCTCCCCAGCTGCATCCTCCGGCCACGGGCACCGGCCCCGCACCTCCTGACGGGCTCCGCGCCCGCCCTTAGTCACGCCGAGAAACCCATCGGGAGGGCAGAGCGGGGAAGTTACAATAAAAGTGGCTTCAGCGGTGCTCAAGGCTACAGAAACGCGAAGCTGCTCCCCAGGCAGCTCGTGGGGAGCTGGGGCGGCCCCCACCTCCCGGCCGGCGGCTGTCCCCGCACCGCCCGCGGCAGGGGACCCGCGGCGGAGAACCGCGCTATCGCCGAGCCGGGCCACCCGTGCACGGCCCGAACAAAGAGGCCGCTCCCGCTTCCCGCAGCCCGACCCGCCGGCGGGTGCCCCGACACAGCCAAGTTCCCGTGGAGCAGACGCAGGGGGGATCTGCCGCCCGGCCCGGCCCGGCCCGGCGCCCCGCCGACCCCCCGCGCCAGCAGGTACCCGTGAAGCGGCCGCCACCGTCTCCGTGGCCCCGACGCCGCTGCAGGATGAAGTAGCCGCTGCTCTTCTGCGTGACCCACAGCTTGAGGGCGTTCTTCAGCAGCACCTCCTCGGGCTTCAGCCACATCTTCCCCCGGCTCGAAGTCCCGCTCTCTCCCCCCTCCGAGCCCGCCTGCCCCGCACGGCACCGCACCCGGCCGCCCGGGTCACATCGCCCCCCGCGGGCTGCGCGGCGCCGGCTCCGGCTCCCTCGGCGCGGCCCGGCCGCCGGGGAGGGGCCGAGGGAGGAGCCCGGGCACGGGCCGCCCTTCCCGCGGAGCCGGGGGCTTTGTGCGGCGGGGCTGTGCTGCTCCGCACCCGCGGAGGGAACGGCGGGGCGCTCCGGCCGGAGGGAGGGGGAGCAGGGAGACGGGCCAGGTTCTCCCTTTCGGGGGTCCCGTGGCGCCCCGAGCCCCACACAGAGCTCACCGGGGCTCCCGCGGTAGCCCGGTGTCCCGGAGGATGCCCTGCCGCCGGGACCGCAGCCGGGCGGCTCCCGCTGTGTTTTACAGCGTCTGGGCCAATCCCCGCACCCCCGGCATGTGCCCCGCCGCGGAGCCGACAGCAGTGCGGGAAGGAAAGGGTGTCCTGGGCTTGGAGAGAGCCTGGGGGGATGGGGGTGTCTCTGCCTTCCTGTTTCCTTCTAGACCTGAGCCTAAAGCGTGAACCCGCAGCTGCTTTGGTATTTAAAGGCCGATGCTTGAAACCTCGTATAGCAAGGGAAAAGTCAGAATCTTAATTTTACAGTTTGGGTTTTTTTCTCATTTTAAAAAATAATCTGTTACTGCTTGCGGTTGAGCTGTTGGCTGGATCGTTTGTGAACCTGCACAAATAGTTACTGCTGCAGCACACGTTATGTTGGTAAACCTCTGACACTGTATTTTACATTTTTATTAACACAGATTGTCATTAATGAGGGTGGTGAGACACTAGTACAGGTTGCCCTGAGAAGCTGCGGATGCCTCATCCCTGCAAGTGTTCAAGAACAGGCTGGATGGAGCTTTGAGCATGATCTAATAGATGTCCCTGCCTGTGGGAGGGGGGTTGGAACTAAATCTTTAAGGTCCCTTACAACACAACCCTTTCTGTTATTCTATAATTAAAACATGACCACTGTACTTTCTGTCACATTCCTTTTCCAGTTAACTGCAAATATTAAATAATTAATATACAACAACTGAATTAGCAGGCTGCTAAACCTCACTCTTCTAGATTAAAGACCTCAGTCACTATGGGTTAAATCACACCTAAATTTCAGCCAGGATCCCTCTAAGTAGAGAATTTCGATTAGGGATAAAGCCCTTCACTTTCCCAACCTCTGCCTATCGTTACACAAGTTGTGTACCAACTCTTTGAAAGGTACCAATGCTGCAGTGCGCTACTCAGCGCAGCCAGCAGTAATTATTAGCTGGGAATTGGAAGGTGGCCATGTGGACTGCTTTCGAGTTGCCAGTGGGATCATTTAATAGTCAAAATTCTGTATTCAGCTGCAGTCTGGTAAACACTGTGTGATCTGTGTTCTTTGCAATTTCTGTGTGAAGCAACGATTTCATTTCCATACATAGAACAGCAAGCAAGCACTTTGAGCGTATTACTTGTCTGATATAAAAATAAAACTGTCAAAAGGACAAGATGGACATCCACATAATAATGTATTAAAAATTAATGAGAACTTAAGGAGAAATTACTTTAAATGCTCTTGCAGGATAAGAATAGCTCAGAGATTTCCCCTGCCCCCAGAACTATCCTGAAGACATGTAAGTACTGAAAGTTCAAATGCTTGGAAGTGAGTGAGTGAAGTGAGATGGTGAATATTTCTTCCCTTTGCAGATACTTGAATATTAATTTCAGTTATTAGTTTTGAGGCTTTTTTTACATTCAGGCTTGGGTTTTGGGCAGGCTGATTTGAGACATAATTTAAAAGAGAACCAAGCAAGTTGCTGACCTTTGAGGTCCTTTTGAGCTTAAGAGTTAGCAAAAGAATAAAGCAGTTAAGGATCCAGTCTCATGCATATCTGCCTCTGTTAATTACATCCTGAGACAAGCTTCTCTTGGACCCCACCAAGAGTACTCCTTCAGAGCCATGGGCTTTGGAACCACATCCAAGTTGGCCCAACACCTGTTCAATCAAAATGGGATTGCTCATGCTCCTTTAAGCAGCTTTTCCAACACATAGAACTGGTGGCAGATAGTTAACAAAGAATCTCTGAGAAATTACTTCAGAGAAGCAAAAGGGGGATGGATGAGATGAGAGAGAACTTATTCAGGATGACAGTAAAACAAAGCACTTTGTAATATATATTGTAATAAATGCATCTACTGAAAGCAGGAGCATCCTTCTTTCCCAATATGGCCTCGGACATGGCAGTCCCTGACATCCTGAGGCACAGCTTCTACCTGAAAACTAGACAGTCTTTGGCAAAAGCTAAGAGTAAGTTTATTTCATGAAGAAAGTCCTACAGTAATGTACTGACTATTTTCACAACCAGTATTTGAACAGGATTTGGATGATCTGAGGATCTTCTGAAGTCTCCTGTGAAGCAATAGTTTTAAAATGCTGGTGTCTAGAGAGGTACATAAAACCAGGAAGGATGAGGATCTAGTAGATTATGAGACAAAAATCAGAGTGCTGAGAGAAGTTATATACCTTTTTATTTATTCTCTGATAAAGTCTAGAAAAGATAGGACTATCTTACTCAATTTTGTGAAGGTACTTAAGGTTACTAGACTGAAGAAAAATAGCTTTAAAAAATAAAGATGTATTTGAAAGGAAAGAACAGAAAGAAAATGAGGTTTCTGGCCTTATACCACCCTTAGCACACACTCTGAAATGACTGTGTTTGTGTTATTTATGATGCTATGTATCTTTCTTAAATTTCAGTGCTAGTAGCACAAGGCAGTCTGCCATTCAGATTATGTTAGAGCATGAGTCATACCCAGAATAAACTGCAGAGATTCTGAGCATCCATGAAATAGAGTCTAGACAGCATAGGGAACAGTCACAGGGAAAACTTTGCTTTTCCTTCTTGCCTTTGTCACTGACTGCCTTCCCAGCACTAGTCATGCCCTTTAACTTCACACGACTTCATCTTTTTCATCCATCAAACATCGAAATTTTTATTCTGGATGTCACTGAGGTGCTTAAGGAAGGCAAATTCCTCCTGTACATAAAATGAATGATGGCAGGAAAGAGGCAGCCATGGTGCCCTGGGCCTCCTGCCTGGCTGGCCCTCTGCAGAGGGTACCAAACCCTCAGAGGGGGCTGGCAACCCTTGAACAAACTGGGAATACTGCGAGTGTACAGTGCTCCAGGACAGGCTCCAGGGCTTGCAGGTGCATGATATGGGCTGCCACAAAAACAGGCTGTCCCTGCTCCCTCCCTGACTCCTGTCAGACGTTCTGTAGTGAATGGCTTTAACTAGTTAAAGTAGTTGAAAACTTTAATTTATTAATGTGTTTTTGGCTAGGTTAGTTCCTTAGTCATATTGTGACTGCTGGAATTTGGTTATCATTCTGCAGGTGCACAGTCCAATCACATTTCCAATCATGTTTCCAGTTTTGATTCTTTAGCCTGTACATTTATTAGTGCCTGAAAAACCCTGATCACTGAGCTGATTCCATTCCCAAGACAGAGTTGCTGAAACTGTCAGATGATCCTGAGTTTGGACAGCAGTGAGTGCAGGGAAATAATGTTTAGGGTGCTAGGGAAATAATACACATTAGTGAATATAACACTAGAAATTCAAACTGTTGGCTAATACATCTAGGAGAAAATAACTAAAACATACTTCTTTCAGGGGACAAAAAAAAAAAAACCAAACAAAAACCCACACCTCACAGAGATTAAACAGCTGCTGTTTTCAACCCTTTATGTTCTGCAGCCCCAAAAGTATTCCACTGCAGCTTCAGCCTCCTGTAGACCAGTTGACAGCAGGCATCAGTACCTTTACTCTTCTTTGTGGTATGTCCCCTTGAAGCCATTTTCCAATGCAGAGATCCACAGCCCCTGGGCTAAAAACCACTGAGCACTCTGAGAGCAGGGAAGGGATTTTTCTGAGGAAATGAAGCCACAAGTCTTCAGAGTCACCATATTGAAAAGACTTTATCTCCCACCTACACCGAACAAAGGAGAGATGTAGTGACACATTGGGTCAGTGCCCAGTGGCAGCCTTGAGCCCTCAGCACGCTGCTCCAGGCACTGGCTCACTCTTGAAAGAACTCTCAAGACCCAAAATGCCCCACTGCTCAGACTGCCAGGCTTTCCATACAATGTAGGATTATATTTCCTGCATGGGGTAGACAAATGCCCATCACAGACCAGGCAGATAACAGTCCTTCCCTACAAAAGTCCGATGGGACCATTCTTGATATATCACATTAATTTCAGACTACTTCAATATTTGAAAAATGCAGATGTAGCAGAGAAAATACAAGAACAGCGGGAACTATTAAGGGTTTAAAGCTGACTTGTGAGCTCACATTGCAGTGGTGTGATATATGTGTAGCTCAGCTGAAAGTGACAACTGAAGTGAAGCACAAAATAGCTGCCTACAAGAACCTGTGTGTTAAATACAAAGAAGATGATGTATTTATTGCATTAAAAAGGTGGTTCACTAAATACAGCATGAGAGATTTGGTTTTTTTGCTTTTTTAAAAAGGAGAATATTAGATTAAGACTAATTAAGACTAAGCTTACTAAGCAAATCAGATTGATCTGAAAGGTTTTTTATTGTGAAAAACACACCAAGGACCAGACTAGAGACATTTTAGAAATAGTATAAGATAAATAATTTCATATATGATGGAGTTACTCTGTGATGTTAACTTTGTGATCAGAAAGATTAGGCAACCAAGCAAAATACCATCTGCCTTTTAAGCAGAGGTAATGACTTTTTTCTCCACCAGAAATCCCCTACAAGAGGGGATTTTTTAAAGATACTTTGAAAGGCTCTTCTGCAAGGTTTTTTCCTGTCAGACACCCTCCCAGATATTGTGCTGTTGGAATGGAGCCATGTTTGCTTCTCACTCACAGAAAGTCCACTTCAAGTTTGGCAGAGATGAGAGGGCCCAAAGGGAAATCACGGTAGCTCACACGCAGATCCCAAATCCTGGCAGCATGCCTCCATTGAAACAGGACTGCAAAGACCCCTCCTGCCAGAGAGATCAGATCCTGGGAATCTGCGAAAGCAGTTCTTAAGCTTAGATCTTTTGAATAGATTCAAACACAAGGTGGTTTTTTGTTTGAAAGGGTCACAGAAATGTAGTAGTCAAGGTCTTCCACACCGAGAACTGCTGAGTTTCAGAAACACTCATACTGCCTGAGCATTCTCAGCTTCATCTCCAAGTAATTTAATCTTCATTGTCTTTCTCCTGTAATGGCTGGATTGCAAAAGCCAGCTAATGTTTATGGGTCCATATGGTTGTGTCTTCCTGCCTGTTCTAGCAAAGTAACAAAACTGTTACAACCTGTAATTAATTCCAGAGGTTTCATTCATTATCTCTGATTAAATTAATGCCTGTGCAATAAAGAAGATATAAGAAGATAAAATACA
The DNA here is from genome assembly GCF_017590135.1 of Pyrgilauda ruficollis. Classification (NCBI taxonomy): domain Eukaryota; kingdom Metazoa; phylum Chordata; class Aves; order Passeriformes; family Passeridae; genus Pyrgilauda; species Pyrgilauda ruficollis. Next base: position 3,489,111 of record NW_024521428.1, on the reverse strand, counting down.
CTCTCAGGAGCAAGTGTAATTAAGTTATAGGCAACACTGTAAAAACACATTAGAAGTTCTGACTCACAGTTTTATGCAATAATATTTCCTGGCTTTTTCCCTGTCAATAACATTATAATGAGCATTTTCATATTTCAAGTACCAGCAATAGAACAGCAATATCCAAAATGATTATGTGGCTGATTCCACTTCTTATTTTACTTCCAGCATCACTTCCTCACTTCCAGTAGTAAAACCCACTTCTGCAATTTAGCACTATCAAAGCTCTTCTGGGAACCACACAATTACTGTGACACTGGAAAGGTCATCACATTTCAAGGCATTTAACAAACATTTCCTATGAAAACAGCCTCTCTCAGGACACATGATTAAAATAATACATACATGTGGTTTAAGGCAGTAAAATCCAGCTTTTTCTTGTCTCACTAAACTTCCAGTTCTCCAAAAGACTGGATGAGAAAAACAATCCCTTAGCCCTTTACTCATAGATAGCAGATCCCTGCAGAGCACACAGGTGATAGGAAGGAAACCAAATGAAGGTGATAGGAAGGAAACTTCAATGGTCACTGTTTCTCCAAAGGACAGGAGGGGAGTGAGGCCTTGTCTTGCCCTGCCCACTACTTGACACCCTCTCCACCAATGCTTAATAATGCGTCTGCACTCTGCCAGAGCTCAGTCACACCAGCTTTCCTCCCCACCTTCAGTAGGTGCAGAAGACCTCTGTTCAGCACAGTGGCAGTGACCCCAGGAAGCTGGGAGGAGATGATGTAGATTACTTCAGTTGTGATGGAAAGAAGAAGGTATTTCTCAAGTTACTGCCCAGGATACCCTCCCTGCCCATCCTCATTTTCATTCTCAAGATATAGCTATGGGTAGACCCCATCCTCTCAGGATTTTGATATACTACCCAGTTTGACATTGAGATAAGACACTAAAATTATTTTGGTACAAAAGAAGAGGAATGGTCAACCATATATAAGAAACTCCATTCCAAAAATACAATTTATTTCTGGCTTGGCATAAGTTGCTGCAGTGTAGTGGGAATGGAAGAGTTAGCCTCCTAAAATTCATTTCTGCTCTTTAGGGAGAATGAATCAAGCAACCTACCTTTTGGTAGATACAAGACCTTAAACAACAGAGCAAATTAGCAGAGCCAGGAACAAAGGAGGCACAATCAAAAGCAAAGGTTCAAAGGCTCCATAACTTGTGACAAGGTGAAAAGCAAAGAGCAGAGAGGACAAAACTTCCTGAACAGAGGTTGCAACCTGCCCCTTTTCTAATTGCAGTTTTCTGTAGAGCAGTGGTGTTTCAGCAGCAATAGCAAATTACCTTGATAGGAAAAAGGCATTGCTGCCCTAACACGCTACCAAAAATGCAGCTGCTGGCATTCACTTGTGCCAGGCAGTCTCAAAGGAAGCCTGAAGTAGAATGGCTTCTGTCAGCAGCAGCTTCCTCCAGCACTGTTTCCTGATCCAAAATTCCCATACTAATTTGTCTTCCAAGATCAAAAGTCTTCAGGAGCTCAGCAATACTTTAATGATTTGGGGAATAAAAAATCCCAAACTTAAACCACCTCCAAAAGTATGCCAGCATTGTTTATAGTGCCCCATCGTGCTTCTGCATGGAGATGGGCAGTAGTTTTCCTACCATAGCTGTCTTTTGCTGGATCTGGGTACAATTTGCCTTAGCTAAAAGTATGGCCTAGGAAACTGGAAGAATTCCCATTTTCCTTGGCTGCACTTGGAACCAGAGGTTCTTGTTGTTTTAACAATTTCTTTTGGGTGCTTACCCTGTTCTTCCTTTGATCCCCTGGAATATCAACTTGTGTGGACAGTAAGGCCTTTTAAAATCATTAATTACTTGTGCCTTTTTCTCAGTCAGAGATGCCTCACAAGAGCTGCATAACAGAAACCCATGAAAGCATATTATGTCCCTTGAAGTCATGATGGTCTCTATCCCTCCTGTATGCCACAAGATCTGACACCGTACTCCGTGGGATTTGTCATAACCCTGTGCACACAGGGACTCTACAACCAGTTTGAAGCTACATAAAGCTCTACTGTTTTCCATTTTTTGTGAATCCTGCCTGCCTGTCTGGCAGCTGCAGACAGCTGGCACCTTCCACCAAGGGTGGAAGCATCACATTATCACCCAAGGGGCATCAGCGTGAGTGTGCTGGGACTGCCAGTGCTGCCGGTGCTGCCTGTGCTGGGCATGGTGGCACAGCAGAAGGTGTAGGGAGGAACCACCACTTCTGCTCACCTTCTGAGCATTTTGAAATACCTGTGGGGAGTTTCGGCTGCAGGAGTGGCAAAACTGTGTCACAGCACAAGCCTGGCTGTCGCAGAATTGTCAGAACTCTGAGACAACTTTTAAAATGTGTGAGTGCCTTTGAGGCACCCTTTAACATATTTTTTCTGGCAACCTTTTCCTCTTTTTTATGCACTGGGGATCCCCAAAGGAGCATTTCTCTTGTGATTCTTACATCTTCCCACTATGACACTCAAAGCTATGCTGAGCTGAGCTTGGCACATCGCTGATATTGCCGGGTAGGAATCGTGCTGCACATGCCTAGGACTGGGTTTGAACTTGCTGTCTTTGATCAGCACTGCATTTCTGCTCCTACCTGACTGCTATATTCTGTGTGAAAACTCCGTGATCTGCTTTTGTTTTGCCTGATGGCTAATTTAGATGTGACACCTGCCATTCTAACAGAATGTGGAGGCTTTTTCACCACCTATGTTTCTGCAGGTAGGCTAACAAGGTGTTAGTCTTTGCATGGCCACAGAATAATTCAAATTGGGAATGCATGATTCCAGAGAAAATAACTACAATTCTCTTCTCCTTTTTTATTATACTGCTATTTTTTTTTTCTTTTCTAGACTACCAAATCACATGGTTTCTGATGAAGTCCCATTGTTTCTTCACTCACTGAAGCTGGCGACTACATACACATTCATTTTTCTATTCTTTTCAGGGATAAAATATTCATCACACACTTACAGAAATGCACCCAAACCATCTGCCTAGTCTTTATGGGAGATGTAGAAAGATTTAAAAACATGCTCTGCTTCCTTTCCCATTTGCACAGAGGAATAGATCTTGAACTCTTTTTTTTTTTTTTTTAATCTTTGTTTTGCTTTGCCCTTTCTGTAAGTGTCTTAGGCCCAGCAAAGTCTTTTTTTTCCATTCTTGTCATGGTGCAATAGAAAAAAAAAATGGTTTTGCATATCTATTTCTCTCATAAACCAGTTTCTCCTTACATACCTTGGGAGAACCCAAAAGGCCTAGAGAATCTGAATTTTCAAAAGATATTGTTGCTTTTCAGTGTGCATGTTTAGACCTAGCTTTGCAGAAGTAAATAGCATATAATTGACATTGATGACAACTGTGAAATCAATCCCTTCAGAGGTTTGATGCTGAGCATCAAGGAGGGCTCTTAAAAGTAGTTTCTGCTTTTGAAAACTTTGGACTTGAGCCAGAGCTTTCATCTCCTTATCTATGAAAATGGAATATGGCTTAAATACCTGTCCAACAACTCATGAAGGTTCATTAATGTTTATAAACCCCTTGGAATTGAAAAGCACTGATAACTACTGTTTATTTATTAATTCCTGTTGTCTTGCACCTTCACATTCCTTTCACATGTCAAAGAAGAGGATTTAGCAGCCAGCAAAACCAACAAAACCTGTAACAGCCTCTGCTCTCCTGCCCCTCCCTTACTATAATAGTCTCCCTGTACCCTCTCTCCATGTCCCCATGGTTGCTTTTACATCTTCAGTCCCCTCTTCCTGCAGTGTTTCCTGCTTCCCCTCCTCCCAGCATGGTTCAGACTCTCTCCCAAAGCCTCCCTGCGAGGGCCAGCTGGTCTGACACAGCTGCAAAAGGGCCAAGAAGTGAGAGCAGGAAAAGTGATTAGAGTTGAGGAAACAGGCAGCAAAAATTAGGGCAGACTCCATGGCAGAGCCCTTCCCCTCCACCAGGTCTCCAGCTGATGGAGATTTTACTGCTCCATCTCTTCCAGGCCTCTATCCCTCTTTCTCACTTGGTTGAAAATAGCCACAGGTTTGAGAGTTACTGGGAAAGGGGAGGTTGGTACAAGACTGTGTAAATACAGAGTGTTTTTTTCTTTTGTTGATCAAGTAGATGTTTGAAATGCTCTCAATGTTCAGATCATAAATAAACCACACTGAGCAAACTCAATTTTTCCAGTTGAAACCATTTATGTAAGCACACTATTGACATTTCTCCGTGCTCATTTTTGCAAGGTTATGCTCACCTTGGTAGGTGTGTGAGAGTTGCTCCATTCATGGTACAGACTAAGTCTTCTGAAGGACACAGTGGCTTGTCTCAGAAGAGTCTATGTTGTCCAGCAACAAGACTCAGGACCTCAACAAAACAGCATTTTCTGAAGTATTGCCCTGCTATCAGACTGTCTTAAAGTAGCTCTCAGTCCATCTGCCTTGTGCCAATGGGACATAGAGTTTACTCTGACCTGGCATGGCCTGCAGAAGCTGCAGCAACTGCTTCTGGCCAGATGAAGGATGTTGTAAACTGAGAAACCTGCTGTAGGGCATGGCATCTTCTGAAGACAAAAACAATACCTACAAAATACAGGAATGCACACATCCATACAGGTATACCATCCATACCTACAAGGTGAAACCAGTGAGCTAATGGAGAAACTGAAATCAAGGCAGTAGTGTTACTGCTTTGCCCTTTTCTCACTGCAAAGCAGCCCTGGGACTCAGGGAATCTTGATGCTTTGCTTTCAGTTCTGCCACACAAGTTTTGCCAAGTTGTACTTTTGCTCATTTCTTGCTGTAAGAAATGGCTCACATATTTAAGTGTGGATATCCAGACAAACCAAACATGCCCAAAGGCACACATTTAATTCACAGTTCTAGATACAAGTCCACATGAGGAGTTCTGGGAGGGGGCTAGGACTTCAAATTATCACCAGCATGAAGTACCTAAGGAAATGTTTTACCATGTGCTGTGGAAAGATGTGTTTGTTTTTCCTCAACTCCAGCTCACAGACGTTCCTAGTCCGTTATTCAACTACTAAAAATAAAGTACTTCTGATTCAGCTTTTTCTCTCCTGTCCTCTCCAGCTGCTGCCCAGGCATGGATCCTGCACCATTGAAAGAGCTGTTCCTGTTTTGGACTGTGATGTTATTTCAGAAGGATGCACACAGAAGGCTCTGACCATGAAGGGCATTTAAGCAGTGGTCTTTTTTAACTCTTACTTGACAATGATGGGTCCTGGCAAAGAAATGATGCTGCTTATGTTGCTGAATGTTGACAGCTGTTGTTTACCTCAGGGCTTGCCAGTTGAGGTTTCTGGTGCTGCAGGGTTGTGAAACTGCATCAAGATCTAGAGTAGGGGTGATAAGCAGCAGCTACAGAGTTATTGCATAGGGAACTCTGCCTTGGAGTCCTCTGAAGACCTTACTTTGACCCAAAACTGCTGTAAAAAAACAGAGACAGGACCTGGTGCATGTACAGGTCACCATGCTAACCAGGAGGTGACTGTGACAGGCTTAGGTAACCATTTTTGTGTTGATTAGACAACTTCTAATGCTGTGATAGAAAGAAGTTTGTGCTGATGCCAAACCACAGGCTCCAGTAGCTAATACATGTGAAATAGTAGCTGGCTGAGGGACAGTGCACTTTTCCAGCTACACTGACTGCATGTGTCTGTCCTTGGTGTGATCTCTGCAAGAAATGCAGGAACAACTGGCATTCAGGGACACAGATCTGCAGATGGTGGCTGACCACAGGGAAACATTTATGGACACAAGCATGGGATGCATAGAGCATGAAACAAGGATCCTGAAGAAATCCAGGGCTTCCCTTTTGGAGAAGGGACTCAGGTTATTTCTGACAGTATATTTACAAATAGAAAGACTCTACACATTATTACTTTATTTGATCCACTTCACCATCTTCTTCTGTTCTGGCATGTAAAGTTATATGCTGAGGATGGATCACCTGATAGGAAAAGAAGGTTTAATTATATATTAAATATTTGCAAAATTATTTCAGTTGCTGAAGGCAAAATTGTTCATCAATTGTTTGGATGTCTATGTGTTCTGGGCCATTTGTATTAACAATTCTGCACCTTCACAACTTCTGTCAGGGCATCAATTAAGAAAGTCAATCTTTGGAGATATGCAGGGACAGAGAAATCAAGGATGCCACAAGGATGTCACACCTGTGTGTCCCCACCCCTGAAATACTGCCAAGTACCCCTACCTCTGCACTGCAGCTGGCATGTTTGTGCACACCACACACTTTGTGATTGTGACAGGAAGATGTTCATGCTGTAGGTAGTTCCTGACTCTTCTTTCTTTCCCATGAACTCCAAGTCCAACTACATGTTACAAAATTTGGACTTACGCCCAAAATCAATAAGAACCTGCAGGAGAACAGGAACCTTTATCCTCTCTCTTCCCCACCCCTTCCCCCAAGAGATTCTTGCTTTGTCATCTTATCTAAGAAGACTAATTTATTTTTTTTTTTGTGAAGTGGGAAGGGGGGAAGAGAATGTTCTTATTTACTTTGTTCATCAGAATAGGGTCATATTTTTTTAACTTTATCTCATCTTTATCCATTAACCTGTTCTGAATCCCTTTCAAGACAGTAGTCTCCAAACTCAGGTACTCCAGATTTAAGCTTGAAAGTATTTGGCAAATAGCTGGCCTTTTGTGAGGAAGGGTAGGACAATTGAAGTAAAGGCATGTCACCAAGACTGTTTTAAAAGTATTTTTAGAGTATTGACTTGCTGGAATTCCCTAACAGAAGAAGCTACTTCCCAGACCTATGACAAGAGACCTTCTCTCTTTGTTTAAATGTTAGCTGCTGACCAACATATTAGTGAATAGGGAGGAACTTATGGAAGTTTAGTCTCTTAAATGATCTTACCAATTTCTCTGTTTAAAAAAAAAATCTCAAACATCACAGTAAAGATGTTAGGAAGGCATTAGTAGATGTCAGACGTAGTTGGAGAAGCTGTCTGAAAACTATATTGCTTTTCATGTCCCCTTCTGTAGCACTGGCTTTGCATTTCTTTTTCATCATGTTCCTTGAGCCAGCACTGAGAAACTCCCCAGAATATGACTTTAACATTCAGCCCCTCTGGAGTATAAAGAAAACCCTAAAGTGTGCTCTGCTCTCTGCATCCCACAAGTCCCACAACCCCATTCCTGCCCTTCCTTTCCTCTTTGCCACCATATCTCTCTCTCCCCACCCCTGAAATATTGCCAAGTACCCAGGAGAGCCTCTCCAGAAGTACCTCTGAACTCCCAGCCCAGTGACTCCTGTTCTTCTGCCTTCAGGGGACGATGGGCATCATGTGGTGTTACAGCTACACCTAAGGTGACAGCCCTTGCTGCCCACCCAGTGAATTCAGCCAGAACTGACTTCTCCCAGGAGGGAGCTGATAAGGTCTCTCCTCTGGCCCACCCACTGATTTCCATAAAACTCGTGTGCATTTAACACTTTTGAAAGAATTTTGTGTTTCTTTCAGATCTGGTTGGAAGAAATTACTGGTGAGAAGTTGATGGGGGGAGGGAAGGGGGGAAGGGGGCCAATTTGATAGACAGACAAATAGACAATGTGATTGCATCAGTCTCATTTCCTTAGGAAACTGGGCTAAAAATAAAAGGTTTTATTTGCCCCTGGGAATAAAGAAGAATGTCTCTTACATCTTTACAAAACATTTGTTTCTATGTATACTTATAAATAGTCAGGATGAGAGAGGAAGTTTGCACTGGATTTTGAGCAAAGAATTAAAAGGAAGAGCAGAAGGTACGTGAGTTGCACAATCTGGGATTCTTTTAGGCAAATGAGAGCAGAGCAATGAATGCAGGGCCTTGTACACCAATGCCACGTTACCCAAGAGTACACATCTCTGCCCTGCAAACCAACTGCACGTTGGGCAATTTTTCAGAGCCCCACAGAATGCGTGCAGTTTTACTGCATCAGTGATGGATGATGTGCTTTAGATCAAACCCTTGGTGCATTTTATGATCAGCAGACTCTCTCAGGTGTAAGTGAGTAACACGGAAATTGCTATATTTGTTCAGATTTATGGTCTAGAAATTCCTGTCTCATGGTGACCAAGACAAGTTACAACAGAGAAAATAATCCCCAAAAAGATCTCATCCATCATTAAGAAACTGTGTAAGATGAAGAAGCACTTATGCACCTTCTAAATTTCTCCTCTCCTGAATTTACTCTAGATATTTTGTTATCTTTGAAAGTGTCATAGGCCTCCTTACAACCATGGCCTCTGTGACAGCGTGTAGTAGTAAATTCTTTGTACACATGCTGTATATAAAATGCTTTTTGTTTATGAGATTTGAATTTACTACCTTTCAGTTTCACTGAACTGGCAGCACTGAGGACTTGGACTTTTACGGTCATGCTTAATAGACAGGGAACAAAGTAGTTCCACATCCTCTAGAAACTTCTGATTGTTGCAAGACTCAAGTGCCAACAAGCAGGAGCCACAGGAGACTTCCCCCAGGGCAGGTGGGCAGAAAGAAGCAGTTGTATTATACAACCCCTTTGGTTTTGCACTGCCCATTAGTTTTTGCTTCAACTGCCTATGCATGGAAGCCCCTTCTTCCTGAGACATGCCAGAATTTCCATTGCAGGGATACTGCACAGTCCCAGAAATCGATGTACTGAGGACTATCACTAGAGGCAGGCCTCATCCTGGAGAATTTAAGTTTTATATATGAAAAACCAGCACAGTCTTGGGAAAAGGGATGCAACACAGCACTGGAAGATTAGAAAAGGAGTATCTTGCCTGCAAGTACGACTAGGGCTCTGATCAGGAGTTAGACCTCAGCTTGGTGTCAAACTTGATCTTGCTTCTCCAGGGAATGGGACTGATTTAGAGGTCAAAAATTAGATGTCTGAGGTCATCATTCTACAATCCCTCCACCATCAGCCAAGAGAATTAGTTTCTTCTGGAGACTGTTCATGTGACTTAAATAAAAGGTAACAGTAATTTCTTCTGTTTTCAACTATATGCATAAGAGATTTCTTCTCTGACTGGTTTAATATCCATGGCCCACTCTACTGCTTTTAGCAGAGTTACTTACTAATATCACCACCTACGCAAGGTACACTAAGATGGTTTTCTTGCTCATTTATTTTTCTAGTTAGAAAAGTCTCTGGTATGGGCAGGAATAGAGCTTAACTTACATTTTAACAACAAAATATGTAGATGCCTGTCTTAGGTACCTTATTTGATAAACAGTTTTGAATTTTTAGGTAACCTCTGAAAATTCTGTATCATAATTTCAGTCTAAGGTGCATTCTGGGAATTACTAATAATTCAAAAAGCATCTCAGACTTCAAAATCACTTACATAGTCTGACAAAATTTGCTCCTGATCTTACTTACATCATCTTCTTGAAAGAAAAGCACAGGATTGAAAAAACATCTGAACCAAATGATAATGAAAGCAGCTGGTTTTTTTTAAGCTAGATAGCAAAACCCCTGTCTAATTATATGCAATTGCAATGGGGTCTGAGTCATGACTTGTCAGATGATCCTCTTATTTGATGTGGCCAGAAAACCGAAAGATAAACATCAGGAAGGCAAGCAAACTGAAGGCATAGGCCTTCCTTGTTTCCCTGGTCCTTTGCTTTTCTCTCTTTCTTTATGTATTACCTTATGTTCAACCAACCCACAGAACAGAAGCTGTATTTCCTAAAATCTTGACAGCGTAATGCACATTTATGGTGCTGTGCAGATGACTGATGGGCAAAGAATATGAATGAGGCTGTGAAAAGACAGAAGGGAAAGGTGTAATGATGTAAACTTGACCTGTATTCATTTTTGATAAACACTCTCTGAAAAAAAAATGTCACAGTAGCAGAAAATGAAGGTATTTACATATAACACTAGGAAAACATATTGCCAGTAGAGCCTGGCAGTGCTGCTCTTAGTTTTATGTCCAAGTAGCCACACACACAGGGTGGTCAGGACAGTGTATGGCTGCTTCACATCTTGCTTGTTGACTTCTCAAAAACCTCTCCTGGAAACAAAACTCTTCATATGATTTAAGTGCTGAGTTATTCATCAAAAGGCAGCTGCTATCTTATGCTGATGTGTATGTTTGCTGACGGCATTTTTCTTTCTGTGTTTCTTAGTTCACCAAGTGAGCGTGAGAACTGTCTAGAGGGCATCCTTGGGCAGTTCACTCCAGAGCTAACTCATGGCATTCTCTGGCAGCACTCACTGCATGTGGATCATTAATATCTTCATTGTGATCAGAACAGATAAGCAAAGCTGTGTCTGTATACTGAAATTTTGTGGTTTTCCCTTTTATTTTCTTGTACCAAGTATTATGGTATAAGAAAATAAAATTATTAGTAGTATTATTCCTTTTTTAAAAACACTGAAATTTATATATTTCCAATGTGGATTACTGCCAAAAATATTGCAGGAGAAGGGAAAAGAGGGTCAGGAAATAGAGAATGTGACTTTTTTTTAGTAGAGACATATTATATTGCATTTGCCTTGTCTTTGAATCACATTAAATATACACACTGTTAAAAGGCTATTGAAATGTTCAAATGTCAGTGTTTCAAATGAAAATCAATAGCATGCTATTAGGCTCATTATATTGCTGTTATGCATCATTAAAACACATTTAAAAGCTTTCAGCATAAACCAGGAGATGGGATGAATAACAAGACACTTTGAGAATGTGCGACCTACTTAAAAAGAAATAAAGAGGCAAAAGAGCAACTTTGTAGGCACTGGGATAGAAAGCCCTTGAAAGAGCTCACTGGGTGTTAGAAACATACGTGAACATGAGAAAGTGAATGACATGGAACTCAGGATACAGGCAAACGTGTGAAGCTATGCTACTGAAAGTATATCACCATATGAATGTATGCATATGAGACTAAGAGAGATTCCTTACAAAATGTTTTTATTTTCTTTCTAAAGGGAAAGACTGGGAAGAAGTTACTCTCCCAGTGGCTGGGAATTTGAGTGGGCAAGAGGGACAACAGATTTCAAGTCCCTTCACACATGTATTTTTATGCTTTTACACCCGATTGCTATAGTGCATATTTGCCTTGTTCCTGGAGCAGGACTACAACACACACCACCCACCATCCTGAATGTCACACTCCATTAAATCCATCAGATCCTGCTTTTTCTCCCTTCCTCTTGTGGTGAATCTTTAATGCCTGTAAACAAAGCAAAATAACTCCAGCCAAAGGAGATAAACATTCCCCTCTACTCCTAATAGCCACAGTCTGGGATGGAGTTGAAATCCCTGTAGGGAGATGAAGAAAACCTGAATCTCCCACTTCCTGAACAAGAGCTTTCTAATCAGTTCAGAATTATTGAATATTCTTTCAGAAGGTGGATTTCAAATTTGTAGCTTAAACATAAAGCACTTCCTCCTGCAATTTTATCTGCATAAGTAAAGATTCTACTGAAATTGATTTTGGATGAAAACAGAACCATAAGGCATAAATCAAGTCAGGGAGTCAGGGAACGGAAATAGTTCCATTTGTATCAGATATGCAATTGCATAGCTCAAATTAAAAATGCTGAGTGCTCAAATTAAAGTTCACAGTGAAGACTTCCCAAGCAATGCACAGACTGAATGTTTCTACACAGAACATATGCTTAGATATTTTTAAATTACAAATGGATTTCCAAAAAATCCTGTCTGAAAAAAAGAGCAAGAAAAAAAAGGACAAATGAGAATATTATTTTGCTTCAAACAGTTTTTGGAGGAAAAAGTGTTTCTGAGCAATCAGGAAAGGGTTTCCTTGTCAGAAGAAGAGCCCATCCAAAGACACGTGCAAATAACCACACTCTATTCTGCTTTTATACGCCACTATGTCCCTGTAGGAGTTTCACCAATAAATCTAATTGGGCCAAAGTTCTGTCTCTTCTGGGAGCATCTAACACTCAAGGAATCAAGAGAGTGGACTAACATTAATTTACAGGTGTGATCACGTGTGACTTAAAATGCAGAGACATCACTAAAACTCACAGTAGTTAAAGAATTCAGCAGTGACCATGTTTATTTCTAACCCACTCAGTATTCAGCACTTATGAAGCCATTCATGCAATGATATTTTTGGTGTTTCTTAAGTGCTTTTCAAGCTGTATCCAAGATACCTTGGCAGCTTAGAGAGCTGACTAACAAGTGAAGATGTGTTCTCATACAGTTACTCAGGAAGACTTTTAGGCATTGTTAGCATGCCAATATTGTTGATTACTCCAGGAATAACAAAATCTGTTTCTGTATTGGTGGTCCTGCCTTGTATTTTGAATTGAAGAGATGAACTAGGAAGAAAACATTTAACTGTTGCTAGAAATATACATCTCTAGAAGAGATGTATACAAAATGCATCTTCTCCTTCCTTTCTCTGATATGCTGCTATTTAAAATATACTGTAGGCAGGATGGGTCACTTTACTGTGGAAAGGAATTTGTGTACAAGAGAGAATTCTCATGAGAATAAACAGAACAATCTGGAAGTGCTTTAATTCACCCTTTGACTTTAAGGTGTGATTTAATTCCTTCCTCCTGTGTCCTTCCTAAATGAACTGTGGGGATAAAAGATAGGCTGTTGGGAGTTGTTTCCTGAGTATTCAGCCTCTTTGCTAGAAGAAACTAAAATAGTGGCTGGATAGCTCTTTAATATTTTTATTGCTCCTTCCAAATGTTGTCTTTTTCCATCTATCCTTCATTAGGATTCTTTTTATAGTACCTGCAATGTACTCTGTGTTTCTTATGCATCATCTAAAATATAATAGTAAACAATACAAATAGTAAATAATATAATAAATTTTAAGGAAAGAGAACTTCTACAGTTAAATTGAATAGCCTTGCCCTTAGCTCAGGAAATCAAATCTGACTGTTGTCCTTTGGTTGTGAATCTAATTTTCCAGTAACAATTACAATTTATCAAAAGCTTGATAAATTGTAATTGATAAATTGATAAAGCTGATGTTCTTTTAAATACTACACCAATTGCATTCTAACAGCCAAATCATTTTGTAAAGGCTTATTTGTATTTGCAAAGGGTAATCTCCCAACCTAGTGATTGCTTGTGTCACTTTCAGTCTGGGATCTCTGTGTCTGGGCTAATAGGTATTAGCATGTTTGAGCCAACAGGGCAGGGTTACACAAGGGGGCTGAGAGTCAGAAATTTAAGTACAGCCCCAAACTCTTTATCCCTCTTTAGGAACTCAAAGCATGATTTTTACTGAGGTTCTTCCTTAAAGTCAAGCATGAAAAATGACAGGTGTATTTTATGCTTATATTGACCATTTAATAGCTATTCCATAGGCCATCTAAAAGAAATGGAATATGCTCAGCTGCTCCCAGAGGCATTGTTCTGCAAAGGGAGAAAACTGAAGTCTTCCTTTCATACCATGAGATTGTGCTGCACTGAGGCATCTCAGAACTGATCCCCCTGGCCCACCAAGAGAGCTGGGGCCCCAACCTTCCTCCCTGAGTGTAATGCAATCCATTTCAGATCCGGCCAAGAACTCCTTTTATTTGAGTCTGCACTAGTACCACACACTCTTGCTTCTTCATTACACAAGTTTTGAGCCCAAGAATGTCCAACACACTCGTGTGTACACAAAATACAGTGCCCTGAGCAGTCACAGAAACACTATTTTGCTTACTACGCTTTCTGTTCCAAGAGCATTTTACTCTCATCTATTTTTTTTAGGTTAAGATTTTTCCTACCCTGAAATGGTAATCCGTTTTAAAATCTTTGTGACTTCAAAATTCCCTTTGTCAACTGATGCTTGGGCCCATCCCACTTCCTATTAAGTATTCCATCTTCTAAACTGTTAGCTTTTCTGTTCTGATGAAACCTTTTAATTTGCATTGAATGCTTTCATATAGCTGCATTAGTGAGCACATGAGTGCACATAGTGAGCACATTTTTCTTGCTATCTCAGTCATCAGATAAACTTTTTATTTCTCTAAAGTCCATTTCTGCAGTTTTGCATCCGTTATTCCAGTAAGCACAATATCAAAGAGTGAATTATGATTCTGAAATCTATAGGAAAAGAAGAAGCAGCTTTCTCTTTCTAAATATGTTTCTTCTTTTAGCTCTGCTGTCTTCAGCAGAGTTTGTTATTAGGAGCAGGCTGCACAAAAAAGACCACCTGGACAAAAGCATCAAAGGTTTGTTTGGGTGCTAATCCAGCCAGCAAGACATCCCTCAATATGAGGGACAACTTTAGATCCAATAACTTCTAACCATAAACTTCATGTCAAAAATTAACAAGTGCAACTTTTGTCAGCACACCAAAAACAGAAAACCTGCTGGTTGGTCTGAGGCCTGTGCTCTTCCAAGCTTTCCATCGAGCCCTACCACACACATACAGTTTACTTCCTCAGCTATTTGCAATGCTTTGATCTTCTTCCTAAATCTTACAATTAAAGTCCCTGTTGCAGTTGTTAGTAAACTATAAATAGGCCTAAACTTCCAAATAATGCTTTGTTTCCTTGAATACCCTAGCCAGGTCAGGGAGCTCACTGGCGTCCTCTTCCATCTGCCTTACTCTTCTAGCAGCACGTATTGCAAGCAGCCTTCTCACTGTGATCCAGTCGGCTGGTAACTCTCTATCAACAAGGCTTTCAGATCTTGCCTCCCCTGGCTGTAGACCTGGTTTTCCTCACAGCCCCATCCTTTTTTAACAGCTCTGTATGTACGTGAATCCTTTACACGTCTGGGATCTGGGTTTCTTTCCCATCAGAAACATGAAATACGGAACACTTCCATTACTTGGTCTATATGCGGAACACGTGCATTCAATTTATATTACTTTAGAAACTGAATCCCATCTCTTACATATGTATTGCTGTCTGGAAAGCCAAGATCCTTAGGACTGGGTGACTTGGGAGGAGTACTACTACTAGAAGAATCAGTGCATGCTCTCAGGACTTCCTAAGCTCTTCTCCTCTCAGCACATTCCACAGAAAGCCCTTCCTCCAGGCCATGACCCCTCAGCACTTCTTCTGGTTAAGCCAGTGACTTGCTGTCCCATGAGATGTACTGCCACAGGATAAGCCAGTGAAACAGATCATCACATATCATAGGGATGTGCTTCAGTTCCTGACCCGCAGACACACATTATTGCTGCTCACCACCCTGCCGCTCTGCTGAGAGCCCCATGAGCATATGGATGAACATCAGCCCTTCAGAATCACAGAATCAATTAGATCGGAAAGGATTTCTGAGATCATCGAGTCCAGCCGATGACTGAACACCACCTTGTCAACTACACTGGGGCACCAAGGGCCACATCCAGTCTTTCCTTAAACACTTCCAGGGATAGTGACTCTGCCACCTCCCTGGGCAGCCCATTCCAATGTCTGATCACCCTTTTTGTGAAGAAATCCCTAATGTCCAACCTAAACCTCCCCTCTGGTGCAGCTTGAGACTGTGTCCTCTTGTCCTGTCGCTGGTTACCTGGGAGCAGTCTGACCCCCACCCGGATACAACCTCCTTTCAGGCGGTTGTAGAGAGTTGAAGATCTTCCCTAAGCCTCCTTTCCTCCAGGTCTAACAACCCCAGCAGCCTCAGCTGCTCCTCATAGAACTTGTGCTCCAGACCCTTCAATGGGCCCAATCCATGGTGTAACTGCTCCGCCGTTAAACGGCACGGCCACGAGAGAACCCCCGGCCCCACAGCCGGGCAGGGCGCGGGAGGCAGCGCGGGCCCCCGGCGCGGGCCGAGAGCAGTCCCGGCCCGTGNCCCCGGCGCCTTTCGCGGCAGCGCCGTAAAGCGCGGCCGGCGGGGAGCGCCGGGCCCGGAGCGGCGGCGGTCGCGGTCGGATGCCCGGGGGCGGGGGCAGCCCGGCGCCCGGCACTCAGGGGGCAGCGGAGGCCGGCGAGGCGGCGGCGGGCGGCAGGATGAGCCTGTCGCCGAAGGAGCTGTCGAGCCTGCTGAGCATCGTGTCGGAGGAGGCGGGCGGCAGCACCTTCGAGGGGCTCTCCAGCGCCTTCCACCACTACTTCGGGAAGGCCGAGCACTTCCGGCTGGGCTCCGTGCTCGTCCTGCTGCTGCAGCAGCCCGACCTGCTGCCCAGCCCCGCGCAGCGCCTCACCGCGCTCTACCTCCTGTGGGAGATGTACCGCACCGAGCCCCTCGCCGCCAACCCCTTCGCCGCCGTCTTCGCCCACCTCCTGAACCCCGCGCCCGAGCGCGGCGGCGACGAGGCGGAGCGCACCCCGCTCTCAGGTGTGTCCCGGCGCGGCGGGGAGCGGGCCGGGCGGGGCGGCGCTGGAGCCCTCCTGGAGAAAGCGGTGGGAATCCTGCACGGCCGGCGTCTCTGGGCTTGGTGTCAGCCAGGCCGCTTGCCTGGCCCTCACAGCTCTCTACAGCTGCCTGAGGGGGCTGGGGCTGTTTAGCCCGGAGAAGAGGAGGCTCGGCTACTTTTCGCTCTCTACAACCGCCTGAAAGGAGGCTGTAGCCAGGTGGGGGTCGGCCTCTTCTCCCAAGCGACCAGCGACAGGACAAGAGGGCGTAGTGTAAAGCTGAGCCACGGGAGGTTTAGGCTGGATTAAGGAGTTCTTCACAGGAAGAGCGATTAGGCATTGGAATGGGCTGTCCAGGGAGGTGGTGCAGTCACCGTCCTGGTGTAGTTGACATGGTGGTGTTCAGTCGTAGGTCAGACTCAGTGATCTCGGAGGTCTTTTCCAACCTAATTGATTCTGTGATAACACTGAAATTTCTGGGAGAAAGCTGGAGGTGATAGGAGGCTTCTGACAGCCTTAAAGCTGTGAAACAAAACTGTTAGAGAGAAATACATAAGAGTGAAACACTTTTTTCCTCTTCAGTAAATATGACACTACCAGTGTCGAGTAAATCAGTTTCTAAAAAAAATAACCTGTTGGAAAGACTACAGAGAGGACCACCAAGTTGGTTAGAGGGCTGGAGCACTGGAACAGGCTACCCAGAGAAGCTGTGGATGGCCCATCCCTGCAAGCGTTCAAGGCCAGGCTGGATGGAGCCTGGCCGAGGGACAGGTGTCCCTGCCCGTGGCAAGGGGTGGGAACTAGCTGGTCTTTAAGGTCCTTTCCAACCCAGGCCATTCTCTGAATCCGTGAATTGCAGTGTCAGCTCATACTAAATAGCTCACTTTTTGTCTGGATTGGAAATTGTGTGAATGAACTAGCACGAGTGACTTAGCATCAGCTGTGGCATGTTGTGATGTGTAATACTGATCATGTAGTGCTGTATTTTGCATTAAAACAGTTCTGTATGTGTCACACAGACTCTCCAGCTGCACCTACCTTGCCATAAATAACACATCAGTTTGTCTTAGTTTTGCTTGTTATACAGGAAGAGCATGGAAACTGTTAATGCTCCTACATTAAAAACCATGGATTGTTTTTCATTGTGTCTCCACAGGCTTCTTACCTCCCATAACTCCTCCAGAAAAATTCTTTCTTTCACAACTGATGTTGGCCCCTCCTAGAGAGCTGTTCAAGAAGACTCCTCGGCAGATTGCTGCGATGGATGTGGGGAACATGGCCCAGTCAGTGGACATCAGTGGGCTGCAGCTGGCATTAGCAGGTGAGGAAGGTTTGTGGCTGTGCTGCTCTTAGGGGTGGAAGCTCTCATTGGAACGTGACTGTGGGCTACCTGAGAAACACCCGTCTGTCCTCCACATGAAAAGGTGTGAATTATGCTTTAAGGTCTTCCTTCCTGCTCTTCAAGCACTTGGAGAAACTTCAGGCAGAGATTACAGCCTAACTCTTTTATCCTCCTTAACAAGTAGTTTTTTAGGCATATATGTAATTTCCTTAAATACAAGAATATTTTGCAAGTATAGGAAGTATAGGAAGATTTTCATCTAAAGCTATGAGGGTTTTTTTTTTGGGATGGATTTTTTGGGGGAATGTTTTTGGTGGTTTTTTTTTGTTTGTTTGTTTGCTTTGTTTTAGTTATTTGTGGGTTTTTTTTTTTTTTTTGTATTTTCATCCCTTTTCACCCTTTGCAGTCTTTCTTTTATGAGAGAACAAGCATAACTGTAATGCTACTATTACATACCAGTACTTCAGCTGTACCTGGAAAATTGACTATTATAATTATATCTTTGGTTTATTGCAAAGTTAGGCCTTGTTGTTAGCTCAAGAGTTGGAAAGGGATCCAGCTTTACTAGACTGAAAAGAAAAGCAATGTGATGCTTATCCTTTGACAGGAGAACAGGAGGAGGGACATGACTGTTCATGTCACATCTGGAGCGAAGATGAAATATGTGTTCTTGGGAACAAGAAACCAGTTTAAAAACAATCCTTTTTCCCTCAGTATGTTGCAGTAGACCTGCTTGCTTGAAAACTGACCATCTCAGTTCTGTACCTGTACAATGTGATTTATTGTTCTGAGGTTGGGCACCATTTAGGTTTTCTGTGTCCTGCAGTTGTATCTTGGTGTTGTAATTTTTTTCCTGTGGACTCTGACATTGACTGGTAAAGCTGTGGTATACTGTCCCTTGTTCACAGCCTACAAATGTCTTGTGGATTTCTCCTTAGCTGCTATTTCCAGGCTGGGATAATTTGAAAATGCAAATTGAACACCCTAACATGCCATTGTGGATGAGACAAACTTTTCTGGTCCTTCTTGTGTTCATCCTGTCTGTATTTTGTAGAATACCTTAGCGAATTAAAATTTTGTGAAGCCTCAGGTGACTTGTCATTTTTAGTGCATGGCATATGTGATGCCTTAAGAAGCCTCAAGGTGCTTTTATTTGTTTTCCCCTTGGTACTGTGTTTGCCTTCTGAATAGTTTCTTCTCATTAAAGATGAAATCATTGAATTACAGAATGGTTTGGGTTGGAAAAAAACATAATCTACTTCCACCTTCACCCACTGGTGAAGCATGGACACCTTCCAATAGACCAGGTTGCTCAAAGCCCCATCCAGCCTGGACTTAGACATATCCATGGAAGGGGATCCACAGCTTCTCTGGGAAAGCTCAGAACTGTGGTTGGGTGAATGTGTGCTCTAGGCCACATACTTTATTTTAAAATAGAAGATAATGATGGGTGAAAGTAGAATACAAAGTCATTAATGGTGCTTGTATAAAATTTATATCCTTGTTTACATAATCCAGTAAAAGTGCACAGTTGCTTACAAGCAGTTGTAGAAGTTATGTAACAAAACCAGCTGCATCTGAAAAAGCTCTGTGCTGTCTTTCTCAGACTTCTTGCTGTAGGTCTCCAGAATAACTGTCTGCTTTCTAATCACTTTCTTAGAAGATAAATCTTTTACTTCTTTTAAAATCATGATGCTTCTTCTGTTTGTTGTATTTTGGAAAGTCTGATTTTTTCACTAGTCTTCAGTATATTTCTCCTAATTATTCAATATGCAGGATGGAGCTGATGCTGGATGATGACACTAAGATGCAATGTTTGAGGTGTTTTGTTTACACCCTTTCCCCAGAAATGTACAGAATGTCATAGATATAACACTTGGTAGCTTTTCAGAAGTATGATCCTTGAGATGAGTTCAGGGCTGTCCAGAGCAGTATGATTTTGACTTACTTTAGCACATACCTGCAAAATCAAATTAAATAATTTAGAAAACATTCAATTTTTTGTTATCAGTTTATCTCTCCCAATCCTTTTTTTTTGTAAAGAAAACAAAAACACTTATCCTCTGAATCTGAGCTCACTGTGACAGCTTATTTGCAACTCTAAGGTAGATTCTCTATTTTTGGTTTTTTTTTTTTTTAATTTCTCTATTTTCGTTTTTCTTTTTTCCATCAGCAGCCCCTCCCCCACCAAAAAAAAAAAAAATAGAATGCTGGAATCTAGCATTGTGGGCACGAATTGTTTTGTTCTCTCTTCCCTTTGGTCTGCAGAGAGCTAATTCAAACTTTAGTACTGCCATACAATATGTTTTTGTTCATCTGGTGTGCTACCCTATTAAAAAAAAAAAATTTCTCCTAGTTGCAGGGATGGGCCTCCCGGCAAAGTGTTCCTCAGTGTTTGTCTGCTAACCCCTATTTGATGGGGGAGTAATTGACCTGGGTGAAAGTAAGGCTTTTAATACATTGTTGAGCTTTCTTTAAGAATCAAAGAAAGCTTCTTTTTACCTGTAAAAATAAAATAATAAGCTCCATAAAGGAACCTAAGGATTTGTTTTCAGTTTAGATTTATAAAATTTAAATGTCTTAGGTGTTGAAGGTGCTGTATTAGTTTCTGTTAAATCACCATGTTGTAATTCTTCTGCTTACTTGAAGCTGTTGATTCTGCCCTTATTCTTGAAGCAGTGAGGTTGAACTTCTGAGCTTCAGCACATATAACTGAGGGCTCAGGTATCAGGTATAACTGAGGCTTCTCAAATCAGTGAAGTGAAGTATCACTAACCATCTTGTCTAACATCACTAGTAATTTCAGATTATGAGGATACAAACAAATCTGTGACTTATGACTGATGGATTTAAGTCCGAGACTGTTAATGAAAAGATAGAAAAAGGACACCCAATGCCTCTCCTCCACTCCTGTACTTCTTTTGGTAAATCAACCCTTCTGTTCAGGGGCTAAATGAAAATACTCATGAGATGAAGTTTGAAATAGTTGCTTAAGTAGAAAATATGTTTTATAAACCATCTCATTTGGACTTTGCCTTTAAAATGCACTCTTTTTTTTCTGAAAAGTATTGTAGTTGTTGCCTTTAATAGAAAACTTTACCTGCTGTGCTGCTTCAGTGAGCATATATGCATGTTTGCATTATCTGAAAAGCTGGATAAAGTAGGACAGAAAGCCAGAAAAATTAACAACTTTGTTCTCATTATGCTCTTGTCACTCACAGTTTTGAGCATCTCTTGCAGATTTCTTTGGAGTCATATGAATAGTTTGTGTGTGTGGGCAGCTGGAAAGGGTGAACATGATTGCACAAAAAGGAGCAAGCACACTTTGCTTAGAAGTGTTAGGCTACACAAAATGTAACAGCACTCACTCAATTAGCCAGGAAATTGAGTGGTGTTTAGTTTCATCTGGAACTTTTTCAAGGGATTTCTTGTGTGGTACCAGCAATATTGGACTTCAGATTGCTTAAGGCATAATGTGCTGCTTAGTGTTCTTTGTTAACAGGGTGGGGAGAGGAATGTTAAGTGGTATTCTGTAGTGGGGATTTTTCTGCTTTTTGTCCTTTGGAGTTTTCTTTGCCAAAGCAATGGAAAACACGATCTCTCAAAATAGTACAGAGAACACAGAAGATCAGCCATTAAGTCTCCAAATACAGAAGAGCAATAGATTACTGACAGAAGGGCACATAAAAATCTGGAAATGCAAGCAGTGAGGCCCACATTTTCCTTTTTGGCCAATTTGTTCAAGTCTTCAACTGTATATACACTAACCTTAATGTTATTTTTCTGTAACTTATTTATGCTCTGTAATTTGGTCTCTTGTGGGACGATTTTAACTCCTTTCAGGTTTGCTTTAGTGATGATGTCTGCAGAATCATGTAACCTTAAAACTCCATTGTTTACCACTAAAGCACTGATTTTGGCTTGACAGCGAATGTACAAAGAGCTCAAGCAATGCCACAGAAATTTGTTGGGTAAATCTGAATAGCTGACTTCTAGGTCTAGTATGACCATCATCGTCTGTAAATGGATCCATGTAGGTCTTTCACTTTCCTTCTCTGAGAAATGATTACAAAACCAGATACTGCAGGTGAACTCTTTGAGGAGTAGCATGGGAACCTACTAATGTGCTGCTTTTAGATGTAGATTACATCAGTTATGTGCCTGTTCTAAGCCAGGACTACGTTTCAGATTAACATCTATTTCTTCTTTATCCGTGCTGCATTCCCTCTGTCCTTGCCTGTCAGCTGGCACTCAGACTGCTGACTGCCCGACTGTACTAAATTTCATGTTGATATTATCTCTTGAGGGTTTTTTTAAGCCACTTCTTTTCTAAAGCTGCTTGTTTCTCACTACTTTTAGTATTCCAGGCATTTCTGTTCCAATTTTATGGTTTAATATTCTTCTTTCAGAACGTCAGTCCGAGTTGCCAACACAGAGCAAGGCCAGCTTCCCTAGCATTCTCAGCGATCCTGACCCAGATTCTTCCAACTCCGGTTTTGACAGCTCTGTTGCTTCCCAGATCACAGAAGCATTAGTGAGTGGACTGAAGCCTCCTATAGAAAGTAGGTGCATTTTCACATCTTTGTTTCTGTAACTCACAACATACTGTGTTATTAAACTTCAGATAAAATGTAAAGGAATTCAGAAATATTTTCAAGGCACGAAATGGAAATTAAGGTGAATGAAGGTGTGAGACTGCATCAGATTGTTTCTAGATCAGATTCTAGTTTTCACATTTACAGACTTCTAGAAATCTGGAGTCTGTCTTCAAGCCCTTCCCCATGTCATCTGTTGAACAAGATGCTAGTCCCTCCACTGAGGTCTGCATTGGCTCGTAACACCTCCCAAGGAAGCAGTTACTGTGGAAGGGAAAAAGACCACAGGATCAGTAACACAGTGATCTGAATCAAGAAGAAAAACAGGTGTATGTAACAGTATCCCTAAAAAATCAGAATAAATGTTTTTCTGGCAGGCAAATAGGATTGTAATGCTGTTCTCAGTGTTATCATAGCTTAAAGAAATAGAGGCTTTTGGGGCATCTTCTGTTTTTTACTGATACAGAACTGAAAACCCAAAGCTTAAGAAAACGTCTCCTATTGTTGCCTTTTTAGGTCACTTTCGACCAGAGTTTATTCGACCACCACCTCCACTCCATATATGTGAGGATGAATTGGCATGGCTAAATCCAATTGAACCAGATCACACAATTCAGTGGGATAAGTCAATGTGTGTTAAGAACAGCACTGGAGTTGAGATAAAAAGAATAATGGCAAAAGCTTTTAAAAGTCCTTTGACTTCCCCACAGCAAACACAGGTAAGGCTGATGCACTTTCCTGTCTAAAATGATTCTCTAAGAAGCTATTAACTGCTGTGTTTTAGAAAAGTTTGAGCACTTTCATTGGTCTGTGTTAGGATTCAGGAAACTTTTAAATTGTAAAAATCCAAAAATTTTGACTTGGGTTTGTCTGAATTAGGAAGATAATGTTCATACTATTGACTTGATGTAGTTGCAGTTGATCAGGAGTGGTGCCGACATTTTTCTGTGTGGAAAAATCTTTGTTTAACTAAGTTGCTCATGCTTCTGTGAAAGTTTTTGATAAATAATTACTTCAGAAATAGCAACAACATTTTTTTCCCCTCAATTTGATAGTATTACTCCTGACTTCAGTGGGCCTTTTTCATAATCATTATTCTGGCACTATAAAATAAGCTTTATTTGCACTACTCTTTCTGCCAAGTGACCTTGAAATTGAGATTTCCTTCTACTGGACAGGAAACTAAAGGAGGCTGAAACTTTTTTTTTCTTTTTTTTTTAATCAAAAAAATTCATCATGGAATTTTTTTAACTCTCTTCTTTGCCATCCATTGATGAAAGACTCCTAAATGCATTATAGTTTTATGGACACAGTTGCCTGTACATAAACATTTTAAAGTAGCCCTCCAGTGCTTTTCATTTGAGAAGCCTAAATCTAAAGGTCTATCATTCTCCTGGATCTTAGATGTGTTATAACAGTTTTTTCAAGCACTAACATGAATAGTTGAGGAAAAATCAACTGAGGATTTTTTTCTCTTCTTCACAGCTCCTTGGAGAACTGGAAAAGGACCCCAAGCTTGTTTACCATATTGGTCTCACTCCTGCCAAATTGCCAGACCTGGTTGAAAACAATCCTTTAGTAGCTATAGAAATGTTGCTGAAACTAATGCAGTCTAGTCAAATAACAGAGTATTTTTCTGTCTTGGTCAACATGGACATGTCCTTACATTCAATGGAAGTTGTAAATCGGTGAGTATGATCTCAAATCTAATAAGGTTTCCCTGAGTATGTAAAATGAGCAGTTTTGTTTTATCAGGATATCTGGAAATGTTAATTTTGATCCTTCTTGGGGCATGTCTGTGTGGGAGATAGAAGACTAGAGTGGGACAAAGGGCACTTATTGTGGGAATCCTCTACAAACAGTTAATGCCACATGGCTAATCTGCTTAATTGCAACTTGTATTCTTGATGCAGCTTAAGTGAACAAAAGGTGCTGTTGTTAAACAGCTGCCTTGCTGTACATTCATGTTCTGATTTCATTGAGAATAATTTCTGCAGATAGGTACAACCCCTTTTCTTAACAGAATGCTAGCCCCCTAAATGGGAATACTTTTCAGACAGCTAATTCCCACAAATTTACAGAAATATATCGTTTCCACTTAGTTTCTTCCATTTCTTGGCAATTACTGAACATGAACTACCAAATAAGCCTCAATCAGCAGTCCCTTTGAAGCAGAGTTGAATTGCACCTTAAATATCTTCTGATTAATGAAACAGTTCTGAAAGAAATGCCTCCCTACTGGTGCAGACTTGACAGCAGTTACTGCCCTGAAGTGGGGCTAATGATTGCAGCATGGAGAAAGAATGGTGAGAGTAGAACTTTTACCTGTATCCAGGAGAGCTACACCACCAGTCAGGCATGCTGGTTCTCCCACTGCATAGCTACCACAGGAACAACTTTCATCAAACTGCGAAGTGGCTGTCAGTGCAAACAGGGGGAGACACTGATTGTTAAGGGAAATAAGACAAGAAATTGAAACTGCACTTGAAACTAAAACCTTCACCTTTTTACCTATTGTCCCCCTTTCACTATTTGGGATAGGATTGATTTGAGATAGATAGGATTGATTTCACTATTTGAGATAGGATTGATTTAAGTTACTTTGGTCAGATTCTGTTGTAACCTTGTGGCAGTTCTCCATTTAGTGCATGTTGTTACCTTAAGAGAGCTGTTTTGCTCTTTCTGTTAACAAACAATGGCGACTCAAATGTCAGATGTACTATAAACCAATCTAACTTAGCTTCTGTATTGTCAGAGTTTAAAAAAGTTTTACTCTTAATTTAGAAATTTAAATTACTAGAAATACATCTGGAAGCTGTAAAAAATCAGTTCTGTGTTACAGAACTGGGAGTAAACTCATATAACAGGTCTAACTTATATGATTTGTTTTGCTACAGAAACACTAGATTTATGGCTTCATAAACCACTGAATATATTTTATTTGAACAGGCTTACTACTGCAGTGGATCTCCCACCTGAATTTATTCATCTTTATATCTCCAATTGTATCTCCACCTGTGAACAGATTAAAGACAAATATATGCAGGTGAGTGCTTCAATAAATTGGTTAGGAAAAAGTATCCCATATGTTGCTCTGTGAAATATGTGCTATGATTTTAATAAGGCTGATAGCATTAAGTTACTTTGTTTTACTGGTTTTTTTTTATTTCAAAGGCACTTTTTTTTCCTCTAACACTCTGCTTCCCAAGGCTGTCATACTTGCATGCTGGTACTGAGGAAGTTGTAGCCACTCCAAGGATCCCTGACTAGGGAGGGTCAGGGGAAACCTGAGGAGGTTTACACATTTCTGGCATTCAGGGTTGTCTGCATGCTGTGTGAGGTACTTCCTTCTCTCCTAAACTGATCTGTTGGTTTCACCAGATGCCCAGTAGAACTTTTCCTGGGTATGTCATTGGTGAAAAACATTTCTGTATTCAGTTTCTCCAAGGCTTTTTCAATCCCAAGTCCTTGCCTTAGCTTTTTCCCCTTGATACTGAAGGACTGCAGTGTCCTGAGTTCCTTGCAGCAAGACAACTGTTCCTTTCCCGTGAAGCTTTTTTGGTGTCCTCTAGTGTCTTCTCCAGCTCTACTGTGTCCTTCAGCTACGGAAATGAAAGCTGTGTGCAGTGCACAGGATAGGGTTGCAGTGTGATTTTAGATAGCAGCAATCCCCCCACTTTGTTCTCAGTCCCATTCTGATGGTGACTGACCATGTGTTATCTTTTGGTGGCTGCTGATATTTCTCTGCTTTGTGATTCTGCCAGACACATATGGGTGACTAGATCTGTGACCTGCTGAGTAGCTCTGCCTGTTACATTTGGTGGTGGAGTAGGAAAATAGCAGCAGACCTGAGCTGCAGCTGAGAATATGCCCAGAGTGAGACACTGCATTCACAGGGGCTGCTGAGAGCACATAGCAGCTGTGCTTCAGGCACATGGGACAAAAAAGAGCTCCGACGGTCAAGGAACATACCCTGATTACTAAGCAGCATGCAGAGCTTGAGAGCTAACATTTTTTTATGTGTATGGAGCCTCACAGCAGCTGAGACACAAGATGTTTTGTTTAAAAAGCATGGTACAAAATTACTGTTGGAAATGATCCTCAGAGACTGGGAGTCAGCCAGTAATCTTGCATTTGCTCTTTTGCCAAGTTTCATGCTCCTGGATTATTAAAATTACTCATGTAACTAATTTGTGTTGCAGAGAAAGCATGTGATGCCTTTTGATCACAATGAAGGAAATAAGTTGTTCAGTCTCTGAATTCTCATTATAAGTAGCAAATTTTGCAGTAGCAAGATCAGTTCCTGGAAAAATAGCTGATATCTGATTTTCAGTGTCAAATAATCTGAAATGCTTTGGAAACTTAATCTGTCACATCCTTCAATTCTGTTTGATAAACACTGTTCACATACATAATTGCTTTTAGAGAAAGATTTGAACCCAAATCTCTCTCATACTTCAGATTGTGAGAACACTTTAATGATAAAGACTTGGTTTTTATCATTGGTCCTTGGAGAAGAATGTGCTCTGTGTTAAACAGATGGTTGGTGACTGGACCTACGTGTGACAGATTTTAAGTGCCAGTTCCTAAGCTTTCACTTCCAATTCCCGTCGTGCTTTTCAAGGTGTTGCCTAAGTAGCTCTTAAGAAAGAGGAACATTTTTAAGATCCTGTCTTTTCTCTGGATCAGGCAGGAAATGAGCCTTGAGTTCTTGGATTAGGTGTCCCTGGAATTTTTTTTTTTCCTTCTAACATAGAGCAAAAGGGTTACCTGCTGATTCAGCAACACAGCACATTCCATAAAGGAAGTTTGAAAGTTTGGAATCACTGCCTATCTGAAGTTCCTTGCTGATAAGGTCATAAGAAATTTTAAGATGTGAAACTTGTTCAATTTTCTTTATGGTGCTATTGTAGAAAATAAGACTAAGCAAGACTCAAATGCTGACATCATCTTCAGCTATTATCTCTTCTTTGCCTTTATTCAGAGATTACATAATAAGTTAACCACAGTGGATAGGTAGATCTGGTGCTTCATTTGTGCATGGGATTAATCCTGAGAAGGCTCCTGCATCCTGAAGTACAAGAACTATAAAGCAGTCAATTGTTTAAATATAGTAGTAGTGTGGGAAATGGAAGCGAAGGGGCAGCATGTACAAAGCTTACATGATAACTGCTGAAGTGAAAACACCTCACTTGTGCTGCTGAGGGCCAACAGTCCTTTGCCTGACTTGGTTGCAAACATTTATTTGGATTATTAAACCATCTCTCTTATGTTTCAGAACCGCCTGGTCCGTCTTGTTTGTGTCTTTCTTCAGTCTTTAATCAGAAACAAAATTATTAATGTACAGGACTTGTTTATAGAAGTGCAAGCATTCTGCATTGAGTTCAGTCGGATACGAGAAGCAGCTGGCCTTTTCAGGTTGCTGAAGACACTGGACACTGGGGAAAATCCATCAGAAACCAAAACGTCAAAATAAAGTGACTGTCAGTGGCAAAAAACCCCTCTTGCTAGTGTTCTATACCAATTAATTGTACATTTTAAACTGAAATCCCTGGATTAATTATGTATTATGTTAATTACATTATAAATAGCATTTTATGCATTTGAACAATAAATAAGGCTTTTTCTGATAGACGGTTGATTTTGTGAAATGTGTTAGGCCTTATACTGTTCTTCACTATGGTTAAAATTTGTATGTTATATACGTATCCTGAAATTCATGCTCTAGTTCCAGAGGGAATATAAATGATACTTAGCTTTCACAGCAAATTTAGGCATTAATCTGGCACTCACTGTCTTTGGGTCCAAAATTGTTTGCATATAACTAAAATGAACTTGTATCAAGGTAAGTAAGTTCCTTATTTTACCTTTTGTTCACTGTGTAAGACCTCCTAGGAGCTGGATAGAACTCCTGACTATGTATTCTAGTGAGTAAGGGGAAGTCTGTCTTGATATCTAGAAGCAGCTAAAGGCTTATCTTCACAAGGCAGAAGTGAAGTTGGGTGCTGTAGGCTCACAGCAATATTCTCTCGTATCAAGACCACTGAGTATTTTCAGAATCATGCCAACAGCAGTTGTAATACCATACCTTACATGCTTGTAAAAGTCTTTCACTTAGGAAGGAGGGTCACATTTCTTCTGTAAAAATCAAAAGAATTCCAGTCTCACTTCCGAATTTGCACAGAGGCAGAGTAGCTTTCATGTTAGATGCCAGGTATTGGGGAAACTGGGGAGGGAGTCTGCTAAACTATAATTTTAAACTAAAAGTAGAGTAGCTGCTGTTAGATTTAAGCCCTGAGACTGAAAAGTAATTTGCAAAATTAACAAGTTCTGAGTTAATGCTACTTGCTAAATGAAAGTTGTTATAAATCTGCATCTGCTTCTCAAATTTTTAGGAACTACAAGACCAATAATTCAAAGTAAATACGGTCTTTTGGCTTTTTCTTTCCAAGGAATTTAGGATGTGAAAGTGCTTTGATTGATAGGATTTTCAGTCTCTTGTCTCATTTAGTATAATCTTTCAGTAAAAAGTCCTGCAAGAAACGTTCTGTAGTTATTAGGGCTTGGACTTGTGTAGCTTTCCAGTTCAAATGTATCTGGTCAACTAAAGTAACACTTATTTAAGATCTGTTCCAATTCTAGACACTGCTTCCAAACCCAAGATATTTGCTATCAGGCATTTTTAGTGGCAACACTTAGAGCACAAGCTGGTTTAAAATCATACCTTAATGTTTTCTATCTACTAAAGCTAAAGCCCAGTTTGACTATATTCTGTGTAGCAGTACCCCTCTTTAAAAATATACATACATTTTACACTGGTGTCATAGACTAATGTCATAGTGCTACTATTATATTACAGCCAAAGTCTAGCTGTTCTGCATCTTCACTGTATTTGCTTCAGTTGTACTGATAAATGTAATTTTTACAGTTCTGTGACAAATCCAAGAATTAGGGATATATCAAGAAGCTTTTATGATTTTATCATAGGTATGTCTCAGACATAATTTCAGAGCTCTGTGGTACTGGGGAAGTGCAGGTGGCCTTTTTGAGAAGAAGGCTGCCCTGTTCCAGACCCAGCCACGACAAGCTGGCACAGCAGAGCCCCTTAGACAGGCTGGTGGCAGCTCAGTGATAACCCTGGAGTGGTCTATACCTGATGGAGAGGATCCACACTGAAGCAGTTCCTAAAGAATTGCAGCTCCTTGGAAGGAGCTCAGGATGGAGCAGGACAAAAGGGTGAGGAGGGAACAGATCACCTGTTACAGGCTCACCCCCCACCCCATCCTGCCACCATAGATGGGAGAAGTGGCAGCTTACAGAGGGGTGGTTTCAGTCCTATACTACCCTACTCTCAAACTAATTTATTGCCATTTCAAAGTAATCTTCATGAAGTCACATCTCTTGTTCCTGTGATGATAATAGGTAACCGTTTCTTATCTTGACCCACAAGTTCTTCAATCAATTTTTCCCCTCCTCACAAAGCAGGTAGCCAAGGTTAACCCAGCCCTCCCAGGAACTGGTGACATGGGGAAAGCACCACATGCAGAAAGGGGCTCCCCCCACGCTACCCAGCATCAGTTAAGCTTGTTTTGTGCTGTGCTAGTGGTGTGTGTCTCAGATCCACTGCCTAAGTGTACCAAAGAAAACAAAACCCTCCACCTTCTCAGACATTGCTTTTTAAAAGGTCTGTATAATTTATTATGGAATTTGAGCTTTTAGCCATTAAATTACAACAACAATGCATAACTTGACATTCTTACAACTGTACATACACAATGGAAAAGACAAGTGCTTAATCCAAACAATGCAACCGAATTAGTTCAAGATTACAATAAAAGACTGTTGTGAACAGTTTTTGACAGACTAGCAAATTCAAATAATTCTCTGCAGGTATTTGTTTATAGTCGAAATAAGTGGCTTCAAAGTTTTGGAGTTAAGCTTCAGACTAACAAAATGATGGAAACTTACTCTGCTCTTCTGAATTAAGGAGATGCTCATTTAAAAATGCAGTAACATTACCATGTTTCAGATGGTGAAAAGGAGCTTCAGGTCCAATGGAAGTATAATGGACAGTCTCAGGCAATGCACTCTTCACACAAATACATGCAATTATAAAGGCATTCTATTTTAAAAACTTTCTTAAATCAAATTTTGCAATACAGTAGGATATCTGAGGAGAGATCAGGACCCATACTGAACAAAACCAAAAGCCTTCAGCTTGATTTGTGCACTTTTAATCAATTCCAATTCTCAAATCTTCACATATCACCTGTGAGAGAAAAGAACACATTCAGTAAAGATAAGTCTCAGAGACATGTTACAATTTTTTACAGGCATTCAGTTAAAAAAAAATTAAGCTGACATATTCCTTTTCAGGAACTGTAATTCACCATGGCCCTATTATAAAACTGCATCCTTTCAACTTACCCAAGGGGACAGTCTTATTGGACTCTGCCCAACTACAATGGGCTGGTTGTAGAGGAACCTTGCAGGATAGCCAAAAAACCTGAATGACCATTCCCAAATCAATAGGTAATTAAAAAACAGCTTTGCACACTTGACAAAGGTGTTGCAATGGTTTTTCTCTGTGCCAGTTGCAACCTAAACAGGACCAGAATTCCCAACAGGCCAGCTTTGGCAGGAATATACTGGTATGCACTTGATTAAGTCAGCATGGATTAAAGGCATTTCCACTGTAGGTAAATTATCCTACAACTCTTCCAGTAGACCTCTAAAATCTAGCCCTAATTACTGGCAACAAGACTAACTACTGGACTACATTCACATGCAATGTGTGGGGTAAGAGGCAGGGGAAAGGAGTTACTGCTATCCTATCAAACTTCTCTAGTACATGCCAAGAATCTCCTCCAAGCATTACTTAGAGCCAAAGAAGAATCCAGTCTAGCAGTCATTAGAAAAAGAAAATCCAGACTTTCCAGTTAAATTGGTACTGCAAGTAATTAAATCACGAACATGCTTTTAGATCTGAAATGTCTATGGTTCATTTTTCCTTGCTATCAAGTCTGAAAGACAGTTTAGACAATTATTTACTACCAAGTTTTTTCCAGTTTGCCATATGTAGACTATTATTAATAAACTAAAATTTCTGAATAAAAAAGGGCGTCCGGTTTTTTCTTTAAGACAGGAACTCATGTTGACATGTTCATAGCCCCTTTTGTAAAAAAAAAAAAAAAAAAAATTACATCACTTAACTTCACTAAATTTCTTCCTAACAGAAACAGCAGCAGTAGCAAAGCCATATCAATTAACACAACACTAATAAAATCTATTCCACAAAAACCAGCATCCCCTAGTCCTGCCAGGGATTCTTCCCAAGTGATTTATTCAGCATCACCATTGAGGGATTTTAGACTTCCTGTGGGTTCTGCAGTTTAGCTTTTTGTATAATGATACCACAGGAATGCCTCCAATAAGCAGCACTCTGCCTGATTACAGCAAAATCTAACAAAGGGACAGAGGTGTCCAAGACAAGTTCCTGCATGTTTTACCTAAACTGTGCAGCTAGGAAGAGAAAAGTGATGAGGGCAGGGGGAGGCAGCAGGAGCCCACAACACACACAGCTGCAGCTCCCACACTAGACAGGACATGGCTGAAGCAGCAGAGGCAGCTTATAGCTTCCCCAAATGGAAGGGAAGGGAGTCAGGAGGCACCTACCCTACAAAAAGGGGTGAGGGGGAGAAAAAAATCACTCGTTAGTTCTGATCTTCATACAAGCTTTTGGTAGGTAAAGTGTCAGAAACTAGCAATACCAGTTTGATCCAATTTAGTGGGGATCCAGATCAGCAATACAGGTCTGTGCACCTGTATTTACCTACAGCAGCCTACACCCATTTACTCAACGTAACAGATAAGCTGGAACAGCAGGTCCTACGCTTCTTGTTTCTAAGCTTCTCTTGCTACAGTTTTAAGCTCCCTAGATTGTCTTTTTCCTGCCCTGTATTTTTCATCCTACCTCTCTTTTTACTAATGCATGTCAGCTTTTTGACTGAGGTCAGACTAGTGATTCGCTTCGGATGATTTTTGTCACTGTGCTTCCAAGGAGAGCAAACTGCTTGCTGGAGGCACTGCAATTCGGCCTTTTGTCATCACTCCTCAGCAACACAGCTGGCCTCACAAGACTTATCTGTATCAAAGATCAACTATGTGCAAACCTATTTGACTGAAACAACTGTAACTATTTTCTGAATGACTGAAATGAAACAGGTGCAATGGCAGCATGTGAAACAGACCTCAGGAGTCTTCACACTCAGATATTTTTTTAAGTCAGCACACACCAGATTTTATAAGCACACTTTTCAGTTTGCAGGTTTCTTAGCTTTTCTTCCATCTTTCTTCCAGATCTCAGATTTAATTCTTAAGAAAAGCTTTTGGTTTTAGAGGTATTACATAAAAGCTCAAGTACTTACCACAATTCTCCTCTCCAGAATGAATACTGTGCTGTAGGTATCAGCAAGACACAATCCACAGACTGACAACACTTCTCTTGATAACTTCTCTTTTGGTTCCTCCTTGAGCTAGAATTTAAACCCTCTCAATATTTACTACATCAATGTTCAGTTTTGTGTTAAAGAAGAGGGAGAAGACTTAGTTTTTAATATTGAAGAGATAGTTAAAAAGGCAGTTCTGGAAATGTTGATAAGCTTCTTTTGGAGACGTAAGTGTCCCTACACATTGTCTGCTTTAGTTGTGGGTTGTTTATTTATTTGTTCAGTTTTGGAGATGGCTGGTCAGTCATATTCCATTCTCATGTGCTTCTTGTAAGATAAAGTCATCACAAAAACTTGCACCTGCTGGTGACATCAGAACTACAACCTGACAGTTTTCCAGTAAACCTAAAAGTTATACTCCTACAGGGAAGAGGCAGATTTTTTAAAGTAGGCATTAGCAGGAATTTTTTTGAAGGAAATTTAGGGTGAAACATCTGCTCTGCAAAGTTCAGATTATATTTCCCCCTCTGTCATTTCTGGAACATTCATTTTAAAATTAAAAAAAGAAAGTTATTGCTTCTATTGAAGCTCAATGTAAGTTAGAAAAAGAATTGCATATTTTCTTAAAAACATTCCAAATATACATTTTAAAAACAAAATGCACTCTAAAACAAATGTCTAGTGAAAGACACTGTTTTAAGCAATCTGTAGCAACAGCTTTACAAAAGAAAATTGAGGAATGTAGCATATTATTTATAACACGACAATGCTAAAATCCTAAACAATTTGCTTAACACCCTTAAGTAGTGTTTTAAATATACATATTTCTTTACAAAACAGTTTAGCAATTCCTTATACCACTTACAGTATATAAATATTTGAGTAAGAGGTCATAATGGGAGATGCCAGGGTTTATATGTACTCTCAGATGCTTCAGATTTCTTAAGTGTTTTACTATAAGGCACAGTACTGCTAATCTAAAAGAAAGGAATAAAAGCTAATGGCAAATCCAGTCAAAACTCCTAAGATGGAATATCCAGGAGAATTCCAGCATCTCTATGCAAAGGAAAAGAAAAAGCAAAACAAACCCAAACTTTGTATTTCTTAAGAAATGGTTTCAATTTGTACAAGTGGGGCAGGATGGGAACAGGAGCAAGAAGAAATTATGTAAATTCTTATAAATAGACTAATAAATATATTTTAGCCATAATTAGCCCTTTACCTCTGTTTTAAGATTGAAAGAGGTAACCAGTGTGCATATACTAAATGTCTACATGCTCAGCACGTGAAGACCACCTAGCACAACTTATTACTGCCAAATTCAGTATAGAAAGCTAGCAAGATGGAGGTTTCCCTTTCTCAACATCCACGCTGAGTAGAACACCTTACAAGATAGAATATGTATTTGTTACATGTTGCAAACAGCAATTTTTCCATCACAAGAAAAGGATATGCAACATATCCAATAAGTTATTTGATTCTTTCAAGGTTAATGTCTATTCTGAGAATATTCATCTCCAATTACAACAGTTCAGAACTTTCAGAACATTTTAATAGTCATAGCTTGTAAGTGTTCTCCATGTGTACATATTGAATGTAAATAGTGCATCCAAAATATTTAACCGTTACACATTCTACATTGTTTTCACTGCCTAGTCTTCATCTTTGTTACAGCCCTCTGGAACACAATGACATTGCAACAATGCTTACAGAAAAAGGGTTATTGCATTTTTTTTTTTTTTTTTAGGATGAGACATCCAGAGGAGATTTTATAAAATCCTCCTGTGTACAAAATTCTTAGTTATTAGCCCTTTTGGAACACCAGCTAGAAAAGTTTGAAAGGTAAAATAATTTACATTGTTATTTTTTTCTGTTCACTAGACAAAAGTCCATACTAATTAAATAAAAAATAATAGTTCTTCAACAGTCTATTCAAGATATCTTCCATGAAGCAGTTCAGTGGGAATTTCCATTAGATAGATGTTCTCCATGCCGGTTATTACTGGCATCCACATCTAGAAATCAGGAATTAAAAGAAAAATTGTTTGTTGTTTTACCATTTTAATATGCTTTATCTGTTACATTAATCCATACTCTGGCAACAAACTTCATACTCATGTGTATCTCAGGTTCTTGAGACTCTCTGGGTAATCCTCTAAAGACACTGCTTAACATCTTTCTTTCCCCCACATCCAGTCATTTCCAGCTTGACAGAGTTCCTTGAAAATCTGCTTGTATTTTTTGAAGACCAGTAGTGACACCTCTCAGTCTGCTCTGCACTGCAATACTAACTGTTCACACCAGCTAGATAAGGGCTTCTAATGCAATATCTAGTGCTAAGATTTGTCCAGTGAAACAATGAATTACTTACCAAGCAATGCTGTGGTTTCCCCTGCGTCCTCTTTTAAGCTGGTACACTGCAATACAGACTCATTAGTGGAAGAAGCTGACAATTCGCTTACTTCGTTTCTGTCATCATCTTGCAAAGCAATACTCAGACTTCCGACTGAAACGCTGCCACTTATGGATTCAGGTATTGGAACTTCAAGTACATCTTCAGGGTCCCCCTTCAAAATTAAACATATTTAACTGTCAGTTTTGTCTACCATCAGACATCAACATTCCTCCATGTCACCTTTTGTAACCTCACCTTATTGGAAAAAAGACCATTTTTTTAGCTATTACATGTGCACTTCTGGGAATGGTCTTGATATTGTCCACTTTCAAGGTTATTGTCTGACTGCAAGAAGGAAAGCCAACCAAAAGAAAAGCCATTTCTCCAAAGCCACCCCAAAGCCAAGAGTCAAACAGGAAGAATCCACCCAGTCAGCCTTTTGGATGGATTACTTCAACACTGTAGCGACAGTATTGCTGAAGGTTAGGAGCAGGCTCAGCACATACGAAGTCCCACTGAAGAAACCTATTGATTCTTTGACTTTGCAGAAGTCTCCATGTTCTGTTTTTTTCACTATAGTAGTTGGCCAAGTTTGGTTTTTTTTTTTACTAGGATGAACATTTACATCAGAACCAAATTCTCTCCTCCTCTACCACCAGCCTAACTTTAAGTCTGTTCCAAAATCACAAACATACAGGCTTGTCACTTTGCAGGAATGCAACATCTGTATCACAGGCAAAGGGATCTATTTCACCTATTATATAGCATGAGCTATACAACTCTGAATTAATTTTCAGAATGGATCAAAGTCCTATATATACAGTTGTTTCTACAATTAAACACACTACCTTCATTGCCATAGATATACTGATGTTATTTATACACAAGCAAATATATTGCAGTTTAAGTAGCTATCCTTTTTGCTTACTAGCAAGTATTTTTCCCTTCCTCGAGCAACTAGCAAAGGCCCATCTTAAAATTTAAGGAATTCTACGCTGATTCTTTCTTTAGCATCAAATCAGCATAATTTAAAACATATTGAATTTTAATGAGCTATAGACATTCTACAATTGAATACAATCTTTACATCTGCAGATGGGAGGGGGCATTAATGATTTTGGTTTCCAAAACTTAAAACAGTTAAATAAGCACTGAATCTACAAAATTTAGTAATGCTCTACAAGATCAGTCAGACGTGCTGAACTACAGTTCTTTCTCTCATAAAAAATAGCATAATAAAGAACTGGACCACTGAAGTCTGCTCTTTACAAAAGCCACGTTATAAGACTTAGTGCTTTTTTTCTACTTCAAGCCTTTAAATATGTAAAAGCATCTGAAGTATTTGTTGTCCATAACTAAAAACTGAGCCTTGAGCCTCTCTGCAGAAGGTTTAGTATATTTCTATAAGGCTGCATATTCTTTTCTGCAGGTTCAGAGTGAAGTGCTGAGAGAAGCTGCCTTGCTCTTTGCGCTTCTTTTCTACACATCAGTAAAAAAATTCAGGCAATCACTCTGCAGACTAGATCGGGCAACCTGGATCAAACTGAAAACTATGCTAGAAAAAAAATTCCTGAATGGTTTCCCACATTAGCTTCAATGAGACTTGAACGATTGATGCAAACACAGAACCCATTTGCCTCATTTCATTAGTAAAATGAACTGGGTTTGTCTATTTAACATAATCCCATTCAATCTGCTTTCCAAAAACCATTTTAGGTGAAAAGCAGAGGAGTTATTACTCTTCCTGGCTGGGCTTAGTACCAGTATCCTCTGCAACAGCACAAATTCAGAGAATATAATTATTCTGAAGGTTCCAGTATTTCAGTTTCCAGCTTGTATTCAAAAAGATAAGTCCTTCTGCATATAATACAAGATACATCAACCCCAAGAATTGAATGTGAGCAGAAACCAAGCTGCTAATATAACAATCTTAAAGTAGCAATAGCTATTCCACATGACAAAGAGATTGCAACTCAGGTAAAGTCTGACTTAATACACAGAAGCACCAAAATCTGGTATATACATATTACATAGCAAGAGTATTGTCCCCTTTAACAAAACAAAACAGTAGTTCCTAACACTCTTCCACAGATCTGGTAAGTCTCTGCAATGAAGTAAGAGACAAGGTGGTCAAAACATAGACCTAGTGTATGAAAGGGAAGGCCCTGAAACCAAAAAACAAGCTCTATTTTCTAGAGATCTCTGTAGAGGAGATAAGAGAGGTACATTCTTGCCTAGAGCATTTTAGTGGAACTCAAGACTATTTATCAACAGTGACTGAGTAACCTACCGCATGTGTCTTCATCTCTCTTTTCTGGTGCTGTCAGAAAGAAATGAGAGCACATCATTTTCTCTACTTAACCAATTTCTGGTGAATGTCTTTAGGAAGGTTTTAAGTACCAGCTCATTTACAGGGATAAATCATGGGACATATGTGGAAGTACACATACACTCTATGTAGAAAAACTGTAATTTCTTCCTCTGAATCACAGTTCTCAACAACATTAGATATAAGTTCTAGATTTATTTAATTCAGTTACATTTTTGCAGCCTGAGCAAACAGTCTCACCTCTGTTTCAAATTCCTTAATATCATCAGCTGGAGATAGAAAAAAACAGATTATCAAAGAAGATTCATAAGCTGCTTGATATATTTAAGTTCTTACCCATAAAATTCCCTTATTTTTCTAGTTCTCATTCAATTATTCTTTGCATCTTTTCCCAGCTTCTCAAGTCTTGTCAGATAACAGCTGCTCTCATTCTAAACAGTTACATGAAGTCATGCTTCCTAGACTGTACTTCTACTTTGAAGATTAAAGTAGTGTGCAACATACCCAGTATCCCAGAGCTTTGATAACGTCTAATTTACACATTGGACAAGTTCGGTGGTCCAAAAGCCAAGGATCAATGCATGTTCTATGGAAAATGTGCCTAAAGAAAAGAAATGCTCTTTAGAACTCACCATGAAAGCCACATATCCCTCCTTCAAACAG
This sequence comes from Pyrgilauda ruficollis, assembly GCF_017590135.1. NCBI lineage: Eukaryota > Metazoa > Chordata > Aves > Passeriformes > Passeridae > Pyrgilauda > Pyrgilauda ruficollis. The sequence continues at coordinate 3,451,058 of NW_024521428.1, read as the reverse complement.
TGTGCAAGTTAACACATAAAAAAAATAAACCTTTAAAAATAAAAATTTTCAAAAAAAAGTTAAATTAAAAAATTTAAAAATAAACCGTTCCTTTACAATCTTGACTATTAGCTGCTGCTCAATTTACTAGTACAGCTAGGGAAACCTTCTGGCTCATGCCACCTTTCTGAAGAGGAGATGCTAATAACCACAAAGACACCATGCAGTTATCAGTTCAACAGTGTACAGTTCTAATTTAAGCAAGCTCTACTTTACCCCTACAGTTCTCCCACTTGCTCCCTTGCCCCCATGTACATATGAAGTGTTATGTGGTCTCACAGTGCCCTTTAACATTTAACATACAAACTGCAGCTTCAGCTCTGCCACCAGAGATTCAGAAGAATAGGAAATTTATCCCATTTCTTCAGAAAAACATGCTAAAGAGTAAAGAATAACTATGACAACTTACTTGCATGGCAGAATTCGGACAGTGTCCTTCAGTTTGTAGTTCTCAATACACACAGCACAGTTTTCCACATCAACATCTAAACCCTAAATATGACAACACATTTAAGTGTATTACATTCACACTTCATTACAGAACAAGCTTTGTGTAATAGCTTCAAAGAATGCAAAATATATTAAATGGTATAGCAAATAAAAAAAATCTGCCTCATTTAATTTGAGATTCTATCAAGAGGCGATTTGATCAAGTTATCAAATAGTAAAAGCAGCCAAAGATTTTCTGATTTAAATAACTATACATGGCATCCTAAGTAATTCATTAAGTCTCACACGTTGGCTTTGTTCATGGGAGCACAGGAGTGTTTCAGTTGAAGGTAGCTGTAAGATGAAAACACTTTAAGAGATCAGCACAAATCAAAGTGCACAATCTAATTCTGAACAAACGGTCCCAAAGATTTCCAAGAGCAGGAAGAGATTTTTGGGGTTGAATACTGCAAACCTCTTCTTCACCTTTTTCTTTCTTCTACCACATCCTAGCAAATATTCCTTTATAGCCAGAAGAGAACACAAGTATTTAATTTAGTTTTAAAACCTTTCTCCAAGTTCACACTACACAGAACATAATTTCCCCATTTCTACTTTTATCTAAGGGTTAAGTATCTTTTCTAACAGGTCTTACTGTCTTCTTGAAACCATGCTTAGAGTTGCAGTGTAAATATGATGGATAGCTCCAAATACAAGAAAAATAATCCAACTTTAATTGGGCTGCATAAATTCTAAGTACTAGAAGAACAGACAGTGGGAAAATTCCTCTGCTTTCATCCCCAAAAAATTAGTATTTGTGATTTACAACTTACTAAAGCACTTCAGTTTCAATACAAACATTTAAACTAATTAATTCTGCAAGGAAACTTTCAAGTTCAAGGCCAATACTTCCCTCCTTTGCTAACAATTTACACAATTAACGCCTTAAATTCCCAAGTAAATCACATTAAAACTGTTCTTCATGTAAGTAAAGTTAAGAGAAGTGCTTATTCTATAACAAGTTATTTTTTATTCTGTACAAGAGGCAAAATCCAAGCGCACCATATGCAGCACATACTCAAATGAGCGTCCATTTTACAATAATCCCATAAGCTTCTCAGGAAAAAGCAACATGATAGTAAATACACTTTTAATATATGACCTATTTTTAGTTAAATATCTCAGCCTCAAGTGGGGATAATGAAAGACTGTATTGCATCACAACAAAAGAAACAGACTCCTTTTTTCTTTAAATATTTCCTTTCAGCCATTTAAAATGTACATTAACAGAGTAGACGGAACAAATGTCCACACAAATTTATATTTGTTCATGAAAATACCCCTGCATCAGTAAGTTACATAAATTTGCTGATAGCAGGTTGATTCAAATCACATTAATGAGCTCTATTTTAGCAGACAGATTTTAACCTTATCTCATTCTACTCTTCTTAATGAGCATGGCACTCATAGGAATAATCAGCATACTGTATAACAACAAATTCCCCCATTTTATTTACTTTAGTCAAGGGTCTATTTATTGGAAGAAACTCCCTGTATACTGCAAAAATCACACAATACAAATCCTATTTGGAGGATTTTACTGGACATCAACTTTAAAAGCGGTTAACATCCTCCGTGTGGTTTTTAACACAGGTTTCATCATGACCCTTCTGTGTCCCTTTCTTCCTACACTGACATTATGCTTTGATAGTGCTTTACACAGGCTTGGGTTCAATTCTGTCTTTCTTGACCTCTAATGTCGCCATTGTATGAACTCAAGTATGAATATCCCTCTGTTCACAGCATGAAATATATGCTCAACTCCATCAAAAAATAATCTAATTAAAAGTAAGAAATATTTGTAATACAGTATTTAAGCATGTTGAAAGCACAGAAGGAAAAGGCAAGGAAGTTCAAAGACACTTTTGGGATATTTTAAGTTTCAAAACCAATTTACTAAATGAAGGACATATTCTCTGTAGCACATGACCTGAACAGAACAGCTTCTGCTGGACTACTGCTTTTAAAGTTTTTACATATCAATGTCCTTTCTCACTTTGATTTTATTCATAGACTTAAAAATAACCTAATTCTTGTTTTGCATCTCCAAGTAAATCAGTCCTTAAATAAAAAACTCATCAAGTAAGACAAGGGTTGAGGGGAAAAACATTCCTATGTAGCAGCAGAAATCTAGACAGAAGCTAATTTTGCATCGAGGATCAGCACTCCTGAAACTCCAACTAAAATATTTTCTTTCAAAATGTTGGCTTTTTCTACTTCAGTTATTCTAATACAGCTGAGTTTAGGCCGTATGCTGTCAAAGCCAACTTCCTGAAAGCTGCTTTAATTTTTAGATTAGCTTTATTTCATAACATAGAAATGTATTTTAAAAAATGTATGCTTCAGGTTAAGCCTACACAGCTCCTTAACATATTATATGTCAAAAGATGAAACAAGTGCTTTATTTTTGAAAGCTTTTTATATTTTTAAGGCCTTCTGATCAATAAGATGATGAATGTTCTTTTAAGAAAACAGATTACATCAGCTGTAAGAACTGTGCGGAAGTATTTTGCAATTCACTTGTTGATGTTTTCAAGTGCTGAAAAGATAACAATGTTTCCTCATCTCTATAGTACCAGTCCCCTATACATTCTGTATAACCAGATCTTATTTGCAACAAAGAAGCCTTAATTTCATAAGTAGTTCAGACTTGACTCCTTAATTTTAAATTCTGCCTTTTAAGCATAGGCCCTGACATAAGCCTAGAACTGTATGCCACGCTGCAATTATGTTGTGGTAATTTTAGTTTAAATTCTCTGAAAACATTACAACCATTTTTAAAACTTACAGCAATAACCAGAGACACTGAATTACCTTTTCTCCACGTTTCACTGTATGCAGCTGAAGCTGACTGATGGCTCTCTTGGTTTCTTTCCTATGTCCCTTGAAATAAGATTTTTAAGTGTTAGTATAGCCAGTAGTTTCAGGAATTACATTTCAAAGTTTTTTAATACTTTCCACGTGGATTACTGAGCCTTCTAAATGTGTCTAAAAAATTAAGTTGATCTCTGTGCAATGAATTTGTTTATGAAATATTTCCAGGCAGCAGATGTTCAGTAAGTTGTGCTCCTGAGGCTCCGTAAGTGCCCTGCTCGCACGAGCAGCCCCAGCCGTGCGGGGATAGCCGAGCACACCGGCAGCTGCAGCCCCGCATCCTGACTGCCGGCATTAAGGCCCTTCCCACACAGGAAAGCTGAAACCCGTGTAGGCTGTGGAGGCAAGCAGAGCTGTAACAACAGCCGTATAACCAGACCTTCCAGTTCAGCAAGCCCATGAGCAAGCACACTGTAGGTTTTGCACCAGCCTGGGAGAAGGTGGAATCCTGCCAGGCAGCCTACAGCTGACCACCAGGTCAAAAGGCTGCTTGTAGCTATTAATACTTCCCCTCAGTTAAACACTGTCTCCTGTACTGGACAAAGCTTTGCACTGAAAGGACACATTATGCAAAGGAGATGACAAGAAAGGCTTTACAGACATGATGCACCATACTGGACTTCTATGCAGTATAATTATCCTTAGAGGGGAAGCGAGAAAAGAAAGCAGTACTGTAGTCCAAGACAAAGTGCTAGCTACTGCAAGAAACTGAGAAATTAAACACTCCCAGTTGACAGATGCTGACCTGTCTAGCAGCAACCCACAGTAAAGAAATATCATAAAGGAATAAAAAAACCCAAACCCATAATGGCAGCTTTTCTCTGTAAGAATTATGATGACATCTATAATTTTACAAATTTTACAAATTTATAGTACTGAAAATTGTCATTTTTTAATTTTTATGGTGTTAAAGATAAGTAGTCTGAAAGGTCTCCCAGAAATGGACAAAACCAGCAGCAGAAGCCTATTCCACCTTCTCAGGTTTTTCTGCACAGTCCTGCTTTCATCTTCAGTAGCAAGGAGATCTTCCGTAATTTTACTGCTAAACTAATATTAGACTAAATCTTAAGATACCCATCTTCACTTAGCAGTTACACTGCAGCTTGCTTTAAAGCATAACATATTTCACTCACAAGTTTTAGTTTTAATTGAGTCTGTAAGCCAAGCAAAACAAGATTTGGATTAGAAAGTGGCTTTTTGTTTCCAAAATTCCTTTAAGACTCTTAATAATACATCTCTACTAACATCGTCAAAACATTTTCCAGCTTTGTATCATTTTTATTTTCAATGGCTATTTTAGAAGATAAAGTATTGAGAAAAGGGCATAACCTTCTAATGCTAGACAGTTTCATTTATTTAAGAGGCATTCAGCTGACAAGCACTGGCAAAATCTACTGCCATTTGGATGACAATAGCAAAATCCTATTAAGAGTCTGTGGCACAAGTTTCTTAGAAACATCACATTCACATCCTTAAAACTAAAGTACACGATACAATGTTTCATAAAGCATGTGAACTTTCCTCTGTGTGAACTTTTAAATATAAAAGGCAACAGGAAGAAGCAACTTTCTTCACCAAACAACTGTTACAACACAGAAACACATCCCTTTTCCTATAAATGCTTCTCAAAAATTTTGTTTTCCCAAAAGTATTCTCAGAAAGTAAATGCTAAGATTTAAAGCTTAGTAAAAAAGACTCCAGGAAATCAAAACTTCAGGGAGACCACAAGGTTAACCAATACAAAAGTCCTGTGTGTTATCCTCAGTAATTGAAAAGAGAAATTAAGTATTTTCCTAGAAGAGTCATCTAAGTCCTAAACAGAGTTCAGACTGCTGAAAGCAAACAAAAATCCCTTCCTTCATCACCCAAAGCTAGAATCTACATCATCAAGGAAAAAGCAGAAGTCCACATGCTAAGCACTAATTGAAGCAATATTTTTTCCTGAACTGAGGATAAAAAAAAAAAAAGAACCTGCAAACAGTAGAGCTGCTGATGATCATGGAAAAAACCTAACCTATCTGCAGTAGCTGAAAAGGAGAGGTAAGTGCCATTCTAAGGTATTTTCAAAATTCACATGGACTTGCATCATCAACAACTCCATATAAGTTGCCCTCTTGATTGCAGGAGTCCAGAGGTCCCCTTCCAGCCTAAACTGTTCTATGATGAAGTACTTTCCTCAGGGGGAAAAAAGTAAAGCCGGCCTTTTTTTTTTCTTCTAAGTACAGAAATGTGAGAAGGGCAAATAAGGAGCAAAATTACTCCTTCCAAATCTCCTCAGTACTCTCACTCTTCTCAGTACCTTGAGTAGCCCAAGAGAGCTGAATCTCACCACACACACACCTTCTACTCTGCTATAATTCAGTAACTCTACAGTGGAGTTGTAGAATCACAAGTACCAAAAGTAGTTTTCATAAAGCTTTAGAACTAAAAATTCTACCCTGAAGAACTTGTAGGTTTTATGAGAAAATTTAAAAGAAACAAACTTACCATGGTCTCTTTCCATTAAAAAAGTCTGGTTAGTGAAGTTAGTACTTTCAAAATTAAAACTACTGAAGAATGAAAATAACTTGCCATGTCAAAAGGAAGGAAGTTCAGTTAGGTGACAGATCACATAAGAAGCTGTTGTTGACAAGTGGCTAAATGTATTTCTCATTACTTCATATGAGCATCTAATAATTATAACTAGTCAAACTTGTGATGCCAATTAGCATAGTGCTTATTAGCCTCACTGACTGCTGCTGAGCAGCTCTCGGTTGGCAAAATAGGAAGAAGGCACAGATCTTCAAGAATGCTCCAATAAACAATCAAAGTTAGGCAACTGATTTGACAGGAGAAGGAGGTCAATACTTTTAAGTGCCATTAGCTCCATTTACCTGGTTTCCAAACTGTGATCCCGTATAGAGGAAACGCTGTATATAGTAAAATATGAGCCAAGCAAGTGATATAATCATCATGGTGATGAAGGCGATGGCTACAAACACAACTGATTGACCACTAATGTATTCTTGCACATGTCGTGTGCCAACAACAATACTCATTGTTACTGGAATCCCTCTTCGTACTGGCTCCAATATCTCTATTCCTTTTGGATAGCCAACCATTATCACCACTGTATTTCCTGTTCCTGTTGGAAGGAATAAAAAAAGAAAAGAAGTCAGTAGTCACAGTAAAAGTGTAGGCATTCTTGCTTGAGGGTAATTTGCCTCTTCAGTTAAGATCAGCAAGTAAAGTTATAGGAAAGCCTCCAGTGCTCTTTTTCAGGCACAGCAGAATTGATAAAAAATTTACTGGTAAAGAATCCTTTATTTACTTTCAAAAACTCTCAAGCACAAGATAAAGCTCAACAGATGCATCTTTACTGCTCAAGGCCTATAGTCATCATTCCACAGTGAAGTAAGATGTGGAACCATGTGAAAAAACAGACAAGTCACACACAACTCATCTCGAAGCAGCTTAAGTTCTAGCTTGCAGCTCAGGAACAGCTGGTCTTTAATTTGTCAGCGTGGGAATTTTAGTTGCAGATGGAGACAGTATGTGAACATCATAGAGAGACACTTCAATTTAGTTTGAATCTGAATCTTTAGCCCAATTACACTGGATATATAAACAAAAGAGAAAAAGATTCATAAATTGAATAATAAATTGAATAATAAATTATTTTAAACTTTAAGCTTACAGATTCTTTAATACTAAATATTCAAAACGTAATGAGACTTCATGACAAGGACTTGTCAAGAAATACTTTGTGACTCTTTTGGGACCAGTGAACAAAAGGATTTTTCTAATGTATTAGATGTCTAGAGCTCTCAGTTCATATGAAAGAAACCTAATTTCAAAAAAAACCCCAAAACCTTTAGGCAATATAATGCCACCAAAACCAGTAAGATACTATCAAGACCAACTAGCAAAATCCAAAGACCTCTGTGACTAGTGTTTTACTCCATTTTTTTTTTCTGGAAGAATACCCAGTATTCTCAGAAATATCTAGCCCAAATAATACAAAACAAATTACAAACAAATGTACCTACTAAAAATGTCACATTTTTCACTGTTCTGTTCTATTTTTATTTGAATAGTTCTTACTTTGTGTGTACCAACACTGCTGCCACCTCGGTAAGTCACAGCTTCATAGTTTACTTTGCTCTCCTGCCTCTGAGAAAAAGTGAAACTAGTCTTGATTCAGAGAGAAAGGAAGAAAAAGAGAGGCATTTTCCTAGCTGAAAATCTAAAGCTGTAATGTTACAGCTACCTTTTCTAGATTCACAAAAGACTACCTACCTGCAACAAGATCTCCTCCTGAATGGTTAAAGCCTCTTTCCCTTCTGGATGTGTTAGATTCCTTACAGAGAAGCTATGCCAGAAGAAATGGCTTCCTTATTTATAGCATCACATCAAATGGGGATTTTCAAAACTCAAAGCTGCATTCTGGCCTCAGCCACCTCTGCCTACTAAGACAAAGAGTTATTTGCCTGAACTATTTAAACCAAATTCCTTTATTTGAGGAAGGAAAAAAGCTGTCAGGCTGTGACAGCTTTTCAATCTGGCCACTCTGCTATCAAGAAGTTTGCAGAAGTTTCACTTGTGTATGTAGAACTCTTCCCTCCATAAGGCATATATAACTTGGTCTGGATGAAAATTAAAAGTTCCAGGCATTAGCTGAATAAACCTCCCTTCTCAACTTCACCTTAACACAACCATCTCACCTCTGGTCACCCACTCTAAGAACCACTACACCCGTATCTACCAGATCCAGACCCAGCAAAAAAAGGATTTTCCTAAGAGGGTCACAGTTACATCAACTTGTGCCTCCCCTCAGGCACCCCACTCTGCTCACCAGCAACATCCACCCCATCTATGTTGCCTTGCTTGGTGGGTGTGCTTGGAGACACAAAGCAGTGAAGCTGAGGACAGACAGACAACAAGCACCCAGGTTCCACTAATCAGTTCTGCTCACCAATAATGTGTCGATCCACATGATACCCCAAGTCCAAGCATACTACAACTTGGTTAATTAATATTGTTCTTCTCTCTGAAACAGCACAAAAGCACTACCAGAGAGCCTCATGAATCTCAGAGAAGAGTGTGAAACACTCTGCCCTCTGACCCTGCACAACTCCACAAGGAGTAAGCAAGCAAAAAAAAACATATGAAAGTGGGAATTTATCTTACATTGCTAAGAACTGCTATCCCTACACCCAAATTGTGTCCTTCATCAATTGTAAGAGTTACAAATAACAGGAGGGGTGCCTAAGGACAGCCAGGGAATGGCACAAATTTGTTGGCAAGATTTACGTGGTTCATCCAAGCTTAAGAAATAAAAGGAAGTTTCAAGATTAGAGGCAGCCTGGATTTTTAATCAGTAAATTTCCACCTCAGTCCTGAAATCTTAAGTCAGTTTAATCCTGCTATCTGATTCTCTGCACTATTTCTAATGCTGAAGTATTTAAAAACCCCCACAATAGTAAGTATTGTCCTTCTCTGCTTTGTCACCAGAATGCCCAACCATCAGACAGTTATTTCCTTGAAATGAAAGTCAGGCTACTTTTGCACAATGGCTGCTAGACAGTGTGACACCTTCCACTTTTAGAATTAACATAAGCATACCATACATTTTTAAATGAATACCCATTAAAAGCATTTTAACCGTTTTAAAGATTTGGTGATGAACCTGCTATAAAAAAATACATGCAACTAAACACAGAGGCCTTGAAGGTCATGAGACAGAAGGGGAAGAAGACAAGAATAATTGCAATCCATGACTACAAAAGGAACAAGAGCAGTCTCAGAGAAGCAGTTGCCCTGAGCAGCCTGTAACACTAAGGGTTTTAACTCATTCCTTGCTAATTTTAGCCTGCTGTTCTGAAACTCATTATTCAAAGACTGAAATGATGGTGAGTCATTCCATCAACTTCTTCAACTGCCACACAACTCAGATACCTCAAATCACATTTATAAAGAAAATTTCAAGAGTCACATATATGCATCTACTGAAATCACGTTGTATTGGCTTTGCCTTTCTATAACCTTCTAGTTTTACAATAAATAATCACATTTTTACTTTGCTAGAGTAAACAACTTTTTTTTTTTACATTTGATTGATGCTTCAGTAAAATTGGGTCCACTTAAAATTTGGTCTGTGCTTTTTAACATTATCAGGGCTGGCAGATCCTTAGGATACTTGCAAAAAGGGGCAAATTTTGAACTCTGAAGATGAAGGTATGTTTCCTGACAGTGCAGACAGTTTACTGCTACCACTCCCAGTATTTTCCTGCAAAAGGAAACCAGCACTCTACTGATGAGGAAGAAGTAGGACAGGTACAGATCTTGATTGCAAGGCACACCAAACTACATTTATTTCCATTCATGCTAAGAGATTAAGAAGATATTTTTCTGTCATCCGGAAACTGATCACAGACACACCCTACTTTTTGTCCTCCTGAGAAATGTCAGACAGCTCCCAGAGTTCCACCATCTTAGTAAAAATGTTTAAGGTCAGTCCACTGGTTTATTTAAGCATAGGCACCCTACTAATACTGCCACAACTAACACCAAGTATTCTTTTTAGCTCCTGTTCCAAACATATGCTAACAGTACACTAACAATCCCATAACAAGCTTTGTCTTGTCCCCAAACACATCTCACCTAATCCCTGGTGCATGTTGTATTTTCACCTGCCTCAAGGAGGATATATAACCACTGGTATATATATTCTTTCCACCTGAGTGCCAAAACATATGCACTTTTATCTATAAGACAGATATAAGCAGTTACTCCTGCTTCTTCAGAACAGCATTACTAGCTCAACATCATAGAGTCATGTGTTACTAAAGCTAGCCACTGTCCTTTCAGCAGTTACAGTACCAGAAACTTTCAGTAGAAAACAGCAGTAATACAGAAATTATGCACTATTTGAGAATCCTGAGTAGTCCTGCAAGCAGTGTAACAAAGAGTTGAACTACATGCCAAAATAACTCTTAACTCTGCTGCCTGGAGATGCCAAGAACTTATAGAATCATGAGCACAAAGTAATTTGCATCTGTTTTGTTCAATATATGTGCATTAAAAAAACATGACAATGGAGGAAAGAACTAGTTAGATGTATGTTGGCAAATCAAAGACCATTTTCATTATGTAGCCAGTCATACACTCAAATTAAGTCCCAAGCTTCCCTTAAATCCACAAACCATGAATTAAAGCCCTAATCCAGACCTACCTCAAACTATTACAGCCACTGCCTCCCATCCCTGCATTTCAAGCAAAACTGCATTTCATTCCATAGTCCATGATAAGGTAACTTATGCTCTGATCAGGATCACCAAACCCTAGCTTGGGGGGGATACAGAGACAGTTGGGTGCCCAGCATGAAGTGTAGCAGGAACACTATAGAACCAGAAGACCCTGTTTTCCTTCCATTGCAATATACCTCTGCCTCCCCCTAACTTCTGGACCAGAAGTGAGCCTCTGACGCTCCTTAGTCTGGTCTCTACAACACTCCATACTTTGCCTCTCCAGATTCCTCTCCAACCCACTCCCAGCTAATATTTAGGTGCAATATTTATTTTGGTTTTGGAAAGCGATTTGAAGCTTCTGTATTGTATTAAGTTCACCATCATCACCAAAAATGAATGGAGTTAGGACTGCCTGCCAAATCTGTAAAACTGAAGTCTGAATTTCTGTCGTTCAGATTCAGTAAATGAAGTACAACTCCCCCAGTCATTTGGGTAAAATGAGAAGTTTTCAATAGAAAAATCTTCCCAGCCACACATGAAATTGTGCCACTATTACTTTCCTCGAGGAGAGGAGTCATCCAGCATTTTGAACAATGTAATTTGGACAGAGAGCAAAGGCTTGAAATGAAACATATCAGTAGAGTCACATTTGCAGAACCTTCTTTTGGAAGAAGGGGGAGGATTTCAAGGCTACATATTGAAATTCTCGACTTTCTTGTTCCAAAACTTTAGTTAGAATGCCTACTCACTGCACTCATGAAGATTACAAGGTGAAAAATACAGATTATTTGGAACATTTGTCCTTTTTTAAGTGCTTTGACACCAGCTATGAGAAATAATTTCTTCACCTAATCAAGAACCTTTCTTTTAACTCAGGGTGAAACATGCCTAAAAACACCAAAAGACAACCAAAAAAATAGCACACATGTATCACATACATCCCAGAAAATTCAAAGGCTAGGTTTTCCAGGAGAATGAAAAGATGGCACTGAGATCACAAAAGCTGTCTATCACCTTCACGTAATTTGGGCTGCATCTCTACCAGCCATAACCACTGTTCCATCTCACATCATTTGCAGTGCCACTAATTGCAAACGCATTAAGCGGATTTTACTTATGCATGTAACTCCACTCTTCAGTAACTGCACTGCAGATTTCCCAGAGTATTTATCCTCAGCACTCCTCCCAGAAGGAAAGCTTGCTTCCTTATGTGCCAGTTCACAAATCCCTTCACAGAAATGAAAATGTAGATCCTGTAAACCATAGCTTTACCTTGCACATTCTTCCCTGCCAGTCTTCCACAGACCTTTCCATCATCTCCCTTCAAATAGCCTAAGATTTAAAACACTAACAGTACCTTTTCCCTTTATTCCCAAAGTGCACTGAAAGTGTTTAAACATTTGCATGCCTGAAAGTGTCAACCATGAAGCAAGCATTTGTGACTACATCACAGCTCGTAATTATATTCCAATATATTATAATCCCATTCAAACAATCATAAGGTCAAACCTGCATTTATGAAGTCAGTATAAATACAAATGTATTATTGTATATATGCACTATATTAAATCACACACTCTACATAGGTGGAACTTTCATTAGCAACATTCTGCCAGTTCAAGGGAAAAAAACCCAACAAGCAGCAGCCAGAGAGCACTTCTCTTTACACCACTGGCAGATGTAACTGTACTAGTGAAGTCCAAAACTGAGTATTAAGCCCAAGAAGGTCTTCTGTAGCACAAAGATGACAGCAGAAAAGAGAACATTCTAAAAAAAAAAATTTAAAAAAAAGCAAAATGGGAGAAGCAGAAAAAAATTCAACAAAAGAGCAAATAATACTTACGTACAATGGGGAATGGAGAAGAATGAGGGAAAAGAATTTGTACTGATTGGCCAATACAGGGTGAAAGCAAAAAAAAAAAAACTGTTTCAGATGAAAACAGTATTACACAACAAAGTATCTTAATCACCACCTAGGATCAAAACCAAAGGTTCATTTTATCTAGAATCTCACCTCCACTTTCACAGTGAACTAAGAATATGAAATGGGCCAGGCTGATCTCAAGCAAGCAGTAGGCTAAGAACAAGAATCATGATTCCAATCCCCCAATTGGTGCCACTGGGTATTCCAAGAGATTTGTTTTCCAATAGATAAATCACAAGTGCAATAGAGCAACAGTTCCCTAGCTGAGATTTCCAGCTCACTACACTAAGAAAATAAGTTTGTTTCCTTTAGAAACACATTACGGCTTTACTTCATCCAAGTCCCTGGTCCTTCCCTTCCTAACAACCAGGAATGAGAGCCCAGGCACTAATAAACTCATTGTAGCAAAACCAAGTGAGGCACACATTTACAGAATTTTTTACTTAGTTTGCCTTGTCTTCGCATCCTCCTCTGAAGACCTTCCAGTTTCTTAAAAAAATGTACAAAAGCAAACAGATTTTACTGCCAAGGTTTTTTTTTCACCTCTTTGATTTAAGCATTTAATATTGTCATAACCATAAAAATTCAGCAAGTCTTTTGTGTCATAGCCCAAGCAGGGACTGTGGTAACACAACATCTGGATTCCTATCTCGGCAAAAATCACAGCACCTTTCTGCAGGCTACACAGCAGCAGTAGGACGCTGAGACAAGCCAACATCCTTCTCCAGGATTCAGTTTTCCTAATGCATTTGCGAGCGTTTAAGGATTACCTGACGCTTACACCTCTCACTCGCAACAGACCTGCGCAGGAGAGGACGACAAAGCTATTACAACAAAGCCTGTTCTAAAGCTATCTTCAAATAGCTACAGCTGTACCTTCAAAAGCACCCGAAGGCATCCTCGGGATATCTGGTGCGTTTCCACACGGCCTGCAGAAAGCGGCCTACCTGCGACCGCTGTAGCAGGGTACCAGGCAAAAAGGTATCCCTAAAGGAAACGCAAGCCTCCCACCCCAGTCTGCCACACGACTGCCGGTCCCGATGCGGCTGTGCCGCATTTCCTCCCTGACGCCCGGCCCGTAACTTGGGAGACACAAGACGGTCCCGGCTTTTTTCCCTAGCGTGCCTTACAGGAAGAGAAAACAAAATCGCGGTTTTCTGTACCATTTTTGCAGGGATTTCTGCCTCCCTACATCCCCATTCCTCACCGCGCAGAGCCGCATCACCGATGCGGGCCGGCGTTAGACAAAGCGATCCCCCCGACCCCTCGGCGAGCGCGGGGAGCTCACCCAGGTGGGACATAGAGACGGTGCTGTTGCCGAATCGGGCCTCGTTGTAGATGACCACAGCGGCCGCCCGCTTCCGCGCCGCGTTGGTGACCTTGTCCTTGAAAGTGCAGCCGCCGCGGGCCACCAGGGCGATCCAGGTCGGTGGGTCACCCTCGGGGGACCCGCGGCCACCGGGAGGCAGCGGCACGTCGTAGTCGGTGTCGGCGGCGCAGCCCTCCATGTGGCGGGGCGAGGCGCCGCGGGGAATGCCCACATGGCCCCGAGCGCTCTCCTTGGGCGAGCTGTCCCCGTAGCGGCCGCTCTCCGTGCTGCCGTGCACCGTGCGGTTGCTGAGCGGCTCCACGTAGGCCGTGCTCACCCACGCCGTGTACCACTCCAGCGCCCGGGCGGCCGCGCACGGCGGCGGCGGCACCCCCAGCGCCACCAGCGCCGCCGCCACCAGCGCCAGCCGGGCGCGACGCACCATGGCCCGACCGCCCCCGCCGCCGACAGGAGAAGCGTGCGCAGGTCGCTCGGCTACCACCGCCGGCGCGCTCTGCCCCGCGGCCGCCCCGCGCCGCGCAGGTACCCGCGGTGCCGCCCGGGGCGGAGCCCGCCCGCCGCGGCTGAGGGCGAGCAGGGGGCCGGGCCAGGCCGCCCCGCCCCGCGGCATGCCGGGAGAGGGGGGGCCGGCACACAAGGTAGGCGGGCGGGGCCAATGGCGGTGCGGGGATTGACGCCGCCCCGGCGTCAGCTACAGGGTCTGAAAATCAATTAGGTTGGAAAAGACCTCTGAGATCATCGAATTCAACTACGATCGAGCACCGCCATGTCAGCTAGACCATGGCACTCAGTCCCACGTCTGGTCTTTCCTTAAACACTCCTAGACCAGGTGACTCCACCGCTTTCCTGAGCAGCTCACTTCAATGTCTTACACCCTTTCCGTCAAGAAATTCTTCCTAAACCCACCCTAGCGCAGCTTGAGACTGTGTCTTCCTGTCCTGTCGCTGGTTGCCTGGGAGAAGAGGCCGATCCCCATCTGGCTACAACCTCCTTTCATGTGGTTGTAGAATGGCAAGGTCTCCCCTGAGCCTCCTTTTCTCCAGGCTAAACAAACCCAGCTCCCTCAGCTGCTTCTCACAGGACTTGTGCTCCAGTCCCTTCACCAGCTCCACTGCCCTTCTCTGGACCAATTCCAGCACCTCCATATCCTTGAACTGCGGGGCCCAGAAGTGGACACAGCACTCGAGGTGTGGCCTCGCCAGTGCTGAGCACAAGAGCAGAATTACTTCCCTAGCTAGCCCTGCTGGCCGCTCTATTACTAAATGCACGCCGGAATGCCATTGCTCCCGGTCTGCCGGGGCTGTTTAAGGAGCACAGCTCAGCCCCGGCCTCCTGCACGCAACTGGGGACCAACCTGAAGCGCCTCCTGCACGGAGCGGCCACTGGCCCTGCCCGGCACCCGCCGTCCTCTGCCACCGCGCCCTCGGGGGCTGCTCGGCCTTCCCCTGCCACGGCGGGCGGCCCGAGCCCCGCACACCCGTACACCGGCCCGGCAGGGACACAGCGGCAGCTTAAATGAGTCACCAGCGCACCCTCCGGGCACACCTCGCCCTCCTTCGAGGCTGCAGCAGGGCTTCCCGAGGAGTGGAGGGAGGCTGGAGCACCAGAAGCAAGGACACAAGGGAACAAGAGGTGGCCGGAAGCCAGCAAAGAACACAACGGTGCACAGACATGCGGGGGAAAGGCAACGGAGCTCCGCGCGGTCAGATACACACGGTGCCTGTGCTGTTGTGCCGAGGAGAGCTCATTCCAGGGCAATGAAAAACGGTGACAGGGTCTGTACCGTGTCTGGAGGAAAAGTGTATAAGTACAATTAAGGTATTACGGTACCGAATAGACATGATCATTCTACGGACTTGTTTTCCATTAAATAGAAGTATTTGACATGCACCTCTTCTTGAATAAACACAAGTCTTCCGTATTTTTTTCATGGAACATATCTGTATCTTTTCGCAGCTTTTAAAATGAATCACTTGTTTCCACTAGCTACCAGCCTTTTTTGAATGGCTGTTTTCCTTCAGGAGACAACAGTTGTGTGTTCCTGCACTGTTACCTATGTTGTCGTTTGCATTGCAAACTTTGTTGATGTCCTTCCTAATCATGATTATATGTTGTGGGTGCTGACACAGGCCTAACAGAGCCTGGAATAGTTTGTGCAGAAGATATCATTGGAAAAAGTAATGAGCTTGATGAACTGCCCTATTCTGTGTCAGCATCAAGGCCAATATGTTCCCATTTCTGTTCCAGGGGCAGTGTTTCAACCAACAAACAAACAAATACCTTCAAACTCAAAGTATTCCTTGAACCTACTCTCTAGCATTCTCCCAAAATAAGACTTGCCAGTGTTAAGAACCCCTCCAAAGGCACTGTGCATAGTGACAAGAAGATTAAGGTAGCAAAATGAAGAAGACAGACAAGACTGAGCAGACACAGTAATGTGGAAGGGGCTGTGGAGAACTTGGAAGGTGAGGGAAGAACATAGAAAAATTAGGGTTAATGAAAAAAAGAGAAAAGTGGAGAAGGAAACAGGAGCATCTAGCAAAATGTTAGATGGGAGAGGGCATGTGGAGGTGGTGGCAGAGAGAAGACAGGTAAAAGGTGAACTTTATTGAAGGATGACAAGCAACACAATTTGGAAGAAGCGCAAATTCAGTATTTAGCAAAAAGAAGATTAAAAATGAAAGTACTTCAGTGATTCCAAAAATGTTCAAATTAGGGTTTGGTTGGTTTTTTGGTTGTTTTTTGGTTTTTTTGTGTGTTTGGGGGTTTTTTGGGGTTTTTTTGTTTGGTTGGTTTTTGTTTGTTTGTTTGTTTTTTGGGGTTTTTTGTTTGGGTTTTTTTTTTTTTTTTTTTTTTTTTGGGGGTTTTTTTTTGGGTTTTTTTTTTTTTTTTTTTTGTTGGTTTTGTTTGGTTTTGTTTGTTTTGTTTTTTGTAAATAAAGACACTTGGTGTAGTCAGAATAGACATCACTCCAGAAATGGGATAAATGTAAAAAGGAAGAAACCAGCTGCAGGAAATGTTCTTTTAAAAATACAGATTACTGGAAATAAGAAGCTGGTGTTGACTGAGATTTGTGCAGGTTACTGAACTATGGTCACAGTTCTTCCTGTAAATGCAGTCCAACCAGTGGCAAGAGAAAGATTTGAAGTGTAAATAGGAAACACAGGCTGTTATTTGATCCTAACATAGGCTGTTATTCTATTCTATTCTATTCTATTCTATTCTATTCTATTCTATTCTATTCTCATCTTTATTGGATATGAAGTGGGAATTTTAGTATGAAAGCTTGAATTTTGTTGAAAGGAGGTGGTGTGGGAAAACAAGATGAGGAGGTAAATTGTCAGACTTGGTTTAAGAAAACACATCAGAGGAAAGTGGAGAGAAGAGAACAAGCTGTAACAAGAACTTGTAACAGCAGGGCTGGCAAGGGAAGAAATAGCACTGAGGAAACTTCCGAAACACTATTAATGCACACCCAAGAGATGAGTGCTCAGTTCCTACGTGCACAAAAGAAGAGTGAACTTTAAGAGTGACATTTAACTGCTACAGTGAAAGCAAAGAACACAATAAATGAGAAGATGAAGGAACGATAAAAGGTGTTTGGCTAGACTTTGCTCCCCAGAGAAAAGGCAAATTGGAGTCTCAATTCCCACAAATATTTTGAGAGAAATTAACTTGGTCCAGGAAAACTCAAGGAGAAAAAACCAAAACAGATGTTCAGATCAGACAGAAATTGTAATGATTGTTAGCACAATGTGAGTTACTCTGGCCAATGCTATACTGAAGAATATCCTTATACAGTTTCTGCTTTGAAATTTGTTTTATTTACATTTCTTCTTCATGGCCATTTTGTTAACGACTTTCAATATTTTTAGAAATCAAAGTACATTGCAAATTGCAATACACATCCAGAAATGAGACAGGTTGCATTTCAACCACTAAAGTGATGAAAATTTCATCAGAAACAGAGCATTCTTTGATTAAACAAGAGCAGCAGTTCAAAATAGCTGTGCCTAAATCCTGTACCTGCATTTCTTTTGTCCAAATTAGCAAGAAGTGAGAACCCAACTTTTCAACTTCATTTTTCTTTTTTTCAAGTATACAGAAATTACTAAATACATCTTTTGAATATTCCAATACCACAGGTAAAATTTTAACCATGTTGCACAAACTTTTTCTTGGGAAGCTACAGAAATAAGGAAAATACAGAACACATGGAAATTACACATCAGCTAGTTGAAATGCTTAATAAATGCATAAGAGCTTATCAAGACTTTTGAAAATGCTTGTTTAATCCAATAATTAAAGCTCAATAAATAAAGGGGATTTTTGATATTGACTTGAACTGAAGCAAGATCAGACTTGACAGTCTTAAGGAAGTATGGTTTTATTGTAGTATTTCAGATAAAACTCTGGGTTAAAAGCTTCAATAAACATCACTTACCATGTGATGACCAATACTACTTGAGACATTTGTCTGTTTGAAGAAAAATTAGAACTAACCTATAAATAATAATATAAAGCCCAAATAAGCAAACTACTGTCCCCTCCCTTTTTTTTTTGGTCTGGAAAATTCCACTCAAAATCTGTAGGTCATATTTTTGATGAATTTCTACAGACTTTCAAGGACTCACATGGTAGTTATTCCTTGGGTGAAGGAAGCATGAAATGAGAACAGGTGATGTAAGACAGGCCCCTTTTGTCACTTTACATGTCCCCAGCATTTCAATTTTTAAGGTTGTGTGAAGAGCCTCACAGCAGGTCCATACAGGAAATCATCTTGATGAATGTGTCATTTTACAATACAGAAGTGACTCCAATTAATCTCTGTGTGCAGGGAGGCAGCCTATAACAAGTAGTGTGTTGTAAATTCAAAACCTTTCTTAGTACACACTGACTTCTTAAACCATTAAAGCTCTTCTGAACCTTCTTGACACAACCCCTTACTGCTTCAAGGCTTGTTAATAAGGCACTGGATAGGACATAGGACCATGTCACTGTTGCCAGGAGATGTGGATGAAATTGGGAGTACAGTAACAGTAGCACTTCTAAAATTCTTCCTCTCTTCTTCAGCTTGTTTAAACATTAAGATTGTACTCTAGATTTGCTTAATCTGTGTGTATTTAGGAGTGGGGGGCAGAAGGGGGGTTTCGGGTTTCTCTGGGAACAGTAGTGAACTGGGATAAGGAAATATGTAATTATACTTTCACAGAATTTCACACTTGTGAAATTCTCTTACAAGGACTGGTATTCTTCCTGTTGAACTCAGTTTTAAAATCTCATTAATCCTAATGATTAAATTCATCAAATCCATAGCAGACAAAGATCCTCATGGCAAAATTATAGGAATCGAGGAGGATTTCACTTGATGGTATTCTATAAGTTTGTACAGGATGGGCCATCTTGCTTCAGTATTACACAATGCAAGATTCAGGGGCAAACTCAAATGTGAAAATGCAGCTCATCTGCCAAGAAAAAAAAAAAAAAAGTAAATAGATTCAGGCAGGACACTTCCTCCTTTTGTGTAATTACCTCTGCAAAAGATCTGCACGGCTAACAAAGTCTCTGGCAATGAGACAAGAATAAAAAAAAGCTTAGTGAGTGTCTAAACAAAGTTTCCCCCCTCATTTGCCTTGGCTTCTTACAGAATATCAGGAATAGTAGTGATGCCTGGGGGCTGGGACTCACCCTAGGGCTAAGTTGGGCACCCTGGGGCCCCTTGTAGTTAAACCAGCATGGTGCCCAGCTGTTCTGGGAATGACTCTCTCTCTCTCTCTCTCTCTCTCTCTCCGTGCCTGAGCCAAAATAAGCTCAGCTACACTTAATTGGCTTCCAGCTGATCACAGCTCATGCAGCTGCCTCTGAGCTCTGCCCAGGGATTAACCTGTACAAGTTCAGGGCACTCACCCAGGCACTCAGGCTCCTCCCCAGCCCAGATGTGGTGCAGGCTGATGACCAGAGCTCAAGAGCACTCCCAGGGATGCTGGAAGACCTTCCCCACAGGCACATAAAACCCATCTCAATGTGTCTCCTCCTTAATGTAACAGGGAGAGCAGCCATATAATTTTCAAACTGTGTGGTGACTTGGCTGGTTAGCCACGGGAGTTTTCCTTCTGTTTCCCTTAAGAACTGCAGAATAAGTTTACCAGGAGGACATCTAGAGAAAGAGCTGACAGTGATTAAAACACCTTTGAACTCTTTTGGTATTACCACATGAGAAGCCCATACATAATGTGTTTGCAATGAAGTTTGCACTTTCCACACTGGGAAAAACAGTTTTTCATGGCCTGAAATACCTACCATCTTTAGGCTTCTTTAAAAAATAAATGGATGAACAAGCACTTTAAATCTTGGCGAGGAAACAGAGTTAAGGAACAAGCTCCACCCCTCAGTGAGTTAGTGAGGGTTTACAAAAATCAGTTGCACAAGCCAGTTAAAAATAAAGCAGTGGCTGGAGCAGGGAGGCAAAAAAAATTGGGACTACAGGCTATTAAAAATACTTTTCCTGTCTCAACAGGAGCAGGCTAGCTGAGAACATTTACTTAAATTCTTCTTAGGAGAATGTTTATACTTGTATTGAGATAATCCTTGTGGGGCTGATTTGATTTTGGCCTTTAATTTGTTTAACCAGCTTTGTGTCAGAGACAAGTTATACGGAGCTGTGTTGTTTGAACTGATTGCATTTTTTCTGCTAAAGAGAGAAGTTTTACTCAATTTCCAAGTGAAACATCAAATTATCTAATTAGGCAAAAGCACACATAGAACAGAGAAGTTAGCAAATGAGGACCGCTTTAGCAAATAATTTGTTTTTAAACTTAAATACCTAAATTTGCAGCTATTAAGTTTCTCTTAAAGTATTTACAAATCAAGGGAGACCAAGCAGCAGTAATACCTCCACAATGCATAGAGGGTTCTGAGTAGGCAATTTGCATTTTCTGCAATTCAGAACATTATATTTAGCACATAGTGTAGTTTCCCTGTGGGTGCACAGCAATAGAAGTCAAAACAAACAGATACAAAGCGTTTTAAAAACAGCATTTCAGATGACGCATTGCCTGCTTGAAATGACAAGTCTGTACATTGCAGGGTAGGGCTAATATCCACCTCTCCTTTATAATTTGAAAGTCTGTGTTGATTTATTTTCACTCCACTTCATGTGAGACAGGGCTATTTTGAAGCCTTTTGGGAGAAGAGAAAAATATCACTGTAAAGAAACCATCTACCATGAAATTTTAAAAGTGTTTGGAAAGGAAACTCAGGAGATTTTTATCTCAAAGCCCATTCAATCATCCTTTATTTGGAACTGCTTTTAAATACTCTTCTACTGCAATGGGAGAAACTTCTCCATACCAGCTCTGAAGCCAGATATGTTCAATGTTCATTTTCATGAAGAACCACTCATAGCTACGAGGCCACTTTCTTACCACTGGGTGCCTGGAAGGACAAAGAAAAGCAAAAAAATATTAGAAGATGTGCCAAAGCATATGCATAGTCTGCTTTTTTCTTCAGCCTGGTGTGCTCAGCCAGAGTGAAACCTGAGATATGAGAACACCACCATTCATCTTTTTGGCCCTTCCTTGGTGTAAGGTTTGTGATCTTCATCACCTCAATCTGGGCAGAACTGCAACACAGGCAGCCAGCAATCACCACCTTCACCCACTGCAGAACCCTATCTCTAAAGGTGTTGTTTGGTCTCTGAGTAAGTGAAAAATAGTTAGAGAAGACTCTTTGAATGTATGTCAGCGTTGTGATTGTATCTGTTTAAAGGAAACAGTGACCTGAAAATACTACATCTTTGGTAGCACTTGTGGTACGGAAGGAGGGCTAATAAAACTGGGTAGCAGGTAGAGTATTGTCTCTGCAAGCTGTCACCTCCGACAGCCTTCTCATCCTGTATTTTTGTCTCATTTCTCTCATCTCCTTAACAGCTAGGTCAGACAGAATCTCCCTGACAGGGTGCAGATGTCTGCTCCCCAAGCCGCAGCGAGCATAGCTGTGGGCAGCTCAGCAGCGATGCACAGAGTGGGTACCACAGTTCAAGTCACTGCTCACAGGAACATGGGCGGGAAGTGGTGCAAGTCTGGGCAGCGTTGGCTCACTGCTCTCTCCTCCTGCACAGGACCCTGCAGCAGAGGTGCTTGGTTTGGCAACCTCTTGGTTTCCCTCTCAATGGGAAAATTGTGTTTCCTACCATTTTCTGAGTTGTCCCTTTGAACACCTATGATTCTGGGGTTGATAAGTGGCATCAGATCCTGCTGGCACTAGATGTGCCCCAGCAGCCCTCACTTTATCTTTTTGACTCTTGCACCCTCTGCTGAGGTGCTGGTGGGCTCTGGATCACATGGAAATCTAATTCTTGTGAAGTTTGTAAAGAAGGCTTGTGTGTCAATATGGCTCCATGTGTTCATGGTCCCATTTTTGATATTGGTGGCACACACTGACAGAGTCCCATCCTGTAGGTCAGAAGGAATACCATCTCTGGGCTGTTTCAGATCCAAGCTCATCCCAGTTTCCCAGCAGTATTTGACTGACCAGGCAAGGTGAACCTGGAGGACAATCCCTGGCAGCCCATGTGGGAGTTGTGTGCCCCAGCTAAGGTTTAGGCTTTTCACGCCTCTAATTCTGGAAACCCACTGAAGGGCATGGGGGCACACCCTGTGTGTGTGCTACACATCTGGGTTGTTCTTGCATCTGTTCAAAGGAGACTGTTCAGTCAGTACTATGGCTTTGAAGCAGCTGGGACATGAGGAGATGTAATTAAACTTGTAAGCTCCACCCTGAAAATATTTGTAAACCCAAAGGCAGCAGACCTCTGCTCTGTCTCTGAGTCCACTACCTGTCATAAGGTGGGGTAGAATCATTAAAGATAACAAATACACCATGGAATTATGGAATTTCTCCTTGGAACCAGGTGACATATCTTCATAATCCCCAGATTATAAACCATTTGCTTTACCAGAGTCCAACACTAACTAACTGCATTTCCATATTTCATTTCCTCAAGAGTTAATAGGTCTGTCATTCCAAGCCACACAGAAGCCAGCATGCTTCATGGCCCCAAAGCAAAGGTCAGGCTTGTTATTTCTCAGATTTTCTGTACCAAACAGCCACATTTGTGTATTTTTCTCAGACCCGTGGGTTGCACTCTACTGTGTGCCTGTTAGATACAGACCTGGAAAACATTGCTTGCTTGGCAAATTCTACTTCCTCTGGAGGCACCGTGACCATCTGTCCCGTGAGAGTCAGCCTGGCGCACCTTGGATCCTCTGGATCAATTACGTTTTTTCTGTGCACAGAGAAAATTGCTCATGAATAACAGCTTACTTGCTTTTTTAAAGGTTTTTGGAGAAGTGTGGACTCCTGCTCACATATAAAAAGCTTTGTCAAGCCTTGTGGGTCTTCTCTACTCCCAGCTATACTGTTTGGTAGACGGGGAAGTCTGGAAGGAACACTTGATTGACATATAGCTCTGCTGTAAATAGTTGCTTAATCTTAATTTATGATCACAAAAATTGGATTAGTATATATTGGATTGTAAAAAAATGTGAAAATGGCAGTATTCCCAGACAGATGTACAGGCCTGTATTCAGGATTCTGAGAAGTAGTGAGATGGTTAGTCTGTGTCTATGCCTACAGAAAAGAGTATGAATATGTCTATCTGTATGTAAAACATAAGGTCTTTTCATTGTGCTTATCCTAGAAAATCAATCCTTGTTCATTTTTTACCCATTTTTCAACTATTTTACACCAAATAGAAAAGTTCTCCAATTGCCTTCAGACCAAGACAGGGAAGGTACTTGTTACTTCTTGGCTCTTTGTATATAGTTATAATAAATAACTCCCATTAGTAACTGCAGGGCAATTGCTGACTCTTGACATATACAATACAAGGACATAAATCATAAGTAAATCTACCAATTGCAAAAAACCAAATGTGTATGAAATGACTGCAAAGGCTTGATCCTGGCAAATACTGAGCAGCCCAAAGTCCTGTCGCTAGCAGTTTGAGACTGCTTAGTGTCTCAGGGAACCATGTTCCCATGTCAGCCCAACAAACTACATTAGGAAATGAAAGCTGTATTTCTTCTTCGCTGTGTTTTACTCACAGTAAATTACATCTCATCCATGTACAATTTTACTTAAAGATCTTGGCTTGAGCCCTTTAGCCTTAACTGTGTGCAATCTGCAATGGCTTAATTTTTGGTTATATTTCTCAATGTGGGTCTAGTGTATGCAGGAAACATATGGGCATCCTCCCGCAGCTAATTTAACACCTGCAGATTCTCCACAGATGGTTATGAGAGACTGTGTAGCTCACTAGATAAAATAGCTGCTTTTCTAAAGAGGGTCATAAACAGAGATATGTAAGGAAGTACAGGAGGCTGATTGATACTTGACTATGTCCGGTAAACACTTGCCACTGTCTGCAGCTTGACCTCCAAAGTGCCATTTGCAGTCACATCATCTCAGGGACACTATTTCAGTGTCCTGCTCAGTCTGGAGCAGCAGTTGAAGGGGATGTTCAGTTTAAGAACTTTTGGACAAATTCCACTTGTATTTGTTTCCCTCTCCCATGCTTACTGATGGGAGGAAGGGTCAAGGCCAAAGAGCAGGCTCTGACTTTCTGTCCACATCAAATTATAATTTTCTCTAGTACAATTTCTTAAGTTATGAAAGTAGTGTTCTGAGTACCCAAAAATCTGCATTCCCTGCCCAGGCACATGGATGTATTTCTATCAGTGTGTATGCAGAGTACAAACTTGTACTAATACTTGATCTACATGATCACCTTGGTACACCATAGATCCTCAGCACTGACTCCTACTGCCTACTGAAGATGTCACTTCACGTCTGGGTTCCAGTAGTCTGAAAGTGCACTGTCCCTAAGGAGCTCAGCTCCATCCCCAGGGACACCTGTAGCTCCTGGGATTTCTTTTGCATAGGCTTTGGGTGTTGTGTGGCTGCCCAGTGAGATGCTCACCCACCAAAACACAAATAAATTAAGGCAAATACAGTGAACACAGCTGAAGAGAAAGGAGTGGGAGTGCACCCACACTGCAGAGGGTGTCAGCTGAAGGTCTGTGTGTCCAGCAGCCAGGGCAGTGCACATTCACACTCTTGCAACTGTTGGTCCTGGATGGTGAAGTGTTCAAGTCCATTTGAAACAATCTCCTGATCTACTGTTATCTTTTATAACAATAAAATCTTAATACTGTAACCAAAGCCCTCTGCATATGTTTATATATTCAGTACATATTTAACATTTATACTGATGAAGGAAAGGGACTTCCTGCGTGCAGAAATTCAATTCAGAAAATTGCTTTAAAACAACTGTGCATCTGAATATATGATACAATTTCCTCCACAGCCAAACAGTATCATAAAACAATTGAAGAGCCAGGGAAAGCAGGAATAATTGCAAGTGTCTTTCTTGCACACAGCTCCTAAGTAATATATGGTTAATTACTTTAAGAGAGGATTTTGAAAGAGATTGTTATTAAAGGATGTCTGTGTTTCACAGAGCAGATCGAGGTGATAGATTTTGGATGTGATCAGGAGCAGTGAGAAGTTTTGTTCTGACCTTCTCAGATTACAATTGTTTGGTGGTTTTGTGCAAGTCCATGTTTATTCTGAAAGCATAGTATTTGATTTTGAGTAGGCTATAGAGCTGATGTAGCTGTGGTTAAGCAGTGAACCCTGCCTGTCTTTGCTGAGAAAGTTTTGCCTAACAGGACTAGTGTCTGATGTGACTCTTCCACAACTGACATGAAAAGCTGCTCTCCACATTTTTGGCTGACAACAAAGCCCACACACTGTGCATCCATAGCTTGAATAGGTTTTTTTCATGTTTTGGTTTTTTTCCCCTGGCTTCTTCTGTTTGCAGTTTTTTGTACATTCTCATGAAGCAGGGTGCTACACTGATTGACACAAATAATACTATCTTCCCAGTAAAAATTATTCAAACTGAATTTTGCATATTGGAATAATATTCTAGAGGGTCGGTTTGTTTTTCTGGGAAATGACTCAAACAAATTATTTGTTGAGATTATGTGAGGTGAAGTTTTGGAAGAGCTGAACAGGGCAGTGATATATTTGAGTTCAGCATACTGTTACTACTTTATTGGTTTTGCTTTCAGGCCTGCCTGTTATCATAGGGGTTTTTTTTCAGATTAGGAACCTTGTATTCTAATCTGACATTAGCATCAGTATTTTCTTTTTCAAAGGAACCCTTCATATTCTGAAGTGGATCTGCTTCTGCTTTTTTTTTTGGCATAGTATTTCCCTAATGATGTTTGATTACTTTTATACTTCTTAAACCATCAAAACCCACTAAACTTACAACAACCATTTCTAAATGTTGTGAATGGGTCTTCAGTTTTCAGTGTTATTGCCAGTGCAACTAATACAAATGCAGGATTTGCTTCCTTGGAGCAAGGTGATATAGTCAGGGATTTATGTCATATTTTTACTAAAGATAATAAATGGATATTTACTAAAACATTCCTCACTTGCATCTGTAGAGGTCTAGTCATGCATTCACTAGACATTTCTTGCCTCTGTATAAATACGTATTCAGCTCCCAGTCCCTGAGTTCCTCTCATCTTTGCTGGCACAAGAACAAGTACATGCAAGGAGCAGCTTTATGTAACATTTGTGTGCTGCTGACTGGGTGTGAGGGGGAGGCAGAGTCGGGGTAGACATAATGCTCTGTTGAGGAAACCCAAAGTGGTGTCTCAGGTGGTTTGTCTTTTCCAGAATCAAGCCCTCCGCCTCCATGGAGAGGACTTCATGAATGCCATAGTAAAACATGAACTGAGGGGAAGAGAAAGCAGGTAACTGTGAAAGAAAACCAAGCAATAGGGAACACATTCTTTTTTTTCATGCTTATTTCAAATGCATATGCTTTGTTGCAGAAAATTAGGAAGGCCAGATTAAAATGGAAGAAGATTCAGTTTACGCATTTTATAAGACAACAGTGTATTAAGAGATATCATCTTAATTATTCATCTGGTCTGTGAAGACAGAAGAATTGATTGTTCCTGTTCCTCTGCTTACAGTGAGCAAAGTAGGTATGCAGAGTTTGACCCAGTCCAGGCAGTTTTCTTCCAAGTGTGTGAGATGATATCACCTACAAAGGTGCCAGCTTTACTGAGCTTAAGGAAAGGCCTGCATCCAAGTAAAAAGTATTTCCCAACAGAAATGCAATGCTGCAAAGCACACTGCTAATGACCATGTCCCACTTATTTTACTATGTAACACTTCCGCAATTTCTGGGTCCTGGTTCAAGAGTGCTTCAGAGTAAAGAGTGCCACCTACTCATTAAATTGTTTACTACACTAGCCATCTCTTGGAGTTTAATTAGAAGGTTTTTATACAGCAACTATCCAAGTCCAGGCGTTATGAACCTGTACTTCAAGCTGCTGTGGTTATATTGGCACACAAGATGATGATGTTGGGACTTGGTTAGGATTCCCTTTCACAGGTGAGATCTGTGCTTTGACTGATGATGGTCTGTCTCCTGGTTTCTGACCAAAGTATCCCTGAGTATTATCTTCATTCTCAGCCTCTGCAATCCATTAGTGAGGTGACACTGATCTGCCACAGATCAACAGGAAAAGCAAATTAAGAGTTTGGAAGGCACTTGGGAAGGAAAGCCAGGTACTCCCAAGAAGGAACTGGTAGGAGAAAGGCAGGAGGGTTCAGTACTGTTCCACTCTGGGTCTATACAGAGGAATCCCATTCTTTTTCTTCTTCCCCAGACTCATTTTCCCACAAAGGAGCTGACATCCTTCTCCTCCACTCCCTGAGGAAACAAGACCTTCCACCCTCCCTGGGAGGATACACAATATGTCCCCTGAACACATTTCTCACTGCCGTGTGAGAAATCACTGCTCTCGTCCCTCTACTTCTTCAGAGCTGAAGAGAAAAGAAGTTAGGAAAGAGCTTTCTCCTATTGCAGAGAAGAAGAGACAGAGAGCCAAGAAGAAAGGTCCAGAGAACAATTTCCCTACATTTTTTTTTTTTTCTATTTTAAAGCACACAGCTCATGAGTGGAATAAGGGCAATGACTGCTTCTACACAATCTAAGCTCTTCTATAATGTTAGCAGTCATGAAAACCCATGTAATTAGGAGATGGGGATTGGCTGCTGACACAGCTCATCCCTGTCACCTCCCATGGATGCAAGGTAGGTGACTCTGTCACACCCTACACAGGGCTCCTCTTCACATAGCTTCAAACTGGCACAAGGTGAAAAGGCAGAGTTATTTTTTACTATATAAAATGCATCATAGGATTTTTGTCCCCAAAAATCTACAGAAAGGAAGGGAGGGAATGCTCAGTCCTTAGAGAATTACTGTAAAGTGCATATAATTTTGATTCATAAATGTGATTAATTTGGAAAAGTAAGTTACTCTTCTCATTCACTTCATTTGTTCACCACTAACTACCAATCTCTGAAGCAGAAAGAATGTATTGGTGCTGCTAATCTGCATGGCATGAACGTCAAACAAAATCTCCACTGAAAGCAATTTCATAATCTGAAAAGCTGTTGCTGGCCTTCAACCGGATATGGCTAGGCAGATCTGCCCTGCTCTGATTTTGACAAGAATTTCTTTATCAGCCCTGTTTGGGAGCAGATGTTAGTTAGAACATCTTTGCTTTTGGAATAGGTCTTCTGAATCTGAAGTCAAGTCAGGGAGCTAAAGTGTATTGGCATAGTGACTATTCTATTCATCTAAGTGAGCCTGTGCTCCTAGTACATGTGTTTTAATATGTTAAGGTGTTTCATATCTTAATGTTAATAATAGTTAATGTGTTTTAAATAATTTCATTCTTTCTAGAAGATAATCCTTCGTAAACTGTTTTAATTACAATGTGTTACGTGAAGCCAGTCTGTTTGCCTCTCTCTGTTGACAATAACAATGCATTTCTTCAGCTGAACTCTGTGTTTCAGACAGGAAGCTTTTATATAGTTTAACCGTAGACCATTCATGGAGAAAGAAAAAAGAATCACAGCATCAACTATTTTTGTAAACAGAGTCAGAGAAACACTGAAAAGGGATTTTAGGAAGTTGGTTATTTAAGAATACAGGAAAAATAGTAATTTAGAGCTGTATTGTGTGCATTGGGTCATGATGATAATAGGTTTCATGTTTGACTTTCTAATTTGGTACCTTCATTTTAAAATTTTTTTACATACAGATTTTTTTAACTACACATTTTTCAGGAACAATTACTGACATAATTATTTGCATATGACTAAAAAGGGCCAATATAAATACCAGAACTAGAAATATGTCTGTGCCACAGAATCAGGAGGTGGATCTCAAGAATTGATGGATGTCTGAATTCAGTCTTTGTCTTCTGCATGTGTAATTTCTCATTGTGTGAAGGTACAGTACCAGATTTCTTTGTCATATTAATCCTTGTATTAACAACAGTGACTCTACAAACCCAGCAGTAATTTTATGTTGAGTGGCCATATGACGTCTCAAAGGTTGTGCCTTCCACCCATGGCAGCCTTATTGTCCCTCAGGATTGCCCAGGGAATGAAGCTGGATGTTTGTGCATGCTGCCAATCCACCACACAGCAGGAACCCAGACCCACAAAATTCCTCTTCTCTTCCCATGGCTTGGTGGCTCAGCACTTCCTGCCAACATTTTCCATGCAGCATTTAGGAAACCTACAGAGTCAGCTTATGCCCACTGAAGACATCTGCCTGATCATGCCAATCTGCTACCTCAAGCACCAGATGAGCATGGTGGGTAAAATGGCTCTGATGGAGATCATAAATCAGGAGGGGAATCTGAATTCATTAAAATCACTCATGGTCTGCAGTGTGGATTTGAAACACCATCCTCAGCTAATAGCAGGAAAAAACCAAAGGTGGACTGACTCCAAAGCTCGCTGCTTTCCCCTTGTATGAAAGCCAGTTCATGGCAGCCACAGTAACTGCTCCTTCTCTAAGAAAGCTGCAGTGTGTCCCTGTGAATGTGCTGAACCTGATGTCAAGGAGGTGACACACATTTAAAATTAATTGCCTGTTTTCCAGGCTGCAGCTGTAATGAGGCAGACTCAGGAGCTTACTTGGAAAGAGGAATCCTCTGAGCAGCCTGTGTGTTGTGAAATGTGTTTAGAACAATAGCTGCTCTATTCTTTAATGTTGGGCTTGGTCTTACTCCCTCTGAAAGCTGCAGGAATGGAACTCAATCTTTTCAGCTTGTCAGTGGCACAGACATACCAGCTTAGTCTATTTATAGCCCTGAACCATTTAATTTTTCTTGCCTCTATTATCCATTTATCAGCCTTCAGATAAAATGCTGTGTAGTTACTAACAAATGCTGTCTCTATCCTGGCCATCAGAGTCTTCTCAGAGAGGGGCAGCCCGTCTCCCTCTGGGAAATGGTAATCTCTAGGTCAGAGATGAGGAATCCAAACTGTAACTGCAATACTAAAATGTCTTGCAATTAGTGCCTAGTCAGATATGTCTCGGCTTGCTTTCTTTCAATATTAAATGTTATTTTTCTTATTAGTCTAGGGTTTTCAAATTTTCTCTCCAGCTGATTAAATATTGAGGCTGGAACACCATAAAGGCCAGTCTGTATTCCTCACATCCTTGAAAGGGAAAATATTCATTGTCAAGGTTTGGAACTTGAGTCTGTTCTGAAACAAAACAAATGAAATTTGCTACTAAATAAATTTAATATCAAATTGGTGTACACAAGTCACTTGAAACTCATTAGGTACACGAAGACATTGAAATGTCAGCTATGTTTTCTTTCTAAAGGCCAGAGATTTCTTTTGCATGCAATAGGTCAGAAACATTTTTCAGGAGAGTGCCAAATACTCCCAGGAGCATTGGCTACAGGCACCGATCAGCTTTCACATTTATTTTGATTCTTGCAACTCAGAGTACATTAATAATGGAATTCTAATGAAGTTCCACATGAAAACAAGCTACAAATGCATTGCCGGCATACAAGGACATGAACTTTCTCACACAGAACATTACTCATTTAGCTGTTTTACATAATTATTTTGAAACCAAAACAATTAATGATGCACTTGAAGAGAATGTCTTGACAAGAATGACACTTTCCTTTGAAAGAAAACCTCACAGATACCGTTTTAATACTAGCAGGACCTGAGGTCTCACTGAGGGAAAGGTCTTGCCTCCCATGTAGTGCTAGTAAAGAAGACTTTTGCTATACCAAACTTGAGCCATCACATAAAGCTCTGCACTGAGGATGCTGCGTGCTGTTTGCATGGCACAGCCTGTCTGTCTCAGCTGGCCAAGGGCACACTGAACCTGGGAACAGGCCATCCCAAGCACTGGCAGTAGGGCCTGACACCTTGTTGTTTTCTTCAGTGTCACACAGAGGCCCTTTGAGTGGGGTAACAGTGCAGTGGTGTGCTGGGCTGCAATTTCAGATGGTGCTGCTTTTAAATGCAAAAATCGCTCATGGTTTCCTAGTTTAAAACATACATTAATTTCTGACCCCACTTATAGGAGAAGGAAAGAGAAGAAAGGTAAAGTCCAGTGCCTATACCTTTCCTTGCTGAGAGACAGCCTCAAAGCTTGCTCACATTTTCATACCATCAAAACCAAAAATTGTAGCTCAAATAAAAACACAACTTTTCATTGTCTGTATTGCTTGTCCTTTGCTCTAATGCAAACCAACATCTGTTCTAGATGAGAACTTCAGAAATAATGAAAAAGAAACTGAAGGTGAAAACGAAATAAATAATGCATGGAACACTGATCAAACTCTGAACCTGTGTACTCAATTCAGTAGCAAGCTCAATATTTGGAGTATGGTTACCTGCTAAAATGAGAATATTCTATTTTTCACCACCTTCTCTTTTCCTTTCCCCTCTCCTTTGCTCGTCTCTGGCTCTTGAGGAGCTGATTCAAGTTACTAAGACAGTAGAAATCTCATCCAGAAAAAAAAAAAAAACCCAAGAGGTTTCCGCTGGGTTACTGAGCAAAAATAGGCCCACCATATGGTCAGCTGGAGGGTGGGGGTGGGATTCCAAGGCCAGGAGCAGTACTGGCCACAGGATGAAAAGAAGAAGGATCAACAGAAAAATTTATTCTTGCTGTCAGGATCATTTTCTTCACATTTGTGTTTCAGCTCAGGCTGAGGCAAAGCCCAGAAGTGAGGGGGGCAGGGTAGCACATGACTGATAGTGGGGAGGGAGAGTAGGGATGTGGCAAATGGTAATTAGTTTGGACTAAGCTGTTTTGGAAATCCACGTTTAGCTTCTTGGCCCAGAGAACTCTTCTCACCAGAGAGCACAGTCTCAGGCTGCAGAGGGGACTGGAGAGTCAGGTGACAGAATCCAGGTTTCCCTGGCTGCAAAACAAGCAGCAGCAAACATCTGTCATACTGATTAAAAGAGTAGGGATTTGAAAATTAATAGTGGTGTAATAAAAAGACATCGAATAAATATCCTCAAAGGTTTGTGGTGTATATGGATTTCATATTTCTGTAAATCATGCAGCATTTCTCTTTTGTTGTGAATTGGCACTTCCCAAACAGGTAAATAGGGCAGTGATGTTGCTAGGCCATAAGAGGCAAAGACTTTCAAGAGTAGCTGTTTAAAGTTAGAGATCAAAGGCCACACTTTAAGTGCCTAAGTGGGTGTGTGGTTTTCAGAAGTGCTCAACATTACCACATCATCAATGGAAGCTTCTCTGAGTCTTGGGCCTCTGAAAATAGGGCATTGAGTAGTAGGACATAGGACTTAAAATACATTTTAAGCACTTAGTCTGGATAGTAAGTTTACTATTAGACTGAATGAAAAAGCTCAGAAAGCAGGAATAAATGCCATTAAGCCTGCAGTGAAAGAACGGATATATTTGTTTTCTAAATTATTAATCCAAAATATTTAATGAAAATATCTAAGCAATAAGCAGAACCATTCCAGTGTTAACTTCAGCACTTCATTGACCTCCTCAAGCATTCAAGACTGAATTACCTTAACAAATGTTGGTGATAGAAGTTTCCTATTAGGTGTTTGACATTGTAAGAGGAAGCCATGATTTCCATTCCTTGTGAACAGGATGTCAGCCTGAAATTACCTGTACTGCTTCGGACTAAGAAACATTTCATTTTCCCGCCATATAACTCCCTAGAAAACAATATATTCTGAAGACAAATACAGATAAGTGTAACAGTGATGTTTTATATTTGCCATTCCCTGCTTTTCCCAGGGTTCTTCTCAGCTAGCAGGCTTGAGAGCTGGGATGATACTCAAGGCAATCCTCAGCTGGGGAAATCTAAGAAAGATAAAACCTCTCCTTCCCCAAAGAGGACCTTAAGTTGGAATAAAAACTGTTAATACCATTTCTTTCTGAAGGAGTTTGTTCTTACCAGTCCTCTCTCGCTCTCTCTCCTTGGAACATCAGCTAAGACCTGCTTTGGTAACAGAGTTCTGTCTGACACAATTTCGGTGTCATGCACCTCGTCACGTAAAGAGGCCCTTGTAAATAACACTTCACACAAGGCTGACCCAGCCAAGTGTGCCACATGATTGACTGTAAACAAACATATGGTAGAGATATGTCTTTTTCAAGGAGACAAGAATGGAGGGGGAAATTGAATCATCTTTGAGGTTACATACATGCATTTTACACATGTAAAGCTTTGGGGATCTGAAGTTATTCATTATATGCAGAGAATGGAATGGAGCTGTTGGAGCAAGTCCAGAGGAGACCATGAAGATGATCATAGGGTTGGAGCACCTCTCCAGAAAAGACAGGCAGAGCAGTTGGGGTTGTTCAGCCTGGAGAAGGCTCCAGGGAGACCTCATAAGCAAACTTCCAGTACCTAAAGGGAGCCTGCAAGGAAGCTGGGGAGGGACTTCTCACAAGGGCATGCAGGGATAATGGATTTGAACTAAAAGAGAGCAGGTTTTGATTAGATGCTAGGAAGAAATTCTTTGCTGTGAGGGTGATGAGACCCTGGAACAGGTTGTCCAGAGAAGCTGAGGGATGTTCCATCCTGGGAAGTGCTCAAGGCCAGCTGGATGCAGCTTTGTGCAACCTGGTATAGTGGAAAGTATCCCTGTCTGTGGCAGGGGGTTGGACTTAGAATCACAGAATGGTTTGTGTTGGAAGAAACCTTAAGGGCCATCCAAGATTCTATGACATGATTCAGAAGAAGTCAACTCACTGCTGTCTCTGCAGAGAAGCACTGGCGATTGGATGTAGATTGGTAAACCTCAGACATGAATTTTTTCCACTTGGAGGGTCATTTACTGACTGTTGGTGATATACAAGCTGTAAAAAAATTGCAAAGATATCACATTCCATCATATTCTCTGAAGAGGAGGAAATCAGATGGAGTGTCACAGGCCTGAGCATATAACTTGTGAACTGAGAGCCTGAGATCCTCTTACAGACCACAGAGAGCTGGAGCCCTGTCGAGGCATTTAGCAAGGCCTCCAGAGTTTTCAGCAGAGCAAAGATGCGAATTGGATAGCCTCTAAAACTCTATGGATTTTATTGGCTAGATAACTATAGACTATTACAGGATCTTGAACACTTAGATTTTATGTAGGCACGTCCAATAAGATATTAAACTTTAGGTATGTTAATGTTCAAGCTGAAAGCCACTCCACCTGTTGATACTACAATGTACTTCAGTGACACCTCTGCTTTTCTCTACTATGCTTTACCAGGGGAATTTACTGGAAAACAAACAAACAAACAAACAAAATCAATATAGGAAGGAGCATGTAGCTCCTTCTGAGATTCTGAGAGCCAAAAATAAATGCAGATCATTGAAGGTGGGGACCCAGCATTCTGCTCTGAGGTCTCTGTTCTCACTGAAGGAGGTAAGAGGCAATAAAACTGTTACCTGCAGAAATTTCCATCTGCCTCTGGAAGGGTCAGAGAGGCCATGGGATTCTTCAGAAGATCCGTCACAGTGTTATCTTTTGGTGTCACGTAAAAGAAAGGGATTCCAGTGCTGTTATTGATGGGACCATCGCTGAGAAGTAAACAGTTCCCATAGGGCATACCTTGGATCTGCAAAATCCAAATAAGCAACTGGTTACATCTTTGCACACAGAGTTTTTCAAGGTGGGGGATTCCCTCAAGGGCTCTAGCAGAGAGGACAGCCAGCCCCATTGCTCCCACTTTCTGTTACCATCATGAGAGAGCATTTCTTCTAAATTAGACCTACCTCCTCTAAATTAGATCTACCATGCTTCTTTGAAAACAGATCTCGCTTCTATTTCTTCTCTCTAGTCCTGTCCATGACACTATCAGGAACATTTTCTCTTACACTAAGCTTAAAGGAACTACCAAATTAAAAATGTTTAAGTGCATGAATATCTTTTTTTGCTGCCATTGATGCCAGGAAATGTTTACTCTAAACCACTGCTCACACCTTTCCTTAAACCCAAAAAAATATAGAGCCTAATTTGGCCTTGATTCAGGCTGCTTTTTACTCTAATAGTGCCTCCTCTTTTGGTTTTGACTTGCAATGTGATTGCATTGGTTTGCAAAAACAAGAAAGCATTTGAACTAGAATTGTTTTTGAAGTCAAACTGGACATCAGCTCAGCTTCCTGGGCAGGAACATGAAGTTCCTGATGTGGGGGGGTGTCTCAACTACCAAGCCAGCCAAAGTAAAATCTCCCCTCATGGCAGAGAAGGGACACGAAGGAGCCAAGTTTTCAAAAAGATTTTCTGCCATACACTGCCCTGTGTACACACAGTGGTTATAATGCATGCAAAAATGTCCTTGCCCAGTTGTGACACTCATTAATGTGCTTCAGCATGACATATACTCCTACTATGCTTTTCATCCCACTATAAATAGCAATGACAGATATTCAATTAATTGCTCCTTTTTTTCATGTCTTCAGATATTTTTTCCTCATGGTCTATTAAATGTCAATCAGTAAAATTATCTGTCAATACATTAAATCTTTTACAACAAAATCAAATTAAATATGAATAGATAATAAGAAAACCCTGGATGATGTTGTTGCCTGGGTAGCCTGCTTTCAGATTTTTAATGTTTATATGCCTTTAAAGTTTTAATGCTTACAGTGCCTATAAATGGCCTTTGTTGGCTTTCCTTAGAAGTAATGCTTTAATGATATTACATAATTTAGAAAATACAAATCCTTGTTTATTATTAAGAGTTGCAATTAAAGAAAAACCCTCTCAGTAATATTGCAGGGCATGTTCCCATTGCCTAATATAGTCAGAATGTCAGGCAAAGTTAATGTTACTCTGGATTCTCAAAAATAATTGTGATCACAGGCAGCATAGTTCAGCATTCAAAGCAGCAAACACCACCACCCGAATTTCAAATTTTATTACGAATCATATTCATTTAGTAGTATCTTTTTGTCAATCTGTTACTTTGTATTGCACAATAACATTAACTCCCACCAACTCAGCCAGACTTGCGTGCTTCTAAATTTAATTCAAAATCATAAGATAACTAAGCTGTGAATACTTTCAACAGAAAGAATGGGTTTGGTTTTTTTTAAATTTACTTATTTCTCTTTTTTCCCTCTTTTGTCTGAGTGGTACTGGATGCTGTGTCTCATCCAACGTTTCACTTTAAAAAACGAAATGCTTTAAAGCTGGAGAAAAGAATGACCCCAACAGCAGACCAGCTATTTTGTTCATTGTTCCTGACAGAGAAATCGCCTTTTAAGCTGGTACACCTGGACGGACGGGCAGATTTTGTGGTAGCCCAGCAGGCTCTCCTCCTTCTCCTCATCCTCCTGAAACAGCCCCTTTCCAAACCCTGCGATGCAGCTCTGCCTTCCGGCCTTGAGATTTTGCTTTTTTTTGGTGTCTGTCTGGTGCGGTTTTTAGCGTGCATCCTCCCTCCCTGCGCTCCGAGCACGATTTCTCCTCGGGACTTTGCGCCGCTCGTCCGCCGGGTAACGCGAGGCGCGGGCGCCGCGGGCTCCGTACCTTTCCTCGGGCGGCCCGCGTCGCCACGAAGCCCCAGGTGCTGTGCCGGGCGAGGAAGCGGGCGCTCCCGGCGCGTCCCGGCGCCCCGCCGCCCTCCCGCCGGTAGGAGAACATCCTGGAGGGGGCGGCCCCCGGGCCCGGCCGCCGCGGCCCCGGCCCCGAGCCCAGCGCCGCATCCTCGCGGTACGCCGAGGCCGGGTAGCTCTGCTTCCAGAGGCCGCCCGCCTCCTCCAGCAGCGCGGGCAGCGCCTCCTCGGTGGAGGAGCTGTGCAGCTCGTCCGCCGCCGCCCCCGCCTCGGGCAGCGGCCACGACACGGAGCTGACCACCACGTACCCCCCCGCGGCGCCGCACAGCAGCGCCGGCAGCAGCCAGCACGGCTCCCGCGGCCGCCGCCCGCCCCGCAGCGCCGCGCCGCGCCGCGCTCGGACAGCTCCGCATCGCCCCAGCCCCGGCCTGCCGCGCGGGGTCACCCTGCCTTTGCGGGCACTGCGGGACTGCTGCAGCCCCCGGCTCAGGTGCAGGTCCAGCAGCTATCGCCTGTATTAAGTTCTCTACACGCCCCACAAAACCAAGAAGATGGAGCTGTCCGGGCAGAGGCGGTGCGACATCTCGGTTTATTAAAGAAGAGATGATCCACGAGGGAGATCTCCATGCGTCCATGTGAACGCTCCCGTTGCAGAGAAAGCTTCGTTTGGGCACTGGGGTCAAGTCACAGCAATACCCCAAGTCCGAGGTGGCAGGCAGCATTAGTTTGGTGCTTGCAGGGATGTGGTTTTGATATGCAAATTTATGGAGATACTATTAAACGTTTTCCAGGCGAGGTTTTAATCAGGCAAAGATTCACATGTATATGAGTTTATATCAATAGCCCAATTTAATAAAGGCACATGTGCATACAGTTCTTTTCTTGGCAGCAGACCTGTTCAATATGGCAATGCAAAGCTGTAATTCTTTAAAACACATGCTTGTAAACTTCCATTGCATTAATGCAAATTATTTAAGGAACACAGGTTCAGTAGGAGACAGGGGAGAATGAATCTCTCAGAAGCCTTTGCTGTCAGAAAGTTCTCAGGTACATCTAAAAGATGTTCTCAGGTACATCTTACTTTTTCATATCTGTGAAGAACAGATTCCAAGATCAGTCTGCTGACACAACTTCTGCTTAATTGTGGCATGAGAACAGGTATATCTAATCTAGAATTTAAACTCTTATAAATAAAAGTAGACTGGAGAACACTGAGTATTTTTAGCTTATATTTTTTCCTGTGCTCCCTGTTCCATTTTTTCCTTCACCATAAAAAACCTAAGGAGTAGTGGAAATGGGTATAATGGGCCTTAAGACCATAATAATTTTTTCTGACTGTGAAGATACTTCCCAAGAAAATGTAATTTTGGCACGAAACTCTTAATGTTATCTGCAGAATTGAATACACGAGTACCTTTTCCTTTAGCACGTGGTCCTGTCTACATCTGCTGCAATACCACACTTTTGAAAATTGATTCCCACTTCAGAGCTCGAGCTGAGACAGAGGAATGGAGATGCGAGCGGAAAATCAATGTAGATTTCCAAACCCAAAATGAGTGAAAGCTCCCCAGGCTCCTGACAAGTGCTTCTCTCTGATTCAGGATATGTCCCTTCTTAAAATATCGAAGCAGTTGTCCCTTCTTGAAATAGTAACCAGGCACAGACAACTCACTGCAGGCAAGCTCTTCAAAAATAGCCAAACCCCTCATTTCCATGGTGTTTCAGGGAATTTCCTCACACAATCTGATGCATGCAAGATACAAATCTCATCATTTGTATGTACTATTTTCTATGAATTTATGCCAGAGTTTCTCTTTAAAAATGTATTTGCTTGTACTTTACTTACAGAACAAGCCCAAACAACCTAGTTTTGAACATAACAAAATAGTATAATTATATACAGCCTATTTTATTTTGGTTAATAGAATTATATGTGAGATACTGACTCTTGTATCCTGCAGAAATGGTAAATAAAGCAGGAACTTCTAAAGACAGGAATTAGTGCTAGGTTTTTTATTCAATAAATATAAATGTTAAATTAAACACCGTAGACACAAAGCAGCATTAACACAGAGTCATTCATTTATGCTGTAGCTTCCAGATAATTTACCATGATTACCTCAGGTACATCTTCAGCTTTACTGACAACAGAAATATACAAGAAATACATAAAACCAAGCCACAAGTACTTCACCTTTATCTTTTGAAGATTTATTCAAATAATCAAAATCAAATCACATGGCAACTTAAAATAATTGCATTGCTAGCCCAGTTTTTCATTTTGTATTAAAAAAAAAAAAGATCTTTAAGAGAATGAAAACAGTATTTCTTAAACTTTTATCAAAAAGTAAGAATCATATATCATATAGATATATCATATCATATAGAATGCTACAGCCAGGATGCTTTTCTCTGAAGATTTGCTGTTCATTGGAGGCAAATAAATATAATTTCATCTTTTTGAGTAAGAAACGTTTCCTTTCCAACTTGAAGATCCAACTTAGTACATGATATAATAATTTTCTCTTCCTAAATCACCTGGATGTGCTGAAAATTAGAAAAGAAACATGGAAATGTTTTGACTGTAGGAATTGTAAATCATTTTTTTCTCCCTTCATTGAACAAAAAAGTCTTCTCTATTTTTACTTGCTGAACCTGATGTATTTTATAGATATCCAGCCTTATTTTACATCAAATAAACCCAACAAGAGGAAGCACACATTGGGGTTCATCATAGGATGGCAAAGGTCTGGCAGAAGGGCATATCCCCTTTGAATACATCATTCACACTTCTCACACTTTGTTTTGAAAATGAATAGAAGGGATTACAGCTGACACACAGTCTCAGCCTCTCTCCTGATGGGCACTGCTTTTTCATGCTGAAATTCTGGCTTTCTTAAAGGCAGCAGAAGTTTTGACACTGAATTCAAGCAGGGTCATGTTTTTGCTCTCATTTTTTGATCATTTTTGTTAATGATTTCACTTGATCTCTGTATCCTGGTTTATACAGACCACTCATATGAACACTTACCATTCCTACAAGTCAAGTAGTTAACTATGTCCTATTTTTTCTCCCTTTTTAACAAACCAAAGTGTTTGATTTGCTCTCTGCCAACAGAGCTAGGAATAGCATACCCTCAGTCTCTTCGTGCCCTGATTTGCAGTATATTGTATGTTGTGAAGGTGTGGAATTGGATTAAAAGCTACAGCACGCTGCTCTGCGGATGAACCCACTGCAGGTGTGCTGCTTAATAGGATTTTAATTTGGTAACAAGTGAAAAAAATGCAGAAACCTAGAATGAGATTTTCTATATGAAAAAAAAAAAATGCTATTCATGCTGAGAGAAAGCAACTGCAAGCTCCGTGATAAGGAATAAAGATCTGGCCAATTTTCTCTGAACTGCACTTTTATAGATTATGGCTTGTTCAGAGCATCTCTGTTACTGCCACTGGTTTCATCAGTTTTGAGTTCATACTATGTGTGTTTGGCTCTATAGCATTTCATCTGCCACACTTCCCTGCTAAGCCAGTGTGTACAAATCTTCTACTATCTTGCCCCCTGCCCTCTATGTTTTTTTTCATATAAAATCAATGTTTTCCTTGGGAGATGCCACCAACCTGGAATGTATTCTGCTTTCCAGAGTATTAATTCTATTTATTAATTCTATGTATTAATTATTTAAACCATATTTAAAGATAATATTCATAAATGTACTGTGCTGTTCAGAATAAATGGGAAAAGATGGTCTCCCTGCTGAGGAGTCTAATTTATATTCAGCATCAACTAGGAATGGAAGACTAGAAACAGATGGAGAAGGAAGAGGAAGAATAAAGGTGACAACTAAAAGATCAGGAAGGGATCTGCTAAGCCACACATATTGGTGCTGCTGATACCAGGGTAAGGTTGGGAGATTCTTTTCTGATTTGTGTTACCAGTCTTCTCTCATATTTTTCCAGGGTTTTGTAGCAAGACCAAGTGGTTAGCACTAATTTCAATGAGCTGAGTGGGGAGGTGTGATGAACAGATTTTTTTTTTTTTTCCACAGCATAACAGGCTGTAGAGAAGGCATAGAAATGTCTTGTGGAGCAAGATTAAAAACTACGGAGGTTGGGTGATGCTGGCAATGGATGGAGTGGAGGATGAGAACTGATGAAAAGCTCTGGGTTACAGAAAGCTGCCAAGCCTGCCTAAGGTGAAGGAATTAAAAGCAAAAATTATGAAATAAACCTGAGCAATATGTCAGACAGCAGAAATGTGGTCCAGGAAACAGCAGTGTGGCTGATGGATGCTGCTATGGCTGCTGAGGGTTTAGATACCCAAGAGAATGGGCTGTGGCCAAAGGGGGATTAGTCAAGGGCAGGGACAGATGGTTCCTTGGAAGCATGATGATGATTTTTGGTGGTCAAAAGTCACAGAATAAAAATCCTCATGCAATGGAAATCTTGTCAGAGGAACTACAGAGATGACAATACATAAAAAGCAGTGGGTGATCAAGATGCTTTTGGCAACTGTGTTTTTCAGCAACCCATGGCATCAGTGTTGCTATACAAAAGAAAGGATCTGCAATAGTCAAGGTGGGAGCACCATCCATCTGAAGAGCATGAGTGGGCAGAAGTGCTCACTCACTCACTCACTGACTCTCTCACAGTTCCTGAAGCCCTTTTGAGCTGCAGGTTCAAGTTTTTTGACTCCATCATAAACAGTAAGCGCTTGAACCACAACATAACAAGTGCTTACTAGAATATCTTTTTCATCCCAGTTATTAGCATCTTGCACATGGACTGGTAGATTCCATCATCTGTTGGGTTATTTGATATTTAAACTTCTACACTTTCTCAGTCATTCACTGTGTCCCTCCCTCATGCACACCTTCTACCAAGTCCTCATACTCCTCATATCACATTTTACACTCTTCCCCTCTTATTCTGAAAGGGATCATTCCTCATCCCTCACTCTAATCAGCCTTGCTCTGTTCTTGTGATCAGGTACAAAAAATTCAAAACTGGTACATATTTATAAGCACATTACTTCCACAGACCAAACCTGGGTCAAGCCCTTGTTTGATGACCCCTGCAAAAAGCACTGCAATGGGCATAGGATATACAAAAGGCAGCACAGTGAAGAGCACAGGAAAAGGGCAGATATTGAATAAAATTTCTAGTGGTTCATTTCCTCATTTCTGACCATCACTGATTTAGAGCTCTCTTGCAAATTGTCAGTACCCAGCACAGTTTGCATTTTGACAGCACAGTTTGCATAAAGGTGATATGGCAGGATGGGTCTTTATTTTACATTTGAAAAATAACAAAAGCTGTCAAACACGCCCATCACATGTATAAATCATTCTTGGTTTGTCCTCTGTGTGCC
This sequence comes from Pyrgilauda ruficollis, assembly GCF_017590135.1. Taxonomy (NCBI): domain Eukaryota; kingdom Metazoa; phylum Chordata; class Aves; order Passeriformes; family Passeridae; genus Pyrgilauda; species Pyrgilauda ruficollis. The sequence continues at coordinate 3,408,826 of NW_024521428.1, read as the reverse complement.
TGCTTACTCCAATTTTATTTGCTGACCTAGTCTTAGCATACTTAAAAAAAAATTAGGGTCCCTTACAGGGCCTTATACTTAATAAAGATATTTTAAAAACAGTCAATTTCCACTCCTGTGCTAGTGTATGGAAACTGAATACCTCTTAGGAATAAAATAACAATAGTAGCATCACCCCAAAAATGTCATTTTCTCTGTGAGTCCTGGTGCGATTAACATTTTTCTTTCACAGTTTTATGGAAAACACCATGTTCTCTGAGACATAAGACAAGTGTTCTTACTGCATGGAAGAGAAATATGAAAACAGCTGAATGTCTAATTCATCACTTGCATTAACCACAGAGGCTTGATCCATATTCCCATGTGTTCTTGTATTTTGGAAGACTTAGAGTCTATCTTGTTTTTTACCTGTATGTCACACCTTATGCTAGTAAGTTTGGAGCAGTGGACTGACTGCAAGAAAATCTGGTAGAGGAGAAAGGTCTCAAGTATTTCATATTTCTGAAGATATTTCATATCTTTTGATAAAAGTAACAGATAATTGGGGGGCAGAGAGCCTCTCAGTGCTTCCTAAAGTGAGGAAAGACCACACTGTGCCCTCTCTTTTTTGATGGATAAATACATGCAGTCTGTTTGTCAGCTAGCCCATGGCCTGCTCCCAGCCCACCAGAACAGCACTGCTCTTCCTTAGACAACATCTGGGGAATCAGAAGGAGATCCTGATGTCTGCTGGAAACCTAAGGAAAGAATCAGGAACCTGTGGTGCTGGGGAGGTGGGTGATGTTGAGATTACAATCCATTGATATTGTAGGGTGGGGGCAGGATGTGGAGGATGCTTTGTGAGTTGAGGTTTCAGTGACATTGGACACAGCTCCATGCAAATCTGGATTTCGTTAGTTCTACTTTACATGCAGAAAATACCCCAATTAGCCACACACCTCCCAATCTGTCCTAATTTGCCCAATTTATAACATTTTCCCTATCATTTTCTTTTAAGTTAATGTTAATTTCACCTTGCTGACAGTGGTTGTGTTCACCAAACAACTCAGAACTCTGGAAAGCATCGCTTAATCCGAAGTTATTCTGGTTCTGCATCACAAGAGCTGTCTGTGGAGCATTGGCTTGAGGTTCCTCCTCAGCAAAACAGGCTGAGAGATGGTTGGGCTCATAAACACACAGAACAGGGACCTCATTTTGCTTTGCAACCAAGGCATTTCCTTCTTCCTTCTCCTCTTCTATATAGGACTGGAAAATGTGAGCCGCAAAATCAACAAGTAGCATATTCAACAAAAGCCAGGATCCTAAAGAAAAGCAAAGATAATTATGACAACCTCTTCATTTGCATATCTTTATGATGTGTTCTTTTTTGAAGGGTTTCATTATAGTAATAAGCTAGACAAAGTAATGGACTAGCACTCATCAAACAGTCCTTATAAAGTTATGCACTTCCAAATATCCCAGAAAAATAATCACCACTGCTAATTTTAAACATATGCAATTTTTTTCCCCTTATTTAACTAGAGAGGAAAGTTGTGTTCGTTCACTTTCTTGTTCAAGTTCCTCCTCTACATTCACTTCTACTACAGGACTTATCAATAACCACATATTATCCCCATTCTCTCCTCAGACAGATAAATCATTCCGCCTCTTCCCAAGTGAAACCTCCCACAGACATCTGTGTGTGTTGTATCTATGACATTAAATGGCCCACCCTGCAGCTTGGACCATAAGTGATAAAAGCCAAGAAAGACTCACTGAGGCCATTGACTTTTGAATCATACCTTGGTTGAAAGCCCTTACAGTAAAAAGTAGATCTTCCATGCCATAAATCTGCATAGGAATTCATCAAGCAATTTATAACCTCTGCATCCCACAAACTAGTTTATATGGACATCAACAAGGAGATATCACAATTTATATTAATGACCACAGTTTACAGAGCTTTAAAAATGAAAAATACTCTCTTTTGATGTTATATGTGTCTAAGAAGCTGCTGCTTCTGCTGTTCATCCTTTTGAGGATCCTTAAACTAGGAAAGTAGGAGGAAGTGCTTGTTTGCCTGTGGAACAAGGAAAGGGATTTTTATGGTTGGAGTTGAAACTATATTGATTTGTAAATAGTAGTTCAAGAGTGTTTCTAACAGTCTTACAGGTGTTTTCAATACATTCTCTAAGAGTAAGCATGAAGCCAGAGCTGCCACTCCCTTTTGGGATAATACAGAGGAACACAGTTCTCAAGAGGACCCAGGTTGAAGCAACTTGCTTGCAGAAGAGGAATGCACAGCTCACTACTCAGTGGCTACCCATGGCTTGGCAGTGCTGCCTTGAATGCCTTGGAAAGCAGCAGAGGTGTGTGAGCTGACATGAAACTCGGTAAGGGAGGTGTGCAGAGGCACATTTTCTGGAAAGGAAATGGAGCTGAAGGAGCTGCAGAGGTCTACAGAGGCCTTACAGCAGGGGTAACTGCAGGGCTCCTCTGATCTCACTTGGACATCACCCAAGTGGGAGCTGGGCTGGAACAGGGTGAAAGCCAATCCCAAATTGAGAGGTGTGAGTATGCCAGTGTATTATGTCTGCTGGATGTGGCAAGCTAGAAGGCAAGGGGTCAAGTCAGAAGTAAGATTAGTTTTGGTTACGGGATTAAGATGACACACATTTCCCCAGGTAATTGTGTTTCCTCAGTGTGGATGCTACATAGTTCATATTTTGAAGAAATTCTGAGATTTAAGACATTTCTGGAAAGCAGTGTTCCCAAGTACAGAACTTTTACACCAGATGGCTTGTTAACATAACTGCTTCAGCCTGTCTGCTAAAACTCAGTGTCCTAAAGGAATAGAAATATAAAAAAAAAAAAAAAAAAAAAAAGGGACATTGATAGATCAAATACAACATCTTAAGGAGTAAAGAAAGATAATAATGACCACATTATTGAAGCATCACAGCAAAATACTAAACAATATTTTTAAATCTCTTATATTTGAAATAAATTCAATTTTACTCTTATTTAAGTATAGTAGGAAAACTGTCATAAAATGAGCGAAAATGTAATTTGTAATTAGTTTAACAAAGACTCAGCAGACCAAGAAATGTTTTCTATCCATTGTATCCCATTCATCAACACAACTGCAGAACAGGGAGGCAATTCATTAAACTCTTCTTGTGGTGGAAAGAGGGAAGAGGATTTTTTTCATCATGGGGGATTTCAATAACCATTATACTTCCAGTGCAGTTCTTGGAATGCATTCTCAATTTATTCATTGCCAAAAATATTGCATGTAACATTGGAGAGTTTTGTGCAGAACTCCTCTGGAGAGAGAGAAAGGACTGATTATTTTACTCTCACTGTAATGCAGCAGCTGATGGACGAGGGACCCTACTGTGTTATGTTCCCTGCAGACACAGAACAAAACTCTGATCCTGCTCCAGACAGTTTACAAGTAAACAGAAGGAAAAAGGCAGCAGCTTGATGCAGAAGAAGAGCGTGTTCATACATGCACAAGCACAGGCATTAATGGGGTAAGAATATTGAAGAACACAAAAAGCAACAACCTTGGCATATCCCTTTGTCACGTATTTATAGCAAACACATGAAAGTATGGTTTTGAAGGGGCATTTCAATGAAAATAATGAGGTTTTCTTTGGCTATTTGTATGAAGTTGTATCCAACAGAAGAGTTAAAAATATGAAGGTACTCCTTTGAAAATCTAAAAGGCATTTCATACAGTTTGGGATAAGATGTAACTCAGAGGAGACAGTACATTTCTGCAGAAATGGCACCTTTGTGAGGTGTTACAAGTGAAGAGAAGAGCAGTTAGGGTAGGGATTGGACTGATTAAAGACATGTTTGTATCACTTCAAGCCTCTTTTGAGTGGACACAACTGCACAGTTCCTTTCCTTCTCCCACCTTGCACTGGCTTATGATGGATTTGATGTTTGACAGCTCAGAGCCATAAGAAGGAAAGAAAAATAACCCAGCTAAAGAAGTGGCTATTTTTCAGTCAGTTCAATACCTTCAACAGGTGTGCTGCTGGCTAGGCAAGAACTTAGGTCAGTGTAAGACATTAAGTAAGATGAGCCTATATCTGTTGTCAGAGGAACTAACTGCTTTTTTGGCAACTAGTTATTGCAGTGGCTCTGCTCTGGCTGTATTATACAGAAAGAACCTGGGGACTCAGAGCTATCACTTGAGATGTCTGGAATGCTTACGGTTTGGAATATTAGTGGCCCCAGGTGTCCATCAAACCATTTTGCTGTGGTGTGCAGCTCTTGCATGGAGGGAAAGCAGAGGCTCTCACCTCAGGGTACTGTTCCCTGTTTCCCCACAAAGTACAGCTTCTGCCAAAAGAGGGAGTCCCGGCCTTCCTGCCATCTACAGCCGCATGCTCCTACTCTCCTCTCTTCTGCTCATCCTAGAGTTTTGCTCAGAGAACTGGTTTGGCCAAAACCTAATCATTTCATTTCCCTGACCTGGCTAGCCACATCACCAGGAGAATGGTGATAAAAGGAAAGGAGTAGGAGAAGAGATGCCTCTATTAAATGTTTCATGCATTTATATCAGTTAAAATCACAGAATCACAGAAACGCAGAGCAGTTTGGGTTGGAAGGGACCTTAAAGACCATCTAATGCCAACCCCCTGCCATGCACTTTCCAGAGGTTGCTCAAAGCCCCATCCGACCTGGCCTTGAACACTTCAGTGATGGGGCATCCACAGATTCTCTGGGCAACCTGTTCCAATGCCTCACCACCCTCACAGTAAATAATTTCTTCCCAATATCCAGTCTATACCTGCTCTCTTTCATTTTAAAGCCATTCTCCATTGTCCTGTCATTACATCACCAGCCCTCATTGCCCCCTTTAGGTACTTTTGGATCTATTGCCTCTGCCATCTCAGGTCAAAATGGGGCACATCAAATTAGAGTCACAAAGATCCTGTTTACCAAAACTGTCTGTCCTGTTGATGGTCAGAATCTTGCCTACATTGCTCAGTAGGAGGTTCCATTTCAACATGAAATCTGATGCCTGCTCTTTAAATGCCTCTTTGCTCTTGCTTGGCTGCAGAAAATAAAAAAAAAAGGTTTATTATAAAGTTGGTTAAAAGAATTCCTTTCTGTGTGTCAGACCATTTTGCTTGTTCAAACTGCATACAAAGGTTGCATAAAAAGCAACAAGCATTTTTTTCCTATTAGAATCCTAAAATGTCTTAGGTTGAAAGACATCTTTGGATATTACCTATTCTGATGTCTTGTCCAAAGCATGGCCAGCTTAGTTCAGGCCTTGTCCAGCCAAGTTCTGAGTATCTCCTGGATAAACATTCTACAGCCTTTCCAGGTAACCTCTTCCTATGCTTAATTATTCTAATGGTAATTTTTTTTCTTTGTATCTGTTGGAAATTTTCTTTGCTGCAACTTGTGTCTATTGCCTAATGGTCTATAACTATGAACCCCCAGGAAAAGTCCCACTCCATCTTCTCTATACCCTCTCATCATGTAGTTGAGGGTTATGTAAGATGGAGGCACTACAGAATTGCAAAGAACTATTCTTCATTTAAAAAGAAAAAAAATAAGAGCAAATAATTAAGCCAAGGCAACACAGTTTACTCTGCTTCTTCAGAAAGGAGAAAAAAACCCCAAACTCTAAGCACTACCCAAAGCCAAGTTAATTGTTATGGTAATCAACCAAATGCAGCAGTACAACACGGTGACACAAATTGTGAGTCAGTGAAGGTAGAGGGGTGGTAGAGTTCGTAATCTATTGAAAGGTGCACATGTGAGGATGGTCATACTGGAATCTTTCACAAGAGCTAGAGACTTTCTACTAGAAGTTCTTGCTAAAAGTCAACAGCTTGGTGAAACAAAGATGTAAGGAACCATGAAGTGTTTTCTTCATTTATACCAACACATTACTTCTGAATTTTGGTTTATTAGGGGCTATGATATGTCTTTGAAATGAGAGCAGATACTGAAACCACTAGAGAGAATATGTGCACGGAAATATGCTTGTAGTTGTTTGCACAGATGGAATTTTTGTATGTCAATTAATTCTCTCCTTTTACACAGCCTGCATAAATTGTATTTATGCAAATCTGCAGTCTGGTCAGGTTGCTAGTGTGCAATGTAGCTCCTGCAGACTAGTGACAGTCAGCATGTAGCAGGATAAGTGATGTGATCACTTCTTCTATTCTGAAATTATTAATTTTATACCTTAATAACAAAAGTCTGGAGATCTGAAGACAAACAGCTCAGGAGATCCCGAATATCTGTGGAAGATGTCAGTGAAGAAATGAAGTTTTTCAGACCTGTGAAATACAGAAGGGAGATCATTACTTGAAGTGATTGGTCTGCCTCTTGGGTTTTTTCTGCAGTTTTAAGCTTTTTTTTTTCTTTTATCTTTACCTTAAGATAGATTAAGACATCTGTTTCTAGCATTTTGATTAATACACCATTTCTTTAGTGAAGAATAGTACGCTACTTTGAATTAGTCAGAATTCATGTGTATGTCCATTTCCAGCATACCTGCACTGACCAGACATGATCATGGCAAAGGTGGCAAGAAAAAACAGTTCCAATGAGAAAGCTGGAATTTGATAAATTATTTATCTGAGATTTTATGTGGTTGAGAAAAAAGAAATCTTGGTCTTGCTGTTAATGGGAGAACAAAAATTTAAAACAATAACAGAAAATGCAGAATATTCTGTAGACCAACAGAAATATGGATAATGTTGCCACATATCAATGCAATTGTTCCCCCACAAGTTTGGCACCTACCACCTAATGCCAAAAGGTAAATTGCACTTCCCTGAATTTATACCCTTCTAATTGACACCTCTTCCTTCAAGAAAGCATATGGACAAGTTCAGTGAAACCTTGCTTATTACAAATGACAGTTTGGAAAAGCAATGAAAACAGAGAATTCAATAAAACCACCTTGGGAAGACTAAGAACATCGGTGATATAACGGAAAAATGTAATAAGTGTTCTATGCAGGGGTTTTGGGTTTAGCATATATATGTATATTATTGAAATGGTTCTCCTGATGGTTCTGTGAAGCAGGCAAGTTATTATTCCTACTGAAAGCAGTCACAGAAAGTCTGTGACAAATCCCTTGTCAGTGCCTGAGTCGGTGATGTACCAGGAAGAGAGCTGAGGTTCCCCCAGTTAGTTCTGTGCACAGCCTAGTCCAACTTGCCTATCTCTTCCCAATATTTTAAATGGCAGACCATTAATTTAAAAATTAAGCTGCCATTCTCTTCCTTTTCATTTAAGTTGTCAAATCATTATGTCATGGCTGCACACAAACTGTGTATTTTATTGTTTACAGCACAACATTGATCCCACAGGCCACAATACGGCAAAAGGACACAAAAGCTAACAGGCCTTGTCCAGTTCAGCATACAGTATTTTAAAATCTGGCCAGAAGAAATGATTTTGTGTGCTTCAACTAATAACAGAGGAAAATGCAATGACTAAAAACATCTCTCCTGTCAAAAGAAACCATGAAAAAATATCCCTGCTTGTCAACCTTCTTCTGGGAGATAGATAGATAGATAATTCAGTAACACAAACCCCACTCTTGCTGTCACAAAAAGCTTTAAGAGAGTCAGAACCAAAAGCCTTTAATTTTTAACCTTTAAAGTTAGGAGGATATTACCTCATGCTTGATTCTCAGATTTATTGGCTCTTTTCTAGCCCTTCAGGTTACAGGAAGATGTAATTCCCAGTAAGGCAGATGTCATGAATAAACAAGAGGAAATGCTGAACCTTCAACAATGACAAGTTAGGCTTAAGAGGAAAGACAATAAATAGCAACAATTAATTACATTTTAATTGTATGTTTTTCTGCCGCTTCTTCGGATTCCTAAACTTCTCTTGAAAGAGGTCTTTAGTCACATCCAGAGATTTCTCATTGAAGATGGCATGCAAGCCTGATCGCAGAACAGTGACTGTGCTGTTGTTGTTCAAGAGTGCTCTTACTGTCTGGAGAGAATAAAAAAGCAGTTAATGCCTTTCATTTTCTCAAGCCCTTAACTCAGCCAAATAAGGGAATTTAAAAAGGAAAGCTTCCCTTATTCAATACTAGACTTCATATGACCAGTCTCCAAACTGGGGGTGTGGGGGGCTATAGGATCAAAGGAGATAAATCTGAAGTTGTCTTCAAGAGAGTTTTGTTCTGGGAGATGTCCTTTTCAATGATGCTCTGTGTTGCCTGTGATGGAGCAGACAAGGCTAACATACTTGAATTATCTGGGCAATTGCCTGGGCAATTGGCTTTGCCTAGAGTTATTATAATTACACTAAAGAATGATATTTTATCTAAAGCATGGAATGGTGTATCAGGGATGACTTTCCTTCAGTGTTATCTGTCCTTAATTTATGTTGCAATTTAATTGTTGCAAGTTTTCTCAAATTGCTCAAGCCTTTGAGAGAGTAAAAATAACATTAGAAATAGGTATTAGTTAAAACAGTATTAGTTGGTATTTTATCCTAGTTATCTGCTTATGAGTAATTTGTGAATGAATCTGTCTTCATATTTGTCTCAAAAAGTACTACTCACATAGATATATTGCAAACAATTTCCAGACTAACACTTATCATAATCTCTTCACTCTTTTTAATTAGTTGCTAATATCACACAATATTCCTTAAGATTCTGGATAAAACAATGAAAATGGTCAAGGAAACTAAATCTGAATCCATTAAATTTTGTTAACAAATATGTTTAGTCTTTCATACTGAAGTCAGTAAGATCCTAAAGCCTTTTTTGCACTTCAGGCTTTTCAGAGGAAAAATATGTTTTGTAAAATTCCAGAAAACTTCAGGATTCATACTTGTTTTAACAAATCCCATTCACCAGGTGCTTAACATGACCCCACAAGCAGCAAAAAATGCAGCTGACCATTTCTTTGCAAAAATTATACAGCTATTTTTCATCACTCTGCTAAGTTTTTTTAAATACCAAACTCAATCTGATTCTCACTTAGCAATCTCCTCCATATAAATTAAAGACAAGGGCACCCCTCTTATTTGACTTGGAGCTTTCAGTGACAGAAAAAGAGCCTGCAAAAAGAATACATGACCCCAAGGCTGGGAACTACTGGGGCAGCACCTTCAGTAGGCTGCTAATACCTGACTCCATGCCCCAACACTTTGGACTGATCCCTTTAGCCATTGGATTTCACTATACTAAACATGATTCTCCAAAATGACTGAGAGCCAGCCCTCTCAACACTGAAATGCAACTTACCAGAGGCAGGAATCAGCCCCAGAAAATGACAAGCATCATATTCACATTCTTTTCTCACAGGGAATTTGCACCTTTTTATGCTCTAATTATTTCTACGTGTCCAGGTAGTAGCAGTTGTCAGCCTGCTTTATCTACACATGGTGGGAAAGTTAGCTTTTTTCTTTTGAATGTTGACCCTGCCAAAATTGTTCTTACTTTCTCACCAGATGGCTGAATTATTGTGAAGTGCTCTACAAGGAATGATGTGGTTACAGTGTTCAGAGGTTGCAGCTGCACAGTGCCTCTCTAGCACTTCTCATCAGGAGCACTCTGCTGCTCTGACCATCAGTCTTTAGTGGAAATTCCAGATGCATTTTAGACAGAAAACTGAGAAGGTTGATTAGAAATATCAAATTACTCCTGTGTGAGAAGATGAGATAAACTTAACCTTCAGATAGGAATAACTGAAACAGGATGTGTTGCAGGTTTGTGGAAAGCATTGCTTGAAGAAGGGTAGAAATTTTAAAATAATGAAAGAAAGTATTTTTTCATACAACAAATAATTAAATCTTGGAACTCACTACCCCAAAATGTCAAGTACAGTAAAACTCTTACTTTTCCCTTGTGTTTTGAAGAGGCTCTAGAGAAGGTACAAACAACTTTTACTTGTGAGAGCTAGAAGTGTAAATTCGACCCTGATTCTCCAGTCTGATGTGTTCAGTTTGTGTGGGTTAAACTGTATAAAAGGGATGCAGAGCACCCAGAGGCTTCTTCTAGAGAACTTCCCCCAATTGCTGCAATTCTCTTGCTCTAAATCTTAGGGTGTAAATCCAGTTTTGACTCTGCAGCTTTTCCACACATTAAGAATAGGGAAGGAAGGCTGAAAGAGCTACTACAACCAGCCCTTTGACACCATGGCTTGAAAACAAGAAGTATGCATATCAAATGCAAATATCTGGGAATAGGTGACACTCATGATCATGCTCTTCAATGCATAAAAAGACCTGTTTAGAAGCACATAAAGCTGAGATTTTCAGGTATTTGTATCTCCAAGGGTTGCTGCAGTTAGTGGAAACTATGAGTGCTCAGTACTACATGGAAGTCAACTTTTTGCATGGGTAGGCACCCTTATGCATGTCTGTGCTTTTTATTTTTTACTCTTTTTTTTTTTTTTTTTGTTAAAGTAAGAGGAGGGAGTGTTTTGTATGCTACTGGTGATGAAGTTTTCTCACAAAGAAAAGCTACATTTATTGGTTCAAGAAGATGCAGTTCCTCCCGTCCCTCCCTCATTTGTTTTCTTCCTGCTTCCCTTCTTCCATCTGAGTAACAATTCAAATCAGATGGCATGTTGGGAAAATATAAAAAAACTTCTTGTACATGTTTGAAGGAGAGACTATATCCCCTGTTCTCTTTTGCTTTCTTCCCTATTTGTGACCTTCCTTTTTCTGCTATAGCCCAGACCACCTCAAAACCCAAGGATTTGGGAGGATCCAAGGACACCAATGGAAGGAACGCTCCAGCATGTGCTCTCAACTGACTTTGGCATGGATGGGCAAAGATACTGGAAATTGTCATCTGACCCTTCCAGCTACTGTGTTCTCCTCTCCATGGGCTACCATCAACTACATCTCAGAGGCTTTCAGAAGAATTCAGAGTGAGGAAAATGTCCTCTCAGCGTGCTTCACAGTGTGGGAAGAGATGGGTGGGAGTGTGAGCGTGACACGGTCGGTGTACAGTTAAGAACATCCATGCTGCTGCACTTCTTCTCCAATGGAGCATGTCAAAAACAGTGCAAACAGCTCACAGGAATGAGATTCCAACCTATTTTTTTCCATTAATTCTGGAACATACCTTGACCATGTTGCAAAGGTCTGTCTGTCTCCTGAGCCTTTTTACAAACTCTTTAGCTTCTGTTAAAGAAGAAGAGGCAGATGTTTCACATCATTAATATTTTACAGTCTAAAATACATTAATGAAGACATCTTTTAAGTTAGAAAGTAGTTCCCTGGGGGAGATTTGGAGGGCACAACAGGGGCACTGAGGTAGCATTATGGGATGGGCTGGGGACCCTTGCAGTCAAAACTTGCAAGGAGAAACTGCCCGGCCCACCTCTCTTCCTTCCTTCTGAATCTATTAATCCATGATGTGCAGGAAAAAGTCTTTCAATATTTTCTTATTTTCATTTAATACTTCCTAATTAATGCCCTGTCAAGCATTCAAATGTAAGAAATGCCAAAATTAAGTCTGTCTGCAACTTTGAGCATATGAATCCTAACACAAACTTTTGCCTACACAGGAGCCCTGCTTTACCTCTGTGGAGTTGGTCTTCACTCAGTGATCAACTGACCAACACAATGTTTTAGTCAGAATCTTCAACTTAATAGGTATAAATATAATTGTGTGTGTGTACATGTTTACAAACACACACATATACCACAGCTTTGTAGAGAACAGATTTTTTTCCAATTGTCTTCTAATGTCAGTCATATTTTCCCTACGGGACTATGGCTTTTTTCCCTTTCATATTGGACTGCTATAGCCATTAATTTATTTATCAGCATAAAGCCACTTGTAAGAGGAAGAGACACAATAATATCTGAGTTTCAGAGGGCATGCTGCATATCATTGGTCATCTACACAGCCAAAGCAATCATGGCAAGAGACAGATCTGTAAAAAGATTTAAGTACATTTCAATTTAAGTACATTTCAATTTACCATGAATTTGGAATACTTTTGGCTTAAGTTTGTTCTCATGTATGCAAAACCATTTATTTTTAACTGAATCCCAACTAACTCTAATTGTTGCTACTACCACTGTTACATCAGCTAAATTTTTTTTTAAATCATTTAAGAGTTTTGTAATACAATCTTCTCTGCAGTTTAACCGAAGATTATTTTTGAAAATATCTCTCTTACTCAAACCTACCATTAGACTTGGATGTTTGGAGCAGTAATGGAAAACCTCCCAAAGGATTAAGCATCCAACATTTAACATTTTCACTGAATGATCTGATTGAGTCTATGTGTTGTGCAGGCACCTCCTCCAGGAAATCAGGAAGTAGGATGTTCTCCAATTCCTAGAATACAAATTCATGCTGCTACACTTGACTGGTGTACCACAGATATTTACAGCAGCATGAAATAAAATTATATTGATAATTTAAATGTAAATGTAAAGAAACACATTTTTTTTCTTCCAATTAAGAAAGAGCTAAGCTAACTTTTTTAGCAGAAGGACAAAGACCCTAAGAGTAAATCTTGCTTCCTGAATTAATTTCTAGACAATACTTAATGACCTGCTGGGAACAAGAAGCAAATTATTTTTATCAGAAAACTGCATATTTCTGTGTGGAAGGTTACTGAGAAATGCAGTAGTGTTCTCAAAGGAAAAGTAACTCTCATAATCTGGAAAATCATCATCAGTTGAAATTTCAGTCAGATAACCCCACGCCAGAACCACAGACCATATAACAGCACACTCCACTGATATTAGGAACTTTCAAATTAATATATAGGAGAAAAATGAAAGCTATCCCAAATTCTACTATAATCTCCTTTCAAAACCAAAACCCATACCAGGCTGCCTCAGAAGAAGCAAAAGGATAGAGTTGAGGAATAAACAGAAATCCTATTGTACGGCACAAAAGAAAGAGAGGGCCCTTCTCCTTAGAGCTACCAAAAAGACACAAACACGTAATAGCATAACTACAGCAAGGAAATGTGTGTGCAGTACCTTGAATAGATACCTATCATAGCTTTTTAACAGGTGGCACACATCTGGCAGGCACATCAGTTCTATTCTTTCAGGCTGCAGAGATGTCCAGAATGACATGATACAATCTTCCACCTGTCACACAGAGCCCTTTATGAATTTTCACTGATTTTACACTCGTGGAATATGAAATATAATTCAGTAAGACAACACACAGACACAGAAGCAAAGGAATGACCATGGAGATGGGCTCTTTGCCTGGGCCCATCCTGGCTGGGCTCCAGTGTAAGTAGAAGCATGCTGGGGAAGCAGCAACAAGCTGAACCTCACCAGGCAGTGTACAAAAGAGGAAAGAAACAAAGAATTGTGCCATGGATATGAGGATGTAGTTAAAGGTGTGTATCCATAGCTATGTGTTAGGTGCTCAGCTCAGACTTACTGGAGTGCCAGGAAGGCTCAGGATATGTGTACAAACTCAGATTCTTGGAGCAAGTTTTGTTAATTCAGAATTTTAAAATAACTTGACTAAATGCTCCTTTTGTCTGTAAATCATCATCTACCTTGGCTCAAACCATCAAGTAAAAATAAGCTACACAGACACAATTTTGCCCTCACAGCTGTTTGCTGTTGGAGTAAATGTTGTTAAAGAAAAAGCATACCTTGTCAAGCTTGGTCTCTCTCACCATTTGTAAAATAACTTGACAATAGTTGTAGTAGTCATTGGCAAGCAGTGCAATCTGTTACCAAAAAGAGGGTACAAAATGATCTCACAGGAAAAGAGCTAACTTGTTTTATGGCCATGTACTTTCAACGTACCAGTTCATAGGGGTATGTCTCACTTTGTGCTTGTTCTCCAAAGAAGAACTGGTTGAAATCAGGAGAAAGGTAATGAAATGTCTCTTGTTCAGTCTTCAGATAAATGACAGATGGATAATACTGCAAATTCTTACTCTTGATGCATCAGAATTTATTTTGGACAATTAAAAAAAAAAAGATTGCAATTACTTTGTCAGTTTGGTTAAAGGTGTTAAGTATTTTCTTGAAGTTGTAGGACATGATTTTATAATAAGATGTATTTCTTTAGAGAAATGCTTGTCTTTTTTTAGAAAATAGGGTGGATAAAAAAAACAAGAAGGGCTGCCTAAATGTTTAAATCCTAAACTGTACATAAATTTCTTTTCAAAACCAGTAAATATTTAATGCTATACAGATCTTCCATATATATTTTCTGTAGCACTCGTGTCACACTTGTTACCCTCTGCATAAGGCTGCAGATAGCTGGCTGTGCTGGGGGGATGACAGGACATTTCCCATTGTCTGTCATTGTCACAGCACTCATTACTGCACCCAAGCTCTCGGTGGAAGTAAGTCACACATCCAGCCTCTCATTCTTTCCTCACTTTGGTCCACATTAGTTTGTTGCTCATGCTCTGCTGGCTGATCCAACAAGCCTGGTGTCAGGACATCCCATGACAGCTGGCTGAGGGGAGAACTGCCACAGGTTAGTTTTGCATCTGCCCTTTTCTGTGGGCAGGGGTTCTGCTCTTTTTTCTTAATCATTTCCCATTAATTAAATACTTCTCATGACAATAAACTCCGAGCATGTAGATGTTGTCAATGAGTAAGAAATGACGTGTTGAAAAGACACCATCTCAACAGCATGAGGGTCTGTTACTGTGGGCCTCAGGCAAGGAAAGCTGTGCCCCACTAACTCCCTAATATTCAAAACCTGATCTGTCAGCCACAATTTCTGCTCTCAGTCCAGAAAAAATTATTTGAGCTGACGTTAAGACAACAAAAATATTTAGCTAATGGATGAAATAGGAGTGGGGGAACTAAGCATGTAGTGAGATTACACAGACCAAGATTATTTTGAGGAAGATGGACTAGCTGTATTTCATCAAAACATATTAGATAGAAGTTGTAATTAAACACACAGATAGATATTTTGTTATGTCTAATGTATCTGAAACTCACTGTTCCTTTTTTTTGTCTATTCTTCTTGTAATCAGCTGCATTTTCAGAACTCCAGGGACTTCTACTGTGATAAAATAAATAACAGAAAAAACCAAACAAACATTCAAAAGTTCACTGATTCATTCTGTATTTAGCAAGAAAATGAGCTCAAACTGGATAGACTACACTAGACTGGAGAATTGTATTTGGGAAACAAAGCCCGCTGCCTTTCTTGTCATTTGGCAATCCCATGATTTTCTAACAAATCTGGGACCAACTTCTGAATTTTAGGATTAAACTGGAACATTCAGTTTAATGACAATTGACCATTTAACAGTGCAATGTCTTTGAACTTCTTGCACCAGAACCGTGGGTTTATATTTCTAGTTGCAGTTTGTTTGGAATGGTAATAACTATCACAAATATGAAAATAACAAAAACATTATAATCCTTTTGCTTTAGGTTTCACAGTTATTACATTTTCGGCATCACACATAAGTTTAGATGGCATTTTCTTTCTGACTACTTCCCATTAACTTTGCAAGTTGGCCATGGTTTTTCACACAGTCAGAATTTACCTAGACCTGCAAAGGCTTGACCTCTGGCTTGTTGCTGAAAGCAGGCACAACAGGCTGCTTTCTTGCTGGACTTTCTCCTGGCTCTCTCCCTGCCTGTTTTGTGAGGCTGATGGTAGCAGAGGGAGAAGCAATGTTGCTAGTAAAAGGGACATGCTGCAAAAATTGGATGTCTCCAGTCAAGCCTCCATCTGCTGCTGACAGCTGCTCACGGTCTATGAAAGCATTTCAAACTCAAGGCTCCTGTCTGGAAGGGTGGCAGGCAATCTAACCAGAACCTGGCTACTGGGTTTCACTGCTGGGATGCATTACAAACCAGGGTTCCACCATACGCCCTGAAGGGACAGAGGACAAAATGTAACAACTTATGCTCCTGTAAACTCCAGCCACTGAAAATGTTCCTCTCCACTCTCTGCCATCCACAGGACTGGCCCTTGCCACCTTTCCCTCTGCCCTACTCTGTGCCTTGAAGGCTGTGCTCCAGCAAAACCACCAATCTAGCTGCCCAACACAGGGCACAACATTCATGCTGAGTACGTTTGGTAGGGCTGGTGACTCCTTTGCCCAAACATTTTAGAAGTGGTGACTGGACAAAGCAAACACATGTAAGTAGAGATGTTTCATAACACTCCTTTCAAATAGGTCCTTCCTGTAGATTTCTAAAGCCGGTGAAATAAAATTAATGAATATTTTCCAGCTCCTGCTCTCCCTGAGAGGGCGGCCAGCTGTATCTTCTGCTGCTGCTGCTATGGCAACAGGTATCAGCATGGCTCGCCTCCAGTGCCTGGGTTCCCTCGGCAGCCTGGCTCCCCACTCCCCTGACACAGGGACACGGAGGACAGACAAGGAGTCCTCTGTGCCCAGCAGCCAGCCAGGAGCTCGGTGCTGGTTAAGTGCAAACACCTATGGAACACTGACAAACAGCTCCCACTGTTACCAAAGGGGGCTGGGGCTCACCTGGTGCTCGGCTGCACATCTGAGATGCTCACTTCCCCCGGAGAGCAGTGCCTGGGAAAAGGCAGAACGCACAAAAGAGGAGGTGGGTGGGAGAAGGGGAAAATCGGAGACAAAAAAATCACAAGGAGTTTCACCATCTCTCTTGCAGAGTTTGGGCAATGCTTTGGGGTGGGAACTGAAGCTAAAATGGGAAATACAACAATGGGGATGAAATAAAGAATAACAGCAAAGCAAATGGGAAGAACAAAAGAAAAATTAAAGGAGGGAAGGTGGTGAATGTGCCTGCTGTTGACTGTCAGATTACACAGAGATTGGAAAAGTTAATTTGCTGGAAGCAAAATATTTTTTTTTAATGAAAAAATAGTATGTTTGCTTCACTAGCCAGTCAGGACCCTAAACCTTGTCTATTACTAGAATCAAAAAAACAGCTATTACAGAACCAAAATTCAATGACAGTTTTTAAACACTGCTGTACTCTGAGCCAGACCAGGTACCATTTTAGGGAGAGCTTGTCCTCAAAGCTCCCATTCCAAGAGGGATCACATTCTGCTGTAATACAAATCAGTAAATACCATATTCCCTCATGTCTGTAATACATTTGCAGACCTCACTGACTACAGCTGCATATATTTACACTATTTTCATAGCAACGCCATCAGAGCAGTGGTACACATATCTTCAAAGAATTGAAGATCTCTCAATGAACCAATTCACAGGTGCTGTGTAAGACCATCCTCATCACCCCTTGTATGAAAATATTCCAACCCAGACACATGCGAGGTCCCACTGACTACCAAAATGCAAACACCTTCTTTGTGTTTAAAGGCAAACCACTATAATCTTACTGCCATTTCTGTGACACCCACAAGCATAGCTCCCAGGCTGCCAGATCCTTCAGCAGCCTAGTTCCTCACTACCAGCACCATGTCACTTGCTGGCTATCATGGTCAAGAAATATCCTTTGCAGTAATTAGAAAGAGTCCACAATTTTGGAGCCATTCTTTTCCTTGCCAGCCCACTGGCTGATGGATGCCGTGGTGTCTCAGCTGGGCTCAGGGATCCACTTTCCTCTCTGGTAGGTGTGACAGAAAAAGCATCTGCATGTTGGATTTTATTCAGGCATGGGAGGGCGCAGTAGCTATTTAGGACACGTTTACTGTTGAAACAGATATCCCAGCCTGTGCCTGAGGGAAATGGCAACAAGCCAGAGAAGTTATCCCATCAGAGGGGTCTGGACAACAGACTCGCACTGGACTGCACTGAAATGCTACATTATAAATCTTCTTCACTCTGATTTGGAAATTTCCACACAAATACACTCTCAAAAATTTACATTATATGTCATATACCCTGCTGTGTTTACACATATGATTACTTATACGAGAACACAACTTCTTCTTGCAGGTAAAAGAGTCATCAAGTTTTAACTACTTTTTCAAAATTCCAATTTTTTAAAGTAAAAAACAATATAGATTTTTCCATTGCTGGTTTTATCAGTTTTATTGGATCATGAAAAATTAATGCTGCTTTCAAAAAGTACTGAACCCTACTGATAGGACAGTAAAGATGAGTTATTTCCTTCATTACTTAATTGCAAAAAAATTTACAAAACTCCACAGAAATGGAAACTAACTCACTTATTTGGTTGAAGCAGATGCTTTTTTAGTATGAGACCTAATTATTTCTTTCAGAGTCCTGCTACTCATCCTTCTCTAGCTGCCTTTTGTGCTTTTCAACTGCTTTCTCTCTGTTTTCTCCTGCTGTGCTATATGAGATACTAAGAAGTAATTGTGACACCCATCTGCCCAGGTGTTGTGGGCCTGCATGTTGGCTTGGGAGAGGGACATGTAGCTGAATTTAGAATGGAAGCTGTTCCAATTTCAGTTGTCTGGCTCGCCTCAATATTTTAGTGTCTTCTTAAAATTGTCTTTAATGAAGGGAGCATCAGACAAGATAATTTTGTAGTTAAGGGACTTTTCTACTGCAGCTAGAAATATGATCTTTGTCTGAATATGATCTTTATATTTTGATTTTTTTTTAATCTGAAAAGTTACAGAATCATAAAATAGTTTGGTTTGTAAGGGACTGTGAAGTATTATCCAGTCCAACTCCACTGCCATGGACGGGGACACCTTCCACTAGAGCAGGTTGCTCAGAGCCCCATCCAGCCTGACCTTGAACAATTCCAAGGATGGGGATCCACAGCTTCTCAGGGCAACCTGTTCCAGTGCTTCACCTCCCTCATTGTAAAGAATTTCTTCCTAATATCCAATCAAGCCTACCTTCTTTCAGTACAAAGTCTTTCCCCAGCTCTCCTGTTGGCTCCCTCTGGGTACTGGAAGGTGATTTTAAGGTCTCCCTGGAGCCTTCTCTTCTCCAGGCTGAAGAATGCCAACTCTCAGCCTTTTCTCAATAGGACAGGTGCTTATCTTAAGAACCAATATCAAGATCAGTAGGTGGCTGGTTGATGTCAGTCCTTTCCCTGGAAGGCACATCCTATTTCTTGCCTTGGCCAAATTAAACACAGTTTTTTAGGAGTGGGTGTCTGGGCAGGCACTTCTGCAGCTGTGGAGAAGGAGGAGGAGGCCTGGAGCAGCCAGGGCAGCATCTCCCCTGTGGTTAAGCATGACCCACAGGCTGTTCCCAGCCCACAAAGGAGAAGGCTCATTTCCATGAGGAGGGCTAAAGACAAGCTATCCTGGCGTATGTGGTGTGTCTGTCTCCCAGCAGTGGCTAAAGTCCTTCTTTTTCCACCTGCCCCAAACTCAGCTAACATTGCTTCTTTGGTTCCTCCTACTTTATAATTTTTTCCTCATGTTTCTACACTGGAAGAAAAAAAAGGGCAACAATTCAAGTAATTCTGCTCTCTCTCAGCTCCCATACGACCAGAGCAATCAGCTTTCCTTTTATGCCCATCAAGATTGCTATTTTTAAGTGATGCTGCCGGGAAACACCTTTCTTTCCGTGAAAAGGAAAGAAACTTAGCCAGAGACCTGCAATATCCCTTAAACAGTGGACAAGACCTTTCTCATTGTGGATGTCAAACCTTAGGCCTGTTCTGGTTATACTGGGTACAGAGAAAGTGAAGGATATCCTTCAATAAGTGTGACATGGGAAACCAGCCTCAAATTTCCTATTAATAATTTGTTTAGTCTCACAGACTGCCAGTCGATCATCTGCAGAACCTGATCCTCTGTCCTGTCTCAACATTTACCCTTGTCCCTCTATGGACTTCTGCAACATTACCTGCCATAAAACCTGTGAAGAAAGGCAACAAACCTATGGGTATAATTTTTCCATGTTCTTCCAACGCATGCACTCAATTAAGTAAATATTATACAAAATATCACTGAAACACTTTCAGCATCACCAGATATCTGGGTCCTTATATGGACTTGTATGCCCCTAGCATTCATGCCACAGAATAATGCTGTATCTCCATATTAAAGGATGAAAACCTAATTATAGAATTTACCCATATACACACTAAAGTAATGTATATGACTGTAAGAGAATGAGGATACAAACATGGTCTTCAAAGTCGAAGGCACAGACTGTACCTAATTTTTTTCTTCACTGTAAAGCAGTGTAAAACATTTCTCTTCCTTTTTTTTTTTTTTTCCTTTCCTTGGGAAGAAGTTCAAGCCTGGGTTTGTTTATCTGAACCATGAGCTCAGCCACGAGAATTCTTCCTCTCCTGCCCACAACATGCTCCTGTCTACCCTTTAACCTACCATAGTATCTTACATTCATTTTAGGACTTTACGCTTTTAAGTTTTGCAATCCATTTTTACTTGTCTTATGCATTTTATAATTGATGTTCTCGACAAGAGGTGATTTTAAAATCTGATATTTTAAAACCAAGTGACTGAAGCATTTTTGAAATACTGTTTCAAGCAGCAAAAACCCAGATAACAAGATTGTGTGTAGGACTCTTCAAAACAGCGCAGTCATTTATACTGTAACACATTTCTCCAGCCTACTGTTTAATGAGGAAGGTGATAGAATGTCAAGATGCCATTTCAATGATTTTTTTTGAGCTCCCATTTAGGGTCTTAACATATTAAGCTCTTCTTTTAGGTCCAGCATGAGTTCCTGCTCTTAAGATGTGGCTAAAATGTCAAATTTTTGGAAGTCTAATTAGGCAGTGTCTGTTTCCAAAATGCAGCTTGTCTATTAGGGCACAGCATTTAATGGCACAGCACTTTCATAGTGTTTATAATGAGAACAAAAATGTAATGCTACTGTCAGTGTTCAACAGAAGATTTACAGATTTTCATGGACAGAAAACATATAGACAGCCATGTGACATTTTTTGATTAAAACATTTTAAAAAACAAACCTCAGATAATTTTGTTCATACAGAAGACAGCAAAAACGTGCATAAAAGGAAGACTCCTTCTTGATAGCTATTCCATCATAATGATATCTAGAAAATAAAAAAAATATTAACTGTATGATTTTCAACAAGTCGGCAAATAATTCATAATCCTCTTTTGAAAGCAGATGATCGTTCTATTTAACCAAGAAAAGATCAAGTAGAAAAAGTTTTTTTTGTTTTTTTAAATTTTGTTGAATGTTTATTTTCCCAAACAGAAAATAATTACACAAACTTTTTACAAACTCCTTTTAACAGTTTTTGTCCTGCAATGATACCCTCTTCTAAATGAAATAAAACTTAAGCCAGTGAATGGAGTGCCTCAGATTTGTACAGGACAGTTAGTGAAGTCAGGAAACAGACTCTGAGCAGACAGAGGTCCCCACATCCCCGCGGAAGTTGAAGGACTTAGCGCAGCTGTTCCTCAGCCATTTACAGTAGCTCAGTGACTGGATGGCCCCTCAGTGTCATGGCAAGCTAAAACTCAAGGAAACTGCCAGACCTTCTGTAAGATTTATCTGAGCTCAGTGAGAAACAGAGCCACCATCTCTGCTACACGGTGCTGCCAGCCGGCTCCTCCCAGGCTGGGCCACCAGGAGAAGGGGAGCAGTGCCATGCTTTGGGGCAGCGAGGAGCAGGGAACCTTCTGCTGATGGGAACAGAGAGCATGGAGGCCACCAAACACCATCCCAAATCCTGCCTGCTGTGAGCAGAAGCCCAGGGTGTCTCCCAAAATAAAGGATCTCCTAGCTCAAGCTGATAGCAAGTCCAGACTAGTGGAAACAAGTCAAGGCATGTTGTTCTCAAAGCCCATACTTGACAGCTACACAAAATGCTTGTAAAATTATTCAGTTTCAATGAGCTTAAAACATCCCTTTTCCTAGTCTAGATGTTCAGCATGTGAGTATAACTTTGGACATGAAAATGCATCAAACTCTCTGTGCTCCAGAAGAGAGGGAAGGGAAAAGAAAGGACGTTTAGGAGGAGGACCTGAAGTTGTCTGATTTAAATGGTTTGAAACTGTACAGTATTTCCATTGACCATCAGTATATGCTGGGTCACTCCATGGATGTGTGCAAGGACAAAAAGCCAATACAAATTGGAGCACTGAGGTCTTTTAAAAAGCAGTCCAATCTGGAAATCATGCCTTACCAAAACAGATCTGATGTGGTGGTTTTCATGGAATTAACTCTATTTTAATGTCCTTGGTTACACCATGAATTACTCTGGATCTTGGGTTGTGTTACATACTTGCAACCAACAATTCAGCTGACATATTACAGTGTTGGGGCTGAAAAGTCACCCACTTTAAATTTTTTATTAGAATAGTTATAAGTAACATTTTCAAAGAAAGGACAAAAACCCAATACCTGATGCTCCCTGCTGTGGTCCGCTTTCTTGTCACCAGGCCTGGGAAAACTAACTGAATAAGCTGTATAAACAGAAAATTAGAGATACTTGGTAAATTCATTAGAAGATGCAAAAATGTATCTGGCACGCTTTTTTGTCTTTAATCACTTTGTTTGCTTTTCATAATTTCCAGGCTAATACCTGTTCTTACATACCTCTCAAATGGTAACTGTTGAACTAAACTCAATCAGGCATTTGTGGATCCAAGGCTAAATAATTTAAAGGATTACCTCTCTCAGGTAGGAATTATTTTTATAGTTTGCACTAGAAAACAGTGCTCACACCAAGAGATCCCCAGCAGCCAGGGCAAGATCAATCAGCTGGGGGAACCTGAAGGTGCCCTGACGGTCCCATGCTCTGCCAGACCTTCAAGCCCTATTCATTTATGAAGGACTTACCCAAGGGGCTTCATCTACCCACTTACTCTTGGAAGATGTACTGACAGGATAGGGCCAGATTATCTGTCTTAAAAGGACCTGAATCATCAAGCTGCAAAGCAACCTTTTGACCACTGTGGTGGTGTGAACTGAGGTCATGCAGCATCTGTCAAGGCTGGGCTCTACAGAGTAATTAGATACTGTCAGGGTTATAATCCACTTCACTACGATTATTCTGCATGAGCTGTCCTGAGACTAACTCAGGACACCTGGGTCCAGGACTAACCCAGGACACTCCAATATTCCCAATATAGCAGGAGCAGAGGATTTACTCCGTGTTAGCGAGGAGTGAGGAGAGTCTCCACTCAGCAGCACAGAGCTTGGACTCTGCTCAGTGTGTGGGTGGCCCAAAGCCCTGGTAAAGGACTCATCAACATGCACCTCTAGGGTTTATGATGGACCTGTTCATTGCACGTTTCTGCATGCACCCACCCCAGCTGCTCCCTTTCTCAAATTGATAGCATAGTATAACCCCATTTTTCTAAAAGGACAGCCTATGAAACTGGGACTTTTGTGGCACAGGACATATCCTTCCTCCCGCTGCTATTCCTTACAGAGACAGTGATGTATTTGGGCAGAGGGACAGGGCAGATGAGACTAGTAGTGTCTTCAACCACCGTAGTTTGACCCACATGGGGCTGGACTGCAAAAGCCCTTGCAGTCCACACACATGGAGCACAGTCAGGTTACTACAGCTTGGTAAATTATTAATAGCTCAGCCCATTACAGGCTGTGGTCAGTGATTACACATGCACTCAGGTTAAACCAGGATTGCTGTGGTTCCTGCTCTCTTCGGCTTCTTGCTACAAGGTCCATTCTCTTGGTGCACAAGGCCAGACCATTTCAAAGCACCCCAGCTTGCTGCTTTGGGGTGTGCCAGCTTGCACTGCAATGCCCTGGGTTGGTTGAGGCTGTAAGCAAACAGTTGCAAGCACCAGCCCACAGCAGCTCTGGCTCGTCAGCTCTTCCATGTCACCAGACACGCTTCATCTGTGCCTGTCCCAGCTTAAAAGTCAAACACATTAAGGTAAACCACATGAAGGCTTGGCTTACAGGCGGTAACTCAGCTGTGCTGGAGCACTGGAAGGGTACAGGCAGGATGGGATTGATCTCATCCACATGGCTACAAGGCAGAGGAGTCTGGGATAGTCACTGCAGACTGCGCAGTCAATGAGAAACACAAATGGCAGTTCTGAGGCCCCGTTCATCTGAGCTGTCTGAGGTGACTCACTTAGTCTGAGGAAATGTGTAGCTACTTATTTCTCTCCAGTGGCTACCTAGAGATTTTTAAGGTGACAAGCTTCATGGCCAATGTCTATGCTGAGCCAGGCAAATTCTACCCGTGGTCTTAGCTGATGGGTGATGATCCATTAAGCTGTGGTAATAAATTACACCAGATCACTCACTCAAATATTAATTTTCAGCAAAAGTGATTTAACCTATCCAGTAAAAAAATTAGATTCAACTGAATTGAGATAAATGATTCATAGAATGGGGTTAGCCATACAAATGAAATTGACTTCAGGTACAACTTGTACTTAAATTATTTTGGGCTTGTGTTAAAACAATGCTTAGTAGCTCTTACTGTGGGAATTAACAGAAAGTTACCCATATAAAATAGGAAGTTCTGAAATCTGAGTAAGAAGTCTTGAACAAGAAATAATCACAATATCTTCCTTAATTAGTTAAAAAAGGTTGACTAGCTATGGGTGTTGATTGCAATTTGGATTCCTAAGTGTCAATATTTCCATGGGTTGTATCAACCTGTACGTAATAGAAAAGTGGAACTGTTAGAAGGAGATTCAGTTCTACATCTGCATTTGTTTTGCATGGATGATTCTGTAGCAACTTTTTAGGGCATGTTTGGAGCAAAATCTCCTCAAGTATACTGAAAAGGGAAAGTATAAAATTGTGTAACAACCAAAGGTATCTTTTAAAGACAGAAGAGTCATCTCCTTGGAATGAGCTGCATAATTTTCTGCTGTTAAAAAAAGAAAACTGTAAAACTTTCTAAAATATACTGGCAAAAGAAATCTTTGCTAGTGTATCACGCACCAGCTCCCTGAAGAAAATAAACTGCATGCCAAACAATACTCTTTCCTCTGGTACAAATGCATCTACACCAAGGCTTAGCAGAAATACATTAGAAAATGCACAAGCATAATTAATGACATATTCATTCTTCTCTGTTATTTAATGTCTTTTGATATGCAGTGTGTAAAGCTGATGATCAGGCTTTCTCTTTAGGCATCCCTACTTCTTATCCTATATATCCTATCTACTCTGTACCTTTCCAAAGGTGGATGGATGTACTTGAATCTTGAAATCTGGATTGCAGGTTTCAATATACAGCTCATATAGCAGCCGACAGGGTACAGTGCATCCTCCACACAAATAGAAATTATCAGCTAGCCTTCAAAACAAAAGTCATCAATGGTTTATGTCAAAGTTAGAAGAAAGAATAGTCAGATTTTTATAGTTCATCAGATTTACTGTGGGCTCTGTAATAGTCATTCTGATTTTATAGAAGCATAGAATCAAAAAGAGCTACTTCCTTTGTGTTATTCTGTATCCTGGGAAACAATATACTTTTTCATATATGTATTTATATATATATATATATATATATATATATACACACATGTATACTCTCTGTTTACTTTTAACTTTTAAAGCCCTATTTTCCTTGCTTTCAACATGTAAGAGAGGTGATGTGAGATTCTGCTAAGAAATTAACTAGTTCTCATAATTTTTAAATTAAAACAATAGTGCTTAGTAATGCCATTATAATATTAACACCAATACAGACAGTATTAGAATTTCTCATACGCAAAATGTTGTTATATCAAAGGATCTAACTTCAGTCTTCTAAATAGAAGGGTATCCACTATACCAAAAATAATAATACAAGAATTTTTCCACCTAAAATATTAAATATGGTGTTTTGGGACAGAGTGCACAAACTATAATAGACCACATTCTGTTTTTGTGATTTTAGGACAAGTTTAATAGGAGAACAGAGTTTTAATTTACAGTTACTATATAACAGAACTGCCAGGACTGAAACAGGCTTAGGTGTTTAAATATCCATCCTTTTGCCAAATCCCTGATTCATCCTACTAATCAGAATGGTCATAGTCAAGTAAATGCAACTACTTGTGTGAATAAGGTGAGGGAAATGTAAACTTGGTTACTTATTAGCCTAAGATATTATCTTCACCAGGAAAAAATGATCTTTAATTATAAAATAATGCCAATGGTTTTGATGTCATAAGATAATAGGCTACGGTGCAAATACGAGAGCAAAGATGAATCAAAGGAGCAGAGGGATTAATCTTCAAAGCATGACACACTGCTCATATCATGGGGCTTTCTTGCTCTGACTCTGTTTCCGTTCTACCAAATTATTTATGCATATTTAATTAATTTATCAGCTGAATGCCAGTGCAGCACAGTGCCAGTTACTCACTGTGTCTTTACTGACAATCGAGTTGGTTGGGAAAGCAGACTTTTCAATCCACTGGGTGTGATAAGCCAGCTGGACTTCAAATCAGCATCCTCTGCTTTAGTGCCCTGACTTCAGGCAACCCAGTTGTTTATCTTGGTTGCTTTGTCAGGAGGCACTGGATAAGGTCTGCGGCAAATTGGCTTGCTAGAACAGACTGAGCAAGAATATGGTCTCTGTGCAGTTGATGATGTTTACCTCCCTGTTATTTGTGCCTCCTCCTCTCTTTCCATTGAAGAATGCTATCTGCTTCCCCCAGCATTCCTTCTGCCTAGCAGAGGACCCCCAAATGCCTCACCTATACCTCCTTGAAGACCATCTCCTCACCCAACAGTCCAAGAGGCTGTGCTGGGCTCCCTGCCAGCTCCTCACCACCTCCAGCCCCACCATCCAAGAGCAAAGGCTTCCTGTCCAGACCTGAGCAGGAACCTGCACCCAAAGACAGGGGATCTGCTGCTCTAATGGGGTATTTCCCATCATCAGGCTAAAAGGTAAATGAAATTCATTCTACATAAGAATCCTGATGAGCTCTGCCTCCCAACAGGCAGAAGTGCTTTTTCTTCTAGAGCATCTCAAAACTCTTCACAATTGAGCAGTCTCAGAGGAGATTAACCTTAAGTTCAAATTCATCCTTAATATAACATCACAAGAGTCATTGGGAGTGCATGAGAAATTAATTCATGCTCCAGTAGCTGGTTTCTGCCAATAGTTTTTCCTCAGCATCTAACTACTTAGCGACAAAGTATTTGGGAATTCAATTTCGTAAATTTTTTGTCTATTAAGCTGCCAGTCTTTTTCAAATAGTAAGTCAAACACCTTCTTAGTGCTGACACATAATACAAAAATATTTCTATCAGGAAAGCAAACTACACAGAAAAGAGCACAGCACTCCTCTTCTTGCTTATTAGCCCCAAGGTTTTCAAAACCTGAGCTTTTATGGCATGCATCAAAACAAAACTGTGAATAAAGACAAAAAAATCAAAATGAAAGTGTGGTAAGGGAGAAAGCTAGAGGTTAAAGTGAAAGCACAGGGGGAAAGGCCTCCTCCATTCATCTACTGTCTATCCACACACTGTGTAGGGGTTTTTATCTGATTGATTTTAGGACCTCACACAGACTCCAAATATTTAGGGTTTGCCACCTATTCTGTGTGAGCCCTTAGCAGCCAGGCCATTATACAGGTTGGCAAGTCTGCTGTTAAACCATTTCTAGACCAAAATCTGGTTTGCTACTGGAAATGCACCAACTGTAAAATGAAGCTGAACATTCAAAAATTTTCAGAACATGAAAAGAGGATTGTCATGACGAGAAGAATCATTAGTTCATCCTTTCAAGGACTGCTTATGAGACACAGTTTTATGCTGTGTCTCAGACCTGTTGGATGAATGACCTTGTATGAATCTCTTTCTTCAGTCCTTTCAAAATGGGAGCAGTGGTATCTATATCACAGGGAAAACACAAGACTAACTCCCACTGCTCCAGTATGACTGATGGGGGGAGTAAAATTATTTAAGACCACTTGCTGATGAGTTAAAAGTTTGTACGTGTTGTTACTGTTTCACAAAAGCTTCAACATTATTTATGAGCAGGACTCATTTGTGCTTGGGGAGACAAGCAAAGTAACCCTGGTTTCTCTGTCACAGGCCAGAGGATGCTCTTCTCAAAGCCCAAGAAAACAATGGTGTCAACCTTCCTCCACTACACCAAGTGTCTCATTAAGGTGTTAGACCTTCATCTCAGGAAAAAATAACCTTGGAGAATCTCAAACATCCAGCATCACCCTGAGTGCCAGTGTGCCACCTGCTCGCAGCCACCTGTGTGCTGTAAGATCCCACCAGGCACCAGTGGTAGAGCCAGGGAGATCCTCCAGGGAGATGCCCTGCAGCATCACACCAAGGGGATGGCTGCCAGGGCTGCATCCCGGCCAGTGCACAGGCTGAGACAAAGCCCCGTTTCCCCCATGTCAAGCCACCTCCATATCACTAAGGCTTGTGGCACGGGATGGTCTTTCAGGGAAATTTCCCTGCTTGCTTGGTATCGTTAATGCATCACCATGATGATGGGGCCTCTGCAGCAAACCACACTCTTGCCCTACGAAACGGCGAGAAGAGTTAAAAGCGGGACTCCTCCACTCCCTGTGGCAAGGCAGACCCTGCGAGCCTCACGGGAGAGCAGAGACCGCCGCGCCACCTCCCCGCTCCATCCCGCGCCCCGGCCCGTCCGGGGGGCGGGCACAGGGACAGCACGCACCACTGCAGGACGGGGAGGTAGGTGAGGGAGGTGGGGCCGAAGTAAGCCATGTCGGCCGGCTCCGGGGCGGGCTGCGGCTCCGCGTCGTCCATTGGGACCGCGATGGTGGGGCCGGGGCCGCTGCGTGCCGGGGCCGTGCCTAACGGACGGCGCTAACGCCCGCCCGCGCGGCCCCACCCCGGGCCCCGCACTGCCCCCAATGGCCCTGCACGGCCCCGCACGGCCCCGCAGTGGTGCCCGCGCCCTGCGGAGAGCTCGGGCGAGCCACGGCCCCGGCGCGAAGGGCGGGTGCCATGCGGCATTCCTGGCACCCACCCACTGCTCTGCTGCCTGATGGTTTGGGTGGTTTTTGGTTTTTTGTTTTTTGGTTTGTTTTTTTTTGGGGGGGGGGGGGGGGTTGGGTTTTGTTTGCTTGTTTTTGGTTTTTTGATTTCTGTCTTTTTTTTTGTTTTGTTTTGTTTTTTGTTTTTTTGTAGGAACTGCAGGCGAGAAAAGGAATTCTGTCCGAATGGAAAAGCGGTGTGAATGGCCGATCGCGCAGCGGTACTTCTGAATATCATGTAGTGGCAGGAGAAGAGGGAATAGCTTCAAACTAAGCATAGGTTTAGATTATGTGTTAGGAAAAAATTCTTTGCTGTGAGGGTGCAAGGCACTGGCCCAGGTTGCCCTGAGAAGCTGTGGGTACTCTGTTCCTGGAAATGTTCAAGGCCGGGTCAGATGGGGCTTTGAGCAGCGTGGTCTGGTGGAAGGTGTCACTGCCCATGGCAGGGGAGGTTGGGACTCGGTGATCTTTATGGTCCCTTCCAACCAGGCCATTCTATGATTCCATGATTCTGTGATCACAAGTGCCGTCCTAGAGGGTTTTGTACATCTTTAAGGCCTGACTTTCAGAGTTTTCAACAGGGATGCTGCAAACTCCCATAATTGTTTAATTTCTCTTTGATACACATAGATGAAAGGTCTGTCTGCTCTGCTGAAACCCTGTAAGCACTTTTCCATCACAAGTATCCATTATGCAAAATGAGCCTTGCTGCCATGTGACTGACAAACATAAATTATGTATGGCTGGAGCATCTAAAAGCTTACTAGTCCACGGCTTTGGGTTACATCAGAGCTCAGCTTCTCAGAAACTCCCACAGCTCCCTCCTGTTAATTAGCTTCCTGAAATCCCCATATGTGACACAGACTGGCTTGCTTCCTTCGTTATGACAATATGACCAAAGCCAACACGTTGGTAGACAGCAATATTAAAGCGGGGGTAGGGAGCACGACACCAGGAAAGGGAATTTAAAGTGGCAGGTTACTGGTTTTCTGGTCCCTTGATGTACCTTGTTTTTGAGGAGCAGTGCACACAGATGTCATGTACGGTACAGATTGCTTTGAATCTGTGAAGCCTCGTGCTGTGTTGAGAAGCCCATGGGGAGACGATGTTCACTCAAGGGCCCCTGAACCAAAGCCTTGAAAATGCTGTCAGCCAAAAACCCAGGTTAGTGTTAGTATATGCATTGTAACCAGTACAGTCTGCCATCAATAACTGTGCTTAATGGCTGATTGCGGAAGCTTCCCTCAGTGACTGCGGTTTTTGGTCTTGATTTTGTTTGTCTGCAGTCTACTGACCTCCTCTGTGGGGCATTTAGAGAGCAAATACTCCTGCAAATACTGTAGAGCAAAAGCTTTCTCAGGTTGAAGTAGCTGTTGTAAGAACTAAGGGTGGTTACTGCAGCAGCTGTAAGGCTGCTGCGGTGTTGCCATGTAAGTACTCCCAGAGCTTCTGCAGCAGGTCTGGCAGTAGGTGCTGCCTGGGACACTCCTGCCAGTTCAGGTGTGCCTGTCCATTCTGCACTCAGAGCAGTGCCCTCCACTCCATGCACCTAAGGAAGAGGAAACCTCATCTCCAGTTTCCAACAGTTGGCTTGCTTATGTGTTTGCATGTGCTTCTGAGTCCTGGTCTTAGTTCTCAAGGTTCATGACCAACAACTGACATTTTGGGACTGTCTGAAACTCTACACAGGGAAGTTCCCTAGGGCCAAAACCACCTTAGCAGGAAAAATCCCCAAAAACACTTACAACTTAGCTAAAACTGAAGAATGATAAATAGAATATTACTGTGGTAACAGACTGAAATAAGGGAAATTTTACAGCTCAGAAAGTCCCTGGACAACACCTCGTACTCAGAAAGGTTTTTATGATAAGAAGCAAATGCTGCACAAAAAAACCTGTCCAGTTACTCTCCATGGCTTGAGGTATCAATTAGGTCACAGCATTTTTCCTGCTCAGGAAGATAGACAGATCTGTGTGCTGTTCAGGTCTTGACATACTTTTATTTCATTAGGGCTTTCCCATATTTTTTCCAAAAATGACTCT
Organism: Pyrgilauda ruficollis; assembly: GCF_017590135.1. NCBI lineage: Eukaryota > Metazoa > Chordata > Aves > Passeriformes > Passeridae > Pyrgilauda > Pyrgilauda ruficollis. Next base: position 3,378,061 of record NW_024521428.1, on the reverse strand, counting down.
CTACATCCTCTACATCTCAGGTAATTTTAACATGTGCTTTTTTTTTTTTTTTTTTTTTTTTTTTGGGGAAGGGGGGGGGGGGGGGGGAAAAGGGGGATTTTTTTTTTTTTTTTTTTTGGCAGAAGGGGACGTGAGTGGGAGAAAAGGGAGATTCTGACTTTAAATGCCAGGCTGTTAGAAGAATTTGGTTGAAAACCTGAAATCAGTTTCTTCAGCTTAAACCAGTCAGATAGGACTGGTGGATATAGATTAGGTCAAGCTGTAGTAAGTCTTTATTCTTGCATAAGCTGAAAGCTGCAAAGCTCTTTATTGCTGTCATGGACATACTCCTTGCATAAAATTACAGAGTATATAATGAACATGCACTTTGACTGAAAAAAGATTTGGTATAAAATTAGGAGTATGGTTGAACAGATTAAAAGGTTCCTTCCTCTGACTTTCTCCCATAACTAGGACAAATTTAAACCAAACTTTGAGGTAATCTCCAAAACGTTGTAAGGAGTGTCTTTAGCACAAAATTGCCCGTTCAGATTACTGTCTGCCCTCAGCTTCCCCATCCCATATTCAAGAGAAGATTTGGATACCTTGGGAGATTTGGATGCCTTGTAGGGTAAACAGATTATGTAAGAGCTCTTGCTGGTGACAGCTGTCTTGTAAAGGCAAGTGCTAACATCTCTCAGATATTTACAGTTTTAAAAACAAGTGCTTTATATGATTTTTTAATACTTAAGCAAAAGTATGTATGAAACAGTCATTAAAGCAAATGAATCTACTACAGCTTCCACCACTAGCAGCAGCAAGGAACATATGTGACTATAGGAAATTGTATGTTTCTCCTAGAGCTGCAAAGGCCTGAAGGGTATTAATTGCATTCATTCTCATGTAGGAAGGAATGGGTAAAAGAGCTTGAAAAGGAAAATCAAAAATACGAATCCTTCCCTCACACCCACCAAACCAAAGTCCTGGAGCAACGTATTATTAACTTTTCCATACAAAAAGTTAAAAGAATAGGATCACTGTTGGTGTAGGAGTCCCATTGAACAAAGACAAATATCCCAGTCTGAGAAATGTGTCAGTACACTCGATTAGTTTGGCATTTGTTTGTTTGCTTGTTTGTAGTTTCTTTATCTCTACTAGCTGGCCTACCAGGGACAAAATTACATCTGTGTAAAAGTTTACTCATTTTCCCTTCCTTTGAGATCTGAATAATGCCAATGATCAGGCATTACCAAAATGTGATCACTTTACTATGAGCAGAGATCTTCAGTCATAGTTACCTTTTAAACTTTAGTTTGAAATAGATCACTTGAAAGAATCAAACAAATCCAATGCTTTAACATTGTAGAACGGCTCTGTCCTTCACAAGCCACGCACTTGGACATGAATACACAGGAGGAAGAGGAAGGCTCCTCTCCCAAGTGCCTATAGCATGTGAATTCTTGTATGTAGGAAAATCCAATTCCGCAAAGCATGTCAGCATGTTTGTAAGACTGCTTCATTCAGCAAAGCATTTAAGAATGTGCTTAAATTTAAATATGTACTTAGCTGAATCGTTCTGCTGAGTGGGGATTGATGGCTGAATCGAGGCATTAAGCATTAATGAGGGAGCTGGGAACACAAAATAATATGTAAATTGGGATGTGTCCTGTCATGACTAGAATAAACTGGTTCAAACAATGCAATCATTGCATGACTAAGATCTCTTGAAAGATGTGAAGCCATTAGAAATACTTAAGACCTGGTGACTTGAGATGGGACACAATCACTGACAATCACTCAGTCCCTCACTCATCTCAGATCACCTGGTTTTGGAGTGTCTGGTGGAGAGGCTGGGTGAAAATCTCTTCCGCACAGTAACTGAAACACTTCACTCACTGTTGCCACATCGTTCATTCCAGATGCTGCCCAGGCCAGTGTCATTTACTGATCTTCTTTTAACTAAGATGAACGGTGGATTCTTTGACTGCTTTTGGTTCAGCCACAAGTGGTAGCAGGGTCTGTCTGAGCAGCTCTGTCCCTCTTGTCTGGAGAGACTCTGGTTCTCCTCTATGGGGCAGTGCCTCTAGGAAGGTGACTGTGGAGCTGAGGACTGTGCTTTCCACTGTGTGCTGACACCTGCTCTTTGTATTTCTTGCTCTTTAGTCCAGTTTAGGGCAGCCAAACAGTTTATACAGTGACTCATGAAGATGGAGATATGGATAAAAGCCTATCTGTCCAGAAGAGGCTGAGGTAATGCTTGCAGGAGAAAGCAACTGCTTCATTTCTGCTTGGCAGAAGATGTGGTGCTTGCTCCTCCAAGTAGAAATAGCATTTTATGATGCTTCTCTGATACATTATTTTTGTGGTTTTGTTTCGTTTTCTACATTTTGGATGCATACTGGAGTTAACTTTCTGTTTAATAGAACAATCTATTTTAAAACTCTGAAATAGTGATGCTAGGTTTGCATGTTAGAGTAATTTGAACAGAAAAAAATTCTCTACAATAAAAGCAGTGGTGAGTCATGCAGAAAAGCCCCATCTATCTCAGAGGCTAGAAACAGCAGCTCTTACATTAGCTCCTGTGTCTGGTTGGCAGATGACATGCAAAAGACCCTTGATTGTATTTGTGTGTCAGGAATGTTTACACAATGAATCAATTAGTTCTGAAGTAAGGAATGGCATTAAGGGCAGCTTTCAAATGTATTTACAGTAAAGTCCAACTACAAAAGTTTTGAAAAGAGAGAAAAACATCACCCTCCTCCACAAAAATAAATACAGACTTTACTGTGAAAAGAGGTGCTTGCTTTCTTTCTTAATTAAAACAAAAGGTGAAAATGTTTCACTTAAATAGCTACATTAACCAATAATTTTCTAGAAAGTACTTGTTGAAAGATTGGGTATAGTGTTTGACATAATTAAATGACAATGCAGTCAACAGTTAACTCTTCCAAAACTGAATTTTATTGTAACAAATACAAATCCTGCCTCAGTAATTTTTGAGGGTAAAGCATATGGTACATGAGTGATGTAGTTTTATCCTCTCACCTTTTGAATATCTTAGACCAAATGGTACATTAGAGAAACATTATATGCATGTAGTGTCAGGGGTGATATGATTAAAACTGCATACAGTTCTGTATTCCTATTATTCTTTTACAAATCTTGTTTTATCCTTCAGACTAGAAAACATAGTAGGAGATAGTGTGATTTATGCCTTGCTTATAGTTACATAACTGACATTTTCATATAATATATTTTATCTCAGATTACCAATAAATTCAAGAGAGAAAAAAACCCCGACCTAACGGACTTAATAAGCTTAACCACTGTAGGAACAATGAAACCTGAAGTACCATGACCCATCTGAACTGTTCAGATCCACCAGGACCCCTCTTTGATCAGGGAGGTGAATTAGATAACCTCAGACATCCCTGACCACCTCATTTATTCCATGATTGCTGTATGGTCTTTTTCTTAATTGCATCTGAAGCATATGTGACTTGTCTATGCTTGGCTTTTGTTCAAATAAGTAGAACATTCATTTATGTTGCTGGCAGTAGTGTTGCTCTAGCTGCAGCAGTGTACAGATACAGCCAAGGCAAACTTTATACAGAGAAATCTTTTACTTGGGCCAGTTCATATAGCTAGACTGGATACAGATACTGTATGCCCACACAGATTGTGTTGGATCTGAAGCTAGCAGCAAACACATGGCTAATAAAGGTTGGGAACAATTGCTCTGGTAGAATGAGTGTTTCTTTTTCCCAATTTAGTGAATTAGATTAGACTGATATGGTTTAGGATGACAAGATGTCTGCTATACCAATTGATATTCTCTGTTTTCTTTGGAATAAATTACAAAATCAACCTTTGTGAAAAATTGGATTTAAAATTCCACTTTGAAGAGCTTGTGAGCTCTGGCCCCACGGCTTTGCACTGACATGAAGGAGCTCTGGGGTGATTGGATTGTGATCAGCCATGGAGGGGCTCTGGACCGATCAACATCCTTCATTTATGGTCCTAATTTTAAATCCTGATCTTGAACTACTCCATAATTTCTGACCCTTACAAATACTTTCCTTACTGCTAAGTGCTCCTCAGATGGCTTACATACAGCATTTCCACCTCTGCAAGCTTCTTATTTCGACTGTGTGCTATTTGTAATGAGGCCCTCTGGTTGGTACTGTTGGAGTTTTGCAGGAGCAAGGACCAGAGAGCCTGAGCACATATCCTAAATATCCATTTGCATTCGAAAGGGAACGTCCATTGAACTGTGGTTGTAATCCTTTCATGTTTGTTTTCTATGAATATGCGATCATGTGAGCTTTACTAGCAGAATACTTCTCTGTGAGAAGGCCCGTGTGACTTACTCATGGGAGGCAAACATTTAATTCAAATGTTGCATTGCTAAAAGGAGGTTCAGAATTTTTTATTGACTTTGTTTTGATTACTTACTCAAACTAAATGTTACAACCCTTGAGGATAAAGCAAAACAAACCTGGGCAATATTATAGTCAGTGGGAGGATAAGCATTCATGCTCAATTTGTTAATTTTTAAAAATGGTATCAACATAGGCCAAAAGATATATGGGTCTTAAATTCACTTTTCTTGATTTATTGTAGAAGATACATTCCCAACTGAAAATTTCAATGTGGATTACAATATTCATAAATGGGATGATCTGCAGACCTACAATTATTCTCTGAAGTATTTAATTCACGATTTTATAACAAGCACATTTCAGACTTGAACTGCAGATGTACAATTGATTCAGTGTAAACTTTGCCAAAGCAAATCCTCTGGTAAGATCAAAATATGTGAGTTAGACATGCAGGATGTGGTTGCTTAGTTACTAAGCAGGAGTCTACCTGAAAAGCACAGGGAGTATGGAGAGCACTTCAGAGTGTGGAGAAGGGTTTTGCCCTTTACTTTTGACTGACATTTCTGCTGAATGTTAAACATGGAACCAATTTTAATAAACAGTGACTCCACTCTGGCAACCTCATTGCTACTGCAGCCAGTGGTATTGCAACCATCAGGGAAGATAGAATCACTGGGGAAAATTTAGACAAAAATTTAGACACAATTTAGTTTTAAGAGGCATTTAAGAGGCATTTTAGAGAATGTAACTTGGATATTTTTCTCTCATATGCCATCCTCGTTGCCCTCAGAAATCACAGAGATTTCTTACCTGTTTTAATATTTTCAGTACATCCTTGGATTATTTTTAATAAAATTTTTATAACTGTTTAAAATTTAAAAAACCTAAAAAGATTGTTAACCTGTAGTATTTAAAATTAGTTTTCCCTTGAATCTGATTCTTGAGAGAAACAGCATTTAACAAGATTCTGTGATGTTTCTGCAATTTGCCAAAATTTTTTCAAATATTTATAAGGTATTTACACCATTGTCTTGAAAATAATCAAGAAGACAGTGGATTATTTCCCTTTCAACTGTGCAACAGTAAGTTCAAATCAGAAATGTTTTCCATAATTTGAAGCCTTAATGGCCACAGGGAAAAATATTTTTAAATAAAATCTTTAATAGTTTTCATAATTGAAAGAGATGCTCACATATTGTTAGGAATGCACAAAGCTTTTGTTTTAGAATATATATAATTTTGACTATGAGTCAATCTTGGAAAACAGCATGATTTAATTTGCCATCACAGTCAAGTGATCTATATGAATGATATCAGACAATCTTATGACATATTTTTTATGCTTCTGCAGGTGTCATCTTTTTCCAATTTTCTTAGCTACAAAACAGATGTCAAATGTTTTGTTTGTAGAAGTTACCCTGGAATTCTTTTATCACTCACACCATTTATAGGCATTAGTGCACCTAAGGATGCAGTTAGTTAAGAAATCTCTGCATAAATCGCAAAAATACAGTAAGTATTATACAAAGCTACGCACAGTCATTTCTTTACAAATTTTGGAAAGTATAGAACATTTTTCCAGAGCTTGCATCTTAATGGCAGATTACTGTCACAGCTATGGCTACAGTCTGTGTAGAAATGTAGCGTGACCAAGAAAAAACCATAAATAATATGTAAAGCCTCCCCTACTGTGGCATTACTTGCCTATGCAATACCCATTTTTCATACCCTAAACTTAGATGCTGTTTTCCATACAGTCACTCTTTACCCATGTGGAAATGCGTGGAAGGATCTCCAGCCATGACCTGGCTCTCTGCTGGCACGAGAGCTGCAGGGATGCATCTGCAGCCCCTTGTTTCCTTCCTCACTGGGTGGGGAGGCACCGAGGGCCGGGAGCCAGGAGCATGGCACTCCAGCAGCTGAACACTGAGGGACCACGAAGGACCTTGCAGGTGAGCCTCTGCTTCTCTAGTGGGGTCAATATTCACAAGTCTTTCTTCTCTGATCTTTGGCTCACTCTCATGGGTTCTTTCATTTCAGTTTTAATTGGAGGCCTTGGTAAAGGGGCGTATTCGCCCCACTTTTTCTGAAGAAATCTCTAAAACCCTCAACCATACCTTGCCATCCAAATTACTTTTCCCCCCTCTCTCTCCTATTTTGTCTTACGGCTTCCTTCAGCTGCCCTCCTTCATTAACAGTTCCTGGTTAATTAAGCAGGTTAGTACAAGAAAATCATATCAAGATGAAACGTCCTTTCACGCAGGTTGCTGAAGCCTGGTTGGGAATTAACAAGAACCTCCAGTAAGGGTTCTCTTGAGCAAACCCTATTAACAGCAGGCTACCATGGTCAGTCAAAACATTGAAACATTGCATTTAAACACACCAGAAGCCACTGACAAAATTTTATAGTGTTATCTTGTACATCACCTCCTTAAGTGGGTTAAAAGAGTACAAATGATGGCTGGAGCAATGTCGTATTTTAATAGGCAAAACACAAAGCAGCATCTACAGTTCTTACTTCAGGTGAGCAATTTAGCATAGTTTTAGAACTATATAAAAAAGGTGGTTTCTTTTAAATGCTGTGATTAATTATTATTGAAATGCTAACTTTCTTTAGGCCAAATTCTACTTCAAAAATGAGCTTTAATCAAGAGTTACAGTGCTCAATGTTGCTCTGTGCAGGTTTGATTGATTCAGTTTTCTTCTTGCTCCTGCAAAAATGAATGCAATAAGACATGACTCTTAAATTAAAGAGAGGATTATCACCTTCAGGGAGGAGTCAAAGGATTTAGAAAGAATCTCAAATAAGGGATGGATGAACATAGTAATGACAAAGGAATTAGCATTCACTGTCTGCTAGGTTGAAATAAATTAAGACAATTTGAGCATGTGTATGACAAAGCTTTTTCAGTTTCCTGAAACCAAATTTGTTAACTATTAACACATGCTAAAAACCCTTAACCCTTTGATAAAAGGTTGGGAAGTAAGATGTACATGTTAAACCCAAAGTAATTTTTCATTATTAGTAACATTATTAAATGTGGTATTTCATCCTGTTTGTTTTTGTTGGGTAGGTAGTTGCTCATGTTCTGCCAGTTAATCCTGTTCTTTTGCCTGTTTTAATTATAAAGCACCTAATAATGTAATGGCTGCTTCTAATAAATTAAAAATACCTGGGTAAATAGAGAGGTGGTGTTGTCTAATAGGCACAATATCCAGGTTTGGTTAAAACCAGGAAAGTCTGCTTGATCTCTTAAAGTAGCTTCTGCAGCTTGACACAGATCTAGAAGACTTGCTCTCAGCTCTAGCAGAAATGCCTGAAGCATAAGGACCTGGGAACTTCTGTTCAAGGACAGAAATAACCAGCACACACAACATCCTATTTTTTCTGTTCATCCCTTTTAAATATTGTTCCTAATTCTTCATGTGACAGTGGAAAACATTTTGCAGCCTTGTGAGGTTTTTACATTTTCAGCTTAGTGTGGTTTAACCACAAGCTGTGTAGCTTGGAGAAGAACAACCCACTTGTGCATTTCTCCAAAAGCAATGGTTCAAATGCCTCTGAAACAGAGAGGATAAAATGCCCAGGCTGTGGCCAGTTTCAGTACTTGCCACATCGGTGGTGCTGCCAGTCACCCTGCAAAGCCAATGCAATGCAGCTTTTAGTCACAGTGCTTACACTAACTTCTGATATTCTGAAACAACTTGCCATGGGTTTTTAGTCAGGCCCTTGTAGTTCTCCTTTCCTTAGTGTACAGCAACTCTTAGAGGCTGGGTTTAGCCAGTGTTTCCAAGTGAGGTCTCAGCCAAATTTGGATTGTTTCATGTATGAGCCCATTCAGAATCTGAGTTCTTTGAAAACCCTAGTCATCATTATCTAAGTGCAACTTTATCATTCTACAGCAGTAACCGTTCTGGGGACCTCACCATGGGTGAAAATACTGAGCTGAGGAGAAAAGAGGGATCATGAGAAAATGTACTACAGTTACCCCTTATTAGTGAATGAATGCACACTCACGCATACTTCAGCTATCTGCTTTGATATCCAAATACAATAGAGCTATAGACTAGGCTCAGAATTTGACCTTCAGTATCTTTCTGCCAGGGCATTTACTCCTCAACTGGTTTCTTTAGTCTTAGGCTGTTTTTGTGTTAAGTAATGAAGAAGTCTGGTAACCCCTGCTGTGCCAGAGGAGATTGGCCCTGTACAGCAATCAGGGTGTAAGACTGACAAACTTGAGCCTGACATGTAATGACATCTCCTGCCAATCCTTCTTCATCCACAGAACCCAAGCTTTACTAAGCTGCTTAATGATGGCACAATGTTTACTTCCTTTTCAATGTAGGTGTAGAAGGGATCTCAATAAAATTTATCCCCTTTTGGTCATGAAATATTATATGTTGTATAACACAGGTTGTACAGCTGAGAGCACAACAATTTGAGGACAGACAGAACTACCTCTGGAAAAACCATTTCAGGTGCTCTTCTGCACATTCCTATCTGCCTTTTATATTGCTGTTTATCTTTGTAATTATGAAGTACATCTTTCTGCATAGTGGTCATAGCTCAAATATTATTTGAAGGGAATGTCTCTTGACTGTCATTTTGCTCGCTCAAGCCTTTGGAGTTCTTGAAATGTAAAGATTTATGGCTTTTCTTGCTCTGCTTGTCCCTTACCTATGCATGTACAGATGCATATCTCTATCTCAAACTGGCTGATTAAAGCAACTGGTGCAGAGAAATCCCCATTCTAGGAACAGTATCTTCTGCTATATCTGTGACTCCAGTCAACACATGTCTTTTGAGACCTGGAGGAAAAATACACAGTACAAACACAAAATCAAGGAGCAGGAAGTATTTTGATAAAAAATTTTGCTGACCTATGTTCCTTTACTACAGTAATGAAAGCCCATCCACCTATAGAACATGATACTACACCTTTGATTAGGGGAAATTCTTTCAATAAACATAAGGCCCTGATGACTTTATTAGCAATTATCATTCCCCTTTAATGGCAGGGTTAATATGAAGATGTATTTTGTGTGTCTCCGTAGGACTGGGCCAGATACCCAGAGTTTTAAAATAGAGAAAAGAACACTTCCCTTTTAGGTAACAATCTAAAACTCTTTTAACATTCCTGAATGGTTTATCCTCCCTGTGCTAAACAATTTTCAGAGTGTAAGTGCTTACCTTTGCTCGTGCCTTTTGGTAATATGCATTGACATATGCAGGAACACATGTGAAAAAGGCTTTGTCACCACACCTTAGCATTACAGGTAGTGTGTTTTATTGAGAGCCATGAAAAAAAAAAAAAAAGTAGAAAAAGGTGAGGCTTAAAGCAGAGGTCTTGCACTTGGCACAAAAGAAGCGGGCTTGTAATGCTCATAGTTTCTAGGGGAGCTCATGGCCCTAAGATGAGGTATGCCATTATGGGAAGTTCTCTGCCAAGTGAGGAGCAAAGCTGAACATCACAGTCTTCACACAGGAACTTCAGATGAATTTGGGACCCAGACTACTGAGTGCTTTGGAGACAACAGGCTTGGGCTGGAGTCAGCAGTGCAGGAAAACACTAAGAGGGTACTAGTCCTAGTCTGTGCCGGTGAGAAGAAATGCTGCAGCCTTCTGCACTTGCTGGAATTTCCTAGGAGCTCATGACTTCTCACTCATGTGTGTGGCATTGCTTTGGTCTAGACAAGAACTGACGGAAGCTTGTATAATGGGGAACAGGTCACCATCTGAGGCTGACTCCCATGACCATTAAATGACATTGTTTTTCCAGACAGTTATCATAAATAACATTTGCTGTTAGAATACATGACAAAAGGTCTATTACATTTTTTCTCTGCTTTGAAAGAAATCCCCTTTTACAATTCCTGGTCAAATCTGGCTAAAAGATTCTGGAATGGGACTTTTGTGATCAGAATTTTCTGCTATGAAAAAAAAAAAAGTATCTTCTTTGTCAAGGGGGTTTAAAGTTGACACAATCCAAAGTAAAAACATCCACATAATCTAAAATGACCAAGAATATTTGTGCACTGTTAAATTTGATGACAAAAACCCTTCAGAAAAGTCATATTACCAGACAACAGTAATTCAAAAGTGATCACAGAATTTTTTTTCTTTTATTCTAGGTATCAGCATCTCTCATAAATAAACAAATATGTAACTTGCCAGATGAATGATCCAAATCCTTCATGTTCTGAAAATAGCAGTAACTAAATAAAGATTTTTTTTTTTAAAGAAAAGTACAATATTTCACTGACCCTGTGAAATTTACCCTTCTGCTTCAGCCCTCACTTGCACCATCAGACTTCAGGTCACTGCCCTTTTGGGTGTGCTATCAAATGTGCTTATTGTGATCAGTGCTCTCAGTGAAATGATCTAATTTAGTCCTCAAATGGTGCAAACAACTGAGCTGGTGCAGAGGAGAAGGCACTAACCTCTAAGGAAGGGATGACTACAAGCCCTGTGCACTGTGTAACATGCTAGACCAGTGCACAATTAACATTAGTATTTAGTGGAATTCCCCCTCCTCCTGTATTAATTAATTAGTGACAGGGACTCTCCCAGCTGCTGGCCGCTGGTGATCAGCGCACCTCATTTGTTGAAAGGCTGGCCTGAGGGCTTGGCCCATGGTGACTAAGGCTATTCCAAGGGATTTAGCAGCTAGCACAATCAAGGCCCTCTTCCCAGTAGATACTGTGCTTAAGAAGTTAAAGTGGTTGAACACAATAGGCATGGACTAAACTCCATCTCCTCCAGCCCAACAGGCTGAGAATGGTCCTGGATGGTATTCCTTCATGAGGATGTCTGCCTACATACTTGTTCATCCATCTTGCCCATACCATATGATCTTTAAAGACAAAATCATTACCCACTGTCCCTCTGCAAACTGTCTTTGATCACTCTGGAGGCCTTCAGGAGTACTAACAGAACTGTAGAATCGCAGAATAGTTTAAGATGGAAGAGACCTTTAAAGGTCTTCTAGTCTAACCCCTTGCAATGAGACAGGACATGTTCAACTAAATCAGGTTGCCCAAAGCCCCATCCAACTTGACCTTGAATATTTCCAATGATAGGGCTTCTGCTTCCTCTCTGAACAACCTGTTCCTATGTTTCAACACCTTAAGTGTAAAAAATGTCTTCCTTAAATCTAGTCTAAATATACCCTATTTTAGTTTAAGGTCTTGACCTCTTGTCCTATGCAACAAGCCTAAATTGTTTGTCCCCATGTTTATTGTAGGCCCTCTTCAAGTACTGAAAGGCTGTAATAAGATCTCACTGAAGCTTTGTCTTCTCCAGGCAGACAACCCCAACTCTCTCATAATTTCTTCATAGGAGAGGTGCTCCAGCCAACTGATCATCTTGGTGGCCCTCCTTTGGACCTATTCCAACAGGTCCCTGTCCTCCCTGTGCTGGGGACCTCAGAGGTGGACACAGCACTCCTGGTGGGGTCTCACCAGAGCAGAGCAGAGCAGAGGGGCAGAATCCCCTCCCTTCCCTGCTGCCCACACTGCTCTGGATGCAGCCCAGGACACAGCTGGGTTTCTGGGCTGTGAGTGTGCATTGCCAAGTCACGTCCAGCCTCTCATCCACCAGCACCCACAGTCCTGCTCTGCAGGGTTGCTCTCAAGCCCTTCTCCCCCCAGGCTGTATTGATCCCAGGGGTTGCCATGACCCATGTGTAGGACTCAGAGCAAGGGGCTGAGGGCCCTTGCTAGCACTCTGTCCCTTTAACCTTGGTGTCATGCACAGCTTGTCACAGGAAAGCCTGGCATTATCCCACTCTCCCTTCAAGTCTGGTTTAAAGCTCTGTTGACAAACCCTGCTAACCTGTGAGCAAAGACCCCCACCCCCCCGCCCCCTTAATTATAGGGAAAAAATAAAAAATTTAAGGTTTATATTTGGCCACTCTTCAACATCAGACTGAATTTGACCCACAGCCACGAAACGCCATTGAAAGGAAAGCTGCAAAATAACCCGTTCTCAGGCTGGAAGAAAATTTCTGGGCAATGTTTCTGAATCCTTTTGCTGTAGTACTGTCATCTTTGTCAGCTAATACTTCTTTTAGCAATGAAACCACTTTGATTTGAGTAGAACTCAGAACTTCTCTGCTTTCTTAGAAAAACAAAATTATGCTGATTTGTATCTTTTCCTTGTGCAGGCTGCATTTGTTTGCACACAAGATGTGAATAATGAAGGAGTCTACAAAATTCAGCTGGCGAAATTCTATCAGGGTTTGCAAGAAACAAAACAAACACAAAAACAGCCCATCAAGTAAAAATGGCTGATAGATGCAAAAGGCAACACAGATGGAGGTAATGGAGTTTCAAAAGAGGAATTAGAGAAGATCTGAATGGAAGCTCGTAAATCTGCAGCAATTCAGCTTTGCCAAGAATTGCAGTGGGAAATCCTCATTATGGGAGATATTTCCATTCTGTACTCACCGATGAGAGCTTTGCAAGGGCAACCACAGGGAAAGCAGGAGACCCAGCCATCAGCATTCCTGAGCCCTGCCAGCCTGCACTGCTGACTCACAAGGCAGCCTTGAGTGAGTCATTCATTGCCAGATGCTTCCACCTGACCTTGTCAAGGTGCTGCAAACAAGGAAACAAAATAGACTCACCTTTGGCAACTCTGGCAAACAAGTTTTATCATGTTGTATTCCAGCTTCCCCCACACCACCAGTAAGCAGTGTGGCCAAGGAAGAGGCCGGGCCAAGCCATTTCTGGGACTGGGAGCCATTTCCCCGGTGTGGCAGACACATAAAGGAGTTGTTTGAAACAGAGGAAGACTTGACTGTTGCAAAGGAAACATGACAACTGGTAGAATGTTCTTTCTACACAGAAAGTGGAGAACCTGGCATGGGCAGCAGAGAAGCCAGTGCCTCAGCAGATCCTGTGGAAAGATCAGTGAACAAGGAGATGCAGAGTCCCAGGGAGGGAGCCACATAAACATCTGAAATATCCTCCTACCATACAAGCTCAGCTGAAGGGCTTAGATAGAGGCTTAAATCTTCCAGCAAATGGGAAAAATATCACTGCTTCTAACAGTGGGCTAGTGCATCCTGGAGGGCTACAAAATCTGGGGATTTTTCTGTTTTATTCCACCAGTTTCTCACCAGAGGGCATGCCACATTGCTAGTCTGGGAAGGACAGTCCTTGGTGTGACAATCTGTCTCAAGGCAATTGCTGTGACGTGCTCTTTCTCTTCTATGGGATCAGACGTGGGCAGCCTGATCTATGTTAGAAAAAAGTTTTGTCACCAAAACTTTCTGAAATAATTCCCTTGTGACTGAAATTTCCTGAGGGTTTTTCTCTGTAGTGCCCCTCTGTAATATCTCTTGTACCACCACCTCCGACCCCAAACACTGGGCTGGACTAACGTGATTTGCAAAGCCTAAAAAAAGAGCTGAGACCTGAGTGGTGCATGGTCAGACCTGCAACCTCAGGGGAAAAGGAGTCATAATCACCCTTATCCTTGCCTAAGCTTCATCTCCTCTTGCCTCCCAGCACTGGCTCTGGATCAAACTTCCCTGTTTCATGACAGGAGACAATGTCATTAATCACATTGCTGCATCCAGTATTTATACATAGAAAAATCAAGCTGTGTTCCAGGTTATTGAAAATCCCTCCTGCGTGCCAGCAGAGGGTTAGTTTTAGGCTGCAGCTGCCCAGATACCATTACTGGTAAGGACCCTTACTATAGGGCCCTTACTATAGGGGGAGATTCTTGCGGGTGGGGGAGGGGGAGACAGGAGAGGCTGTCCTGCAGAGCTGTAATCTGGGGTTTAGAGTTAGCCCACATCTCCTACAGAGCAGTATAGAAGTGCCATTAAAGTCAGTGCAGGAGCTCTCACTGCAGTAGGCAGCTTAGACACAAATATAGGCAACAAGCTGTGTCCTGAGTGCTCCTCTCCACTTTGCCCATCTTCCCCCCTCCCCAGGCTCTGGGAGGACTGTGAAATGCAGGAGGGTTTGGGATGGGTCTCAGCTCTGTTGGGCTGATGAAGGTAAACTGATGTGAGTGATATGGTTCCTGTTTTCTGTTACTGTGACCGTTCCGTGACACCTGAAACCTTCAGGAAGTGATTCATAAAAACGCATTTGCAGCGGGCTGGGTGCACTAAGGAAGCTGTAGGAAGAGGTGTCAAGAAACCATCACAGGTATGGGTAAACCCAGCTGTGTGCCACCAACAACACAGAAAGCTGTCCTGAGCTGTTGGTACTGACCCAACAAGACAGGCTGTGATGTAGTAGGTCCACCAGGCTTAGATCCTCCCCAGCACTCCAGCAATCACCCAGGTAAGGCATGGATGTCCCTCTCTGTGAGGTCTCACCCTGACACCACAAATTATTCCAGGTAGCAAGCCTTTATTCAGAGAGGCAGAACCTCCATGCAATGAGTGCCTCTCTTGTTTCTGCTCTGTGACTCTGTTAGAAAACCAGGCTGGTGAAATACTCTTACCAATTTTAATCCCTGGATAGCACAGTGAAGCCTTATGTCCTTTGTGCTGCTTCCAGCTACAGCATTAGCTTTGCTAAATATATTAAGTGTTAGAATTTTTGTACTCTTTTGGTAGAAACAGAGAAAAAGAATACTTATGGTGGACCTGACCCATTTGAGCTAGTGAAACACTGGAAACTCCCAGTTGTCTTTGAATAGAAACATTTCAAAGTATTACCTAAATATTTTGGAACAATATTCAAACTATGTTTTCTTTGTGAGATATTTTGTTTGATGTTTGCAAAATATTTGATGTCTGCAAGCTATTGGATTTGACTCTCAGCTCATGTTGAGCAGTAAGCAACATGCTTTTTGGCTACAGGACTAAAGCTTTCCTCCTGACAGCTGGTGACTTGCACACCATTGTCTTTCTTTCTTTGCATTTCTGCAGGTAATTTATGCTAAATTAATGAAGCATTTGCAGAATAGCTTCTAATCACCAATAGAAAAACCATTATGCTATCTCAGAAGTTGCAGTTAATGAAATTATGTGGTTTTACTTGCAGTGCACCTAAATGTTTTATTTGCTCCTTGAAAAGAGCTATAAGCTCTTTTTCTGAAATAAGCTCATTTTCAAATTTTATCTTTCTGAAACTATCAATGGGCATATTTTCTGTCACAGCCAGGGCTGCATATATTACGTGACCAGCTGTCTTGTTAAATTCCTTTGAGCAAATCATCATTTAGTATGGCAGGTGCAAATTCTTCTGCAGCCAGTGGGTGTAGCAAGTACATATCCAAGACTTGCATTTTTCCTGTTGAATCAAACTGCTGAGATCGTCAGAGGTCCAAATGGGATGGCGGAAAAAAATGGGAGCCATGAATTGTGGTACCACTAACGGGCTGGGGTGCTGGAAGGATATAGACACATGTGCTTTTTGGACACATAACCACTTTCCAGTGATGAGAAAATCTGGGGAAAGTGGTGACATTTGAGAGGCTGGGAAAGAGATGTAGCAACTGGAGTGGGAGAGCATGACTGTACCCACTGTCAGAGTTTCAGTGCACCAAAGCCAGGGTGCCTCACCCCATAATGACACAGCTAAATGGAAAGATTTTGTTTCTTTTGTGTCTCCACCCAGTTAGATAAAGATATGGCTAATGAAAGCCAGGTCACACCTGTCTACTGGCACCTTTTCCTCTCTCATTACATGTGTAACCTTCACAGATAGATTTATCTCGGCATAGAGATAAAGGGAGTTCTTTTTGTTTGTTTTCTGTTTTCTCTTTAATTTTAGAGGAAGTGTTTCATACCTGAAAGGTACAGATTACAGTTGCTTTTGCTTTCTCTAAACTTAACCTCGGTGGAAAAATGGGTGCTGCTGAATCTGTTGTTTTTGATCCACTAGAGAATAAATATGTAAATAAAAAGTTGGGGCTGCACAGATTATAGTCCTCTGACAAGAGCTGATTAAAAGCCACAAAGTAAAACCAAGGATATCTTAAGCAATTTCATTAAATGAAAAATATTTATGTTTCTGGCTTTAATATTTTCACATATCTTTTTATCTTTTTGCATATTATGATTTAAGGGAATTTTAATTCACCTCAAAGTACTTGTTAATTCAATAAACACTTCACTGTCTAGTATAGCTGGTTCTAGACCTGCATCTTTTATCAATACCTTCTCTGAGGAAATCCTGTTTATTTCTAACAGACAACCCAAATCAGGATTACAGAGTTTAACCTACAATGAATTAGGAATGCAGACATGGCTCAGCTGAGAAAGCACAGGTTTCAGTTAATCGTGGAATTATCTGTCCTGAAGCAAAAACCCTCCTTGAATGTACTGTTCAGACAAGAGAATATTTTTTCAGCTTCAAGCCTACAGCAGAATAATAAAAGTCCTGGTGTTGAAACTACAGGTGCTTCATGCAACACTGAGTAAATTACTCCAGAGTGAGTTTGGCTGGGGAGAAGTGACAGTCTTTTATTCATTGCACAAGCACCTCAGTCAGTCTGTCTGCTCAGGTTTCTGGAAACCTCTGTGGTCTGATTCACTATTTCCTTACTGTTTGTTTTGGGGCTGGGAGTAACTATGCAAACATGACGTTGATGCAATGTTGTAGGGAGTATCTAGGCTAATCCCTGCATTCAACTTCTCAACATGTTTGTTGGGAGCAAGGGGTTGGATTCCTTACTGTCTTATCTCCTGTGCTAAGCCTATGGAGATATAGGCACCCACAGTTTTTACACTTATTTTCTAACTAAATCACCATGTGAAAGCCAGTGAAAGAGAGAACTTCTAGTGTACAGTGAAATGTTCTGACAGTTGACATAAGGACATAGCTAGCACAAAAAATGTATTTTCACACAGCTTCTAAGAAATCAGTGTTGTCTTCAAAGTCATCTGAGGTAGTCAGGCTAACATCTTGATCTTGGTTTTGGCACTGATGGCTTGGTGCTTTCAGGAAAGAATTAGAATTTGCTTCCCTCCAAATTTGTTTACTGATGTCCAAAGATATCGTATTTCTAGCAGGCCCTGTCTGGTGACTCAGAGTTGAGCTGGAGGGCGGGTATAGGGGCCAGAAACACACTTCTAGAGACCCGTGCCACTTTTTAACATGCATTCCAGGCAGCATCCATCTCAAGTAACAGTACCTGTGAGAAATATCTGACCTGTTTTAGAAGTCTGCCTTTTGAAGAAAGGTAGGAAAGCTGCCTCCATAGGTCAGCTGTGAAGGGATCCATTCAGCACCCTCAGATGTGGAAGCCTGCAGCCACTTTGGCTAGCAGCCATCCTCCCCTTTGCTGCTGAGGAAGAAGCAGGATTTGATACAAGAAGTACGTTATTTACAGTAGCAGAAAATGTGAAGGAATTAAAAAACAACAAACCTTTCAGACCTGCTTTCCAGTTCCTGATTCTCCAGGGAGTGTTGTGTTGGTTTTGGAGACATTTATGAGGGAGGATTTAAAGTTTCCTTTAAGGACTGCAGAGTTTCTAAAGGTGGGGTGGATGGTCTTTGTAAGTCTTTTTAGGAAAGAAAATCTTGACTTGTATCTCTCTGCAGACAGTGCCACTTTGAGTTGCAAAGCAGTGGTATGGAGACCAGAAAAGTTTCCTGTTTAATCTCCCAGCCAAAACTACAAACACATGAATAGTTCTCTAGAAAAACACAGCTAAAAGATTGCACTTCCTGGCACTGCCTACGGAACATCAAATTGTAGGTGTCTGTGCTTTGATACTGTAAAATGTACATGGCCTGCAGACAGGCAGGACAGAAGTCCGTGGGACTCGGGATGCATCCGAGGGTGCTGAGAGAGACAGCTATGGCTTCCTGCCATCTTTGGAAGGCTGCGGTCATTGGGGAAGGCCTCCAAGAGGCCTTGCAAATGTCAGCCTGAAGTGTGAGAAAGGATCCAAGGAACTGCAGGCTGATTGGCCTAACCTGGAAAGATTATGAACATATCTCATCTCCTGGAAGATTATGAACATATCTCATCTCCTGGAAGCTGTGACTGGACACATGAGGAACAGACAGATAAGTGGGAACAGCCAGCATGGGCTTAGCAAGGACAAGTCCTGCCTGCCCACCCTGCTGCCTTCTGTGCTGCAGTGGCAGACAGTGAACAAGGGGAGAGCAATGCTCACTACAAAGATATTAAGCAGCACTGGCCCCAGCACTGACCTCTGAGGGAGGCCACTAGCAACCAGCTGCCAGTGGAACTCTGCACCTCTGACCACAAGTCCTTAAGTGCAGCAATGCAGCCAGATTTCCACCCACCATGCACTCTGCTCATTTCTTTCAGCAGTTTGGCTCTAGGGATACTACAAGGTCAAGATCAAATCAAGAGGCAGCTGGCAGAGGTTGCAACAAAGGCAATCCTAATCAGATAAAAAGAAAACCAAACCTCACTGAGGGATGGCAGGGGGGGACGGACTGATTCTTATTCAGGAACCCCTGTCCTTGAAGTTGCTGATAACACAGCTATCCAAGGCCCTGAGCAACATGTTCTGAGAGAACCACATTCCAGTGAAGGGGTGGCCCAGATGGATGGAAGGCACCCAGACAGGTCCTTTCCAAACTGAATTATTCTATGATCTACACTGTATTATAGCATGTGTTTACACGTAGGTGTGCAGGAGACTTCCAGCACCATCTCTGGCCTTGTGTGGGAGGCTGTTCTGTACCTTAATTCAAAACAGTTGTGTCTGGCTTTCTCCAAGAGAAGAGACAACCTTCTGGGAGCTCATGTTTTTGTTTCTACTTCTGTTAGGAAGATGTCAGAATTGTGAAAGTTACCACTGTGTGCAAGACTAATTACTGCCTCTTTGAGAAAAGGGATATGGGGCTGTGTTGCCTTCTTACAAGGTCAGGTGTACAAGCTGTCTGGGCAATGGGAGGAGGTCTGTGCTCTCCCACAGAGGAAGAGCTGAAGAACAAAGCTGTCAGCCTACTGCTTATCATCCCCAATACACAACTCTGTTTTGTGTGTGAATTGGTATTTGCTCCACGCCTGACCCTGCTCTAAAATTAAAGATAATAATATTTCAATATGTTCTTGCCATGCAGAGACAGCTAAAGAGAATTAACAGCAAGGATAGACCCAAGGGAACAGCAGTGTGGGGCAGTATGTACTTTCTATGTCCTCCAGACAGGAATCAGAATAACCTTTAAGGGCTCAACCAACAAATATTTTTGTGACATCATCAGTGTTTTATCTAAATAACTCATGTTGATATTACCTCCAATATCATGATAGAGATAATGCCTGTGAATGGATAGGAAGGCTCCACATTGTGGGGCTACATCCGTGTACACTTTATCTCATCTCTGATGACATAAGCACTCCAGTCTGTGCTCATTCTGGATCTCAGAGGTACATCTAGTAGGGCGCTTCTGACCCATTTTACAGCAAACCCACCTGCACTGAGATTCCCTCTGTGGTCAGAGGAGAGGTATAGGTGTTTGCAGGGAGTAATTTCTGTCTTTTGATAGCAGATCTTCAGAACAGATTATACAACTTCCAGCTACTGAAAAGGAAGGGTGACAGGCTCAAATGCAGATATCTTCATTGTGAACATCAAAAGTGCAGATTCATCTCACCCTGATTTTAGGGTGTTAGAGTACTTGCCCTGACTAGCCTCCCACAGGACCCCCAGACACGTACCCTGTGCCCCCTGTGGCAGGGGCTGTGTGTGAGCTCAGGCCCTGGTGCCCAGCCCTTGCCCCAGCTATGTTGTAGTTGTACCTGTGCCCTCTGCCCCATCCCCTGCTGATCCAGACTCACTCCCTGGACTCCTCACATTGACTTCACACCCGACTCCTTGCTTGCTGCTTTCCTCTGAAGGGCTTGATCCAATCACCCCAGCTCTGATGCAGTTTGGTGTTGGTTATCTCGCTTAGTAGGGAGGTAATATATAACAGCAGTCTCCCAGAGGTCTGGCACCAGCCCCCCAGGATTTCACAACAACCCAGAGGAGTCTGAAAAGGTGTCAGACATCAATGGGCAGGCAGCTGGACTGCACCTCAGGTGTCCAAAGCCCAAGTGTCTGCCTGAAAGCAAGGTGTCTATGTTTAAGCTCTTGTTCAGGCAGTAAGGATCTAGACCATATAGTTAGTTGAGTCTGGAGAACAATTTGACTGACCAAATGTTGGGACCAACCTCTGGAAGAAAGTAGCTTGCTAGCCTCTACCAACTGTATGGGCTTGGTCTTCCTTGTCTACCATTGGAGTTTAAACTGCATCTCACATTCAGGCACTATAATTTAGGCAAGCTAAATCCCACCCATGGTGACTAAAAGGAGAAAAAATAAATACATTTATGAGAAAAATATTAAAATTATCAGTCTTTGTGTTAAAAATTATGATTTTCATCTGAATGGTATAGCAAGGCAAAAGCTTCGTGGATATTTAAAGTTCAGTCACTGTGTCTGTACATGCAATCACATACTCCAAGATTATTACATACACTCTCACAAAACACATCCTTTGTTTACAGTCATATGGATTTACAAACACTCCCTGGAAGAACAGGGACACACTCATTGTATACAATATATTTTTTGCTTCTGTAAACTGTTAATGTGGAATTATAAATAATAATTTGGGATATTTCCCATATGGTTTTCTGCATTCTGTGATTCTCTCTCTCCAAGTAAATGAAAATATTGGTAGTGTAAAATAATGATCTCTTTTTGCCCAGTCTCCTCTGCTCAGTTCTACAGTATTGTTATATCCTCCTCTGTTGCCATAGAAATGATTGATATGTCCAACCATCGCATTCTTGCCATACCCTTGCCTCTACATATTATGTACTTTGCCCTTTAAACCAGATTCTTGGTTGGCTTTTTGATATTTTGGGTAATGTTCTGCAGAGACAATAACAATGAAACACACAAACAAAAGAAAGAAAGGAAAAAAAACTTTAGCTTTGAGAAGACTGAAACTAATTCACTTGATATTTTGGGTAATGTTCTGCAGAGACAATAACAATGAAACACACAAACAAAAGAAAGAAAGGAAAAAAGAAAACTTTGGCTTTGAGAAGACTGAAACTAATTCAAAATACAGTTACCTGTAGTAATACTGTGAATATCCATGATTTTACTGTAAACCTTTGGCATTTACTGTTCTTATTAACTCCTAGCTCTGGCAAGCAATGACTTTGTGAGATTCTTAGCATCTTCTCATGCAAAACAAGTATTTGCAGCGTTTAAAGCTTCCTAGCTTTAAACGTTCCATGGAACGTTAAACACAAAAGAAATTTAAAGATCTGCCTTTTGAGGGGCCTGCTGATTTTAGGGGGAATGAATTATGATTTTTGCAGATTTGGGTTTCCCTCTCAAGAAAGCAGAAGAAAAAAAGAACTAGTCCAGCACGGTGACATGATGCAAAGAATAGCAGTCAGAACGATTAATTTAATTTTGCTTCACATGTTTCAGAACTTACTAATGCAAGCTGGCTACTTTCAGACTCAGATGTCCATTCCACAGCACTTTGTGACTCTAGGAAATACCCTGGGGCTGTCTGGACTTCCTTTTCACGGACTTCCACTTCCCCCCAGCAGTGCCTGGGGCACCAGACATGCTCCCCCTTCCCTACTTTTGGACTTTGCTCCCCCTCCCCAGTCCTTTGCTCAGACCCCCACGGAGGTCCTACACATTCCCCGAACATCCTCTACGCAGGAGAGAGAGCTTTCTGTTCATGCAAGGCACTTGCAGCACCAGGGCTCTCAGCCCGGAGCACAGGAAACCAAGGCCAGCCGGGTTTTAGGAGCGGGGGCTGCATGGGGCTGCATGGGGCTGCATGGCTCTGCATGGCTGCTAGCTCCTGCTGAGGTGCTCAGCATTTGCTCCGCGCCCCTAAGGATGGCACCGCCAGCAGCACAAAGGGCTTGCGGGGCCACCGCGGCAAAGCGGGCTCGGACCTCTCAGCTGCCGCTGAATCGCCTTCCCCATCGCCTGCCTTTTTTGGGGATTTCACATCCCGAAGCTGCCTGTAATACCGGTTTCTGTGAAGTGCCACTAGGTGGCCCGAGAATGAACCTCTGCAGGCAGCAGCTTTCAGTGGGATGTGCGTGTGTGGGGGGCAGGAATTTGGGAATTATCCTTGGGCGGTGCGCACCACCCTCATCGCTTCTGTGATTTTTAGATCTTGGTTGCAGATGCTGGAGGAGGGAAAGGGGCATCCCAGCAAACCCTCTGAAATGGGAACGAGCTCATTCTTATTTCTCACGTGAAATGAAACACAAAGTTTTTCTCTTGAGAATTGGGATTGGTGATAGCCTGGAGCCTACTAGTACACGCCGGAATACCAGCCCCGCCGCCGCCCCAAATAAAAACGTGTATTGTTCTTCTCTTTTAAACTTTTTCAAAGGCAATTGTTACCATCATCAGGGGCTTATTTTGACACAGAGGTTAGCTTTGAGAACTCACCATGGATGAGACATACTAGAGGAGAAAAGGGCTTTCACATGCCCAGCCGATGACAAGGGTGATCCACAGGCATCGGCTTTACGTCTGTCACCCTCCTAATCTCTTTCTCAGAGGAGCCCTGAAGTAATTGATTACTCCCCATTTCTCACTTCCCTCCATACCAAACCTCTGTGTTTTCTGCCCATTCTTGCTCACTCATTCCAGGGTGTCCCTCTGCCTCACTGACGCCTATCGGGGCATCAAACCTGCGGTTTGGCAGACACCCCCTGTGGCGGGCAGGGACATCTCCCACCTGCCTCCCACCCGGAGCTGCCCCAGACGCTTGGGGCGGTGTGAGAGGATGCTGCGGGCAAGAGCCGGGAGGTGGGATGTAGGACCCAGCGCTGCCTGGAAAACCTCGCCCTGCTCCCTGGGGAGGCCAGGGCTGAGTTTGTCAGGGTGTCAACAGCTCAAAGGCAAGGAGGAGGAGGAGGAGGGGGAAAGAGGAGATAGAGATATCGTTGAGCAAGAAGGTGCAAGTGGGTGCCATCAGCCGGTTGTTTGAACTATAAACAACTGCAGAGATGCTGGGAGCTGTAGCTATGCTAAACAGTTGGCCCATCCACCTCCTGTGTTGTTCCCATTCCACCTTCTCTCATCCACAGTCAACAGGGTTTTGGCCAGCAGTGCTTTCCCTGACATTTTGGATTTTATTGGAAAGCAACCCCATCCTATGACATGCAGGCAGACGAGCACAGCAATGCTGGCAAGTCAAGCGTGTGGTCTCACAGACCCTGACAGCAAGTCAAATATATCCCCCCCACACCCTTATGTGCTGTAAAAATTCCTCTTTTAGGGCCAGAGACAGAAAAGGTGAGCAACACCAAAGCGCTCGCCCGGCTCTTTGGGGGTACAGAGTGAGGAAGTTTCATCTGGCTTCTGCACAGCAGCTACCAGAGCTCCTGCTAACCATTGACAAATTAGAGGCTTGTTTTAAAGTGTAAAAATACACTTATTCTCAACTTTGCTTTTATTGAGAGAAAAGGGATAAAAAGCTAATTCATAAGCCCCACCTAAAGATATTTCCCCAGTGTTGGCTCTGCCTCTGCCTCAGCCTCCCTCCCCACGAACATTACCTGCCTTCCCCCCAGAGGGCTCCTCCTGCCTTCCTCGTTTTTAGGGTGGAGGCTAATAAGCTCCCCAACCCTGGTAAGTCAGTATTAATTAACCTGCAGATCCCTGCAGGCTTCCAACACCTGCTAACTGAGAGAATGCAGCCAGGCTCTCACGGTGGTGGTGTTTTTTTTTTTTTTTTTGCACACAGCAAGCTTTAGCACCTGGAATAAGGGAAGGTTATAAGCTCTCACTTTGCCTGGGTCGTTTACAGTGAGGGAAAAAAAAAAAAAAGGAGGGGGGGAATAATATTTTGTAGGGTCTGTTTTCTTTGTTTTCTTCCCTTTTTTCACTCTTCTTTTTTTTTCTTTTATTTTTTCCTTTTAATTTAGACCAGCAACCTCTTTTGCATGGGAGGGGCATCTGCAAGGAAGCAGCTCTGCTGCATGCCATTACCACCTTTCTGAGGCTGGGGGAGGCACTTTTAGCTGAGTTCTGCTTCTCTGCTAATGGGCATCCCTCTCTGCTGGCTGGTGGCTGCCATCTGTAGCAAACGTTGTAGAGCATGTAGTCAATCACTGTGGGATGCAGTTATGTGGTGCAACAGCTCTCTAGGGACTGATTTAGGGCCACTACAGTAAGGCCAGTTGGAGCTAATTGGGTTTTTTCTTCCCCCCAGCCTGGGTCTCCAGATGTGACAGGGCAGCATAGCTTTATTAACCTAACCGTGTTCATCCATGCTCCCTGTTACAGATTTTTTTTTTTTTTTTTTTTTTTGCCTTGGTGTTGAATCACAGCATAGTGGGGGTTGTTTCCTGCCAGTTCCTGAACAAGAGCCAAGTGGCATTCCTTGCCTGCTGGAATTTTACAGCATGCACTGAGCAGGGGTGCCACCCTGCTGAATGCTGGCATTTTTTATTTCAGTGAGCACTTCTTGTTATCTCCACTAATACATGAGTCATTTTTCAGTGGACTAGGAAAACCAGAAAAAAAAAAAATCCCTGGCAACATTCTTCAGTGACCCATTCAGGTGGCTAAAGCTTTTACAAATGTCCCCTCACAGGTAAGAGGACACCCTGGTAAATAGTTTGTGTGCAGAAGAATGAAGATGGTGTTTTGCTGGGTCACTCCTGCAAGAGTGTGCATGCCTCTGCCAGAGAACTGCCACCACCCAGCTCTTCCCTGCCAGGCTCCATCTTGGTGCCAGCTTTGGTGCTCTCTGGGTCCTCCCCACAGCCACATCACCATTCCAACCAGATGGAAACACAGATCTGTGTCCTCTTAGTGTTTTGCCTCAAGACCAGCTGGGCTGCGAGGGAGGAGAAATGGACCCACCTGGCTGGGAAGATGTTTGATCACTGTAGAGCAGCAGCCCCAGTTCATCTGCCAGCACCACTCACCAGCCACGTGTTCTTTATCACAGTGCCTTTCTGGAAGAGATGAGAAACAAAGGCCCAAGGAGAGCTTAGATGACCTGCTGGAGGTCATAATATAACAAACCCAGCTTTTCTCACAAGTTTTGTTTGTGAGTGTTGTACCAAACTATCAAAAAAATTACTTGTATGCTATATTTGTTTGGATCATCCTGTGCTTTGGATAATGGAAGCTTGGCCCCATATGCACTGTGACCCACTTCTAGGGCAAAGGAATGTGTTTCAGAGAATAGAAATAATGTTCTGCCATGGCTGTTAATCCTTTACATTCTGCAGTTGTTCCCTGAGGATCT
The DNA here is from genome assembly GCF_017590135.1 of Pyrgilauda ruficollis. Taxonomy (NCBI): domain Eukaryota; kingdom Metazoa; phylum Chordata; class Aves; order Passeriformes; family Passeridae; genus Pyrgilauda; species Pyrgilauda ruficollis. Next base: position 3,352,496 of record NW_024521428.1, on the reverse strand, counting down.
CCACAAGAATAAGAGTTCCATTTTTATCTGTCTTGCAGATCTTTAAGAGAGGCTGAAGGTTTCCTAGTACTGTGCACAATACAATACAACTCCAGAGCCAGAGTGGAGAACATCCTTCAGATCAGCACGGCAAATCTGCGCTCTTCACAGTCCAGGCAAGGGTAGTGGTGGCTACTTCCAATACAAGCAGTTCCAACAGCTCCTTCCAATACAAGTAGCTCCTTAAAAGAATGTTTAAAAGGTCACTCCATTCACCTTCAGTCACGGCAAAGACTTTAGGAAATGTGGCTGTCGAGCAAGAAAGACCACATGCAATTCCATCTGCATAAATGTCAGAGGCTTCACTCTCTTGGAGATCCAGGATATACCTGCTCATGTCTGGTCACTCCTTTCTCCTCACTTCACACTTAACCTCTCTTCTTTTTGTTTTTACCCCATCTGCCAGCAACAGGGCAAGTCTCCTTTTGAATGGAGAGCAGCTGCTGCTTCCCTACCAACCCACCACCCACAGTGATGGATCTTTTCCATCCTAAATGATTCCATGCTATTATACAGCTCTTCTTTCACTAGCAATGGAAAGCTAGTACTGGAATAATGGTTCTCCCCACAAACTTCCTACCTGCCCTCCCAATAGTTTCCCTGTGAAGCATCATCCCTAGCATCCTGTACTTGGCTTGCCTGAAGGCTACTGCTCTTTAACTGGAAGACAGGCTTCTGGCATTCCTGGGCAGTGAATTACAGTCATGTTGGCAGCTGCCCTCTGCCCCTGTCTATTGCAATACCTCAAGATGATGCTAGCAGGCCCTGGGCTGCATTAGGAGGAGGGTCACCAGCAGGTCGAGGGAGGTGATTATTCCCATTCAGTTCAGCACTGGTAGACAGATATGTGAGAGGTTCTGGGTCCAGTTCTCAGCTCCCCAGTACGACACAGACAGGAATTTGCTGCAGCAAGTCAGTGAAGGGCCATGAAGATGATGAAAGGACGAGATGTTGAGAGAGCTGGGATTGTTCAGCCTGGAAAAGAGAAGGCTCAGGGGGATCTGACCCTTGTGTATGAATACTGTGGGGTGACTAAAGAAGATGAAGTCAGACTCCAAGTGGTGTGTCCAGTTAAAGGACAAGAGGCAATTGGCAGAAATGGAAATACAAGAAATACCATATCAAAATTAACTGCCCCTTGCCCCTTCTCCACTTATCTTCTAAAAGGGCGAGCATCCAGACAGGCTGTCCAGTCTCCATCCTTGGAAACAGTCAAAATCTGACTGTACCCCCTCCTAAGTAACCTGCACTAGCTAACTCTGCTCTGACCAGTGTCAGACTAGACAATTCTCTGAGGCACCTGTCTCCTAGCCTTAACTGTTCCGTGCTCCTATTTGCTGATTCTCGTGTCTTGCAGTCAATCCCACTATCCTTATCCTTAACCATCTTGATGAAGTGTTGTTTGGTACTCCTGGGTGAAGGAACAAATTAGCTCTTCTGCAGCAGATACTCAGATACCTGACCAGCAGTCAAATGCACAGCTGATATGGGGAGTAGATGAGAAAAAAGATCTTTCCATAAGGTATTAACTCCAAACAAGGGGATTCATCCCATCTAACTCTGGACATTTGCAGTGTAACCATTTATGTCTGAGTAGTGTATCTAGACTCCCTTTGGAGTCAACACAGAGAAACAGGTATTTCTAGAGAGTGACTCGTGACCTATTTCACATGAGATGAATCATGGCCAAGAGCTGCCCTTCTTTCTTTGCTGCCTACTATGAGTAGAGTGAGGAGTGGAGAGGTCAAGTTTGGACTTCTATACTGTAGATATCTTACAACATTTAGGATGATTCCCACGTCTGATACTTGTGCAGAAGTCTGTAATTGCCTAGAGTAATTCTTACACACCATAAAATGCAGTCAAATTTGATGAATGTCTCTTTGCCTACAAAGAGGACTAAACAAACAGACAACTGATAAGGACAGGCAAACCCCAGAGCACAGCAGATTAAAAGTCCATACAAGTGACCTAGAGGCTGGATGGAATCCTATAGTTTTATTCCAAGACTGAGTATTTTAGGTGTACAGGTCAAGGGCACTTTGAGTAATGGGACTTCATCTAGTACATTGGACCAAAGTCAAGGGCCCTAAACCCAACCCTACAGATTCCTTGTGTGGCTGGGCTCCTTAGAGTCCAGGAGAGTCTAGAGGACTGTTTTCTTATTCAGTCCATGCTACTGTTTCTGGGGTGGACAGAACAGGGCTGTGGGCAAGATGGTAAGGATATGGTAAGGATATGTCTTACATCACTCTTTGCAATTTTTGCAGATTTCTTCGCATACATCCATCAATAGGATCTTACTAAGGCAGATCTTCACCTCATCACACAGGTGATTGAACTTTCTTAGTCATAAACTATCCCTGGCCTGCAATAACAAGCAGCAAGGAGGTAATGTGTGTCTTTGGCAGTGACAGGCCCTAGGCTGGGTCAAAGGCTTGAAGGGCATGGTAAGAAGACACAACCTGTCTTGTTTTTTCTTTTGGAATATGATGAGGCAATACAGCATAAAACTGTCTTCCCTTTTTGCACTGTCTGGCACACATCTGGACAGCATCTAGACAGAAGACTGATCAGACTTGGCAGAGGTGGTTTGGCTGTGCAGGATGATGCCTCCACGCACTATAGGAAGTCAGATTGCATTAACACACTGTGGTGGTGCTAAGGGTGCTGGGGTGCAGGATGGTCCATGGTGCCTCAGACAGCCAGTCTAGGAGCTTGACCCTAATGTTGCACCAAGGGCTCTGGGAAAAAGCAGTATAGCTCCAGATTTCATCAGGCAAGTGATCTTTGGGCAAGATGCGTAGCCCCAGGATTTTTCAAGGGAAGCCACAACTTCTAGATAGCTGCATCATTTTGGAATGTTAACATTGTAGAAAAACAAAGGATTGAGAAAGAGTAATTAAAGTCAACTGCAGAGAAAAATAACATGGAATGTATGAATGAAAATACTTAATCTCAAATTAGGTACTTCAAATCCCAAATTAACTCCTAGTATAAACGAACTTGTGACCTCCAATTTCTCAGAACTGTGATAAAGACAATAATGTGGGTTTTTTTTCTGAAGTGCTTAGAGATGTTAGACTACTATATAAGATTTAAGTGTTATAAAGTGTAGATATTAGCTGCTGTCCTGTAAAATGTAGTATGCAAACATGCTGGAAACTGTAGGATGCAGGGAAAAGGTTGATATTTAAATATAATTTTATACCTTGACAGTGTAAAATTTCATCATCAAAAAAAATCATAAAGCGTTTCTGTCTTATGTTACTTTGGTGATGAGAGGAAAGTGAGTAACTATAACAAAATGCTTGAAATACTGGGTGCTAAGGTTAGTGGTCCTTATTTAAAACTCATTAACTTCCCTCATTTCGTATTGCCTTTTCAATAGTATGAAAATACATTTTTTCTTCCAGCTGAGCCCAGTGAACAGCAAGATAGGACCTTTTTTTCTCTGCTGCACAGGTGTCCATCTCGGTGGAGATGCATGATCTCCACCTCTTCTTGCAGTGGTGTGATTCCATGTAGGTCAAGAACAGTCCAGCTCCAGAGGTTTTCAACCCCAGTCTTGTCAAAATTCATGTGCAAGAGAAAACTATTTTGGTGAACTTACATTCATCCTCAGTGAGCTGACCTTCAGATCCCAACATCAGTGTACAGACAGCTTTTATTTCCTGGAGGAAATCAAGGACTTGATCAGGCAGGGAGCTGCAGGCAGGGTTTGAGTACATCTGGCAGTGTTCTGGGGAACTCTGAAAAGCCTCTTGGCAAGTACTTAGGATCTGATCTGGGGGAACGCCCTTATTCAGAAGAGCACATTTGCATGCTACCCTACCACCTTCAGTACTTGAGCTGTCTTCTGAACTGGGATTTCCTCCTGTGGTGTATGCCTTCATCTCATCATTTCTCCTACGTATTTACACCTAGTTCAAATAACAACTCCAGGATGGGCTTGTGAGAGGAGGGAACAACAATGACCAAAGCAGCAGAAAAAGTTTTCAAAGTACTGTTGGGAAATTGTGTGTTGTTTTTCTTTTCTTTGTATAAATTTTCCTGCTTTTTCCATTTCTTTGCTAATTGAGCCAAGGCCAAATCACCTATTCGCCACTGACTAACAACATCCTTGTTTCTGATGATGACACTGTGTATAGTAAAAACAGCAGTCTTAAATGGGAGAAGCTGGTCATCACAGCTTCCAGGCAGTTTCAGAAGAGCTACCCTAATTCACAGCAGTTAAATATCTGTCCCCTGACTTCACTTTGCTAGTTAAACGGGTAAATAGTTTCCAAAGCATGCACGACTGCATTGAAAATCTTAAAAAGTGGCATTGCATGAAACAGCATTGCCTGGCTAGAAGGGATTCATCACACCAGCCTGAGACATCTCCAGCACAGGCTTCAGCCTCCAAGCTAACCATGACTGCTAAGATACCATTCCTTTGTGCCACTTCATTGTTTCACGATGAGAGGAACCTGAATGTTCACCCTGGAGGGGCTCACTTTTTCAAATGGACAGGTGAAGCCCACATGTTTTATCTGGAGATAACAGCTCTCTGTAGACCCTCTATATTCAGTGTTTCTGTTATGACCCGAAAACCATTAAAATGTCCACATTTCAAAAGTTATTACATTGATTAGAAGTTCTTCACTAGCAGTTACACCAAGGAACTTTACCAAACTGCTGTGTCACAGCAGGCCTGATATTTGGCTTACTTAAAACCAGATCACAGAGGGTAAATGTATCATACAGAAGAGCCCCCTGTTAAATTAGCAAGATCGAGAAATAGACAGAAAATGCCTCTGAAAGCCAAACTGTAGCTAAAATACTTTGCCTTCTATCAAAACCCAGCAATGCCCCATAACATTCAACATTTTACTGTATTTTGATGACAACACTTTGTTTAAGAAACAACACCTCGAGGATTATCTTGTGTCAATCAGCAGCCCTTTCCATTTCAGCCATTGATTATGACTAGTGGATGTCTTTTTTTTTCAAATTATACCCTCTAAGGTGATATCAGCCTTTGTCCCTTTCTTTGGTATTTCTATTGACCTGTCAGCAGCAGCCTCAGGAGATCTTGGCTTTCTTGTTGGAGGTAACTTGGGAAGTTGCCAATGCCATTTCACCATTTCACTTGTGCCTCTTTGCTGTCGTGGCCTTCTGGGTGATGTCACTGCCAGGCATCAGAACTGATTCACTCTTTCTGGTGAGTGTTATTTTTCAGATGATGTAGGCTTAGCCCAGCAAATCCTTGTTCTGGCAGTAGCAGTTGCCCATGGAGAGGTGTGAAGCCAGGTACAGGGCACCAGGGAAGGGAGCAGAGGGGAACACTTTAAGTTAGCTTCACTGACAAAGCCAGAGTTTCCTGAAATTATGGCCTCTGTGGACCTCATGCTGTATAAAATGAAAGGGAAACTTAAACCAATTAAGCCTGCACATTAATTGTGGAAATTCTTACGTGGTTCTAAATTTCCTTTAAAAGCACCGGGGTTTTAATTTTTCATTTTAAAGGATAGTTAATTCTCACCTAAGCTTTTTTTTTCCCCTTTCTTTTGCATTTTCATGCTAATTCACTCTTAATTTTAAAGTTACTTTCCAAACACAACTCTACTCATTGTAAAATATAACACAAAATTAAAATCCCTTCAACGTTTAAATATAAGTACCTTGGAAACTGAAGAAGAAAGCTTTCAAAGGGCAGACTTCAGTAGCTTTAATGTTTAAAATACATTCTCTAGACTTTAATTTCAACTTCTATCATTTACCTCACTAATTCTCAAAGGAATTCACATGGAACTTGCAGAACGCATGAAGTTCAACATGGGGATACATTTTCAGAATTAAAGACGGCTGTACTCAGACCAGGGGCACTGCAGGAATTTATGCTCTCACAGATTTCTTGCAGAAGCCCACTGTTTGTGGAAGTGCATTAGCTTCATTCTGGGGACACGATGACTTCTGTACCAGCTCAGGCCATATTAAAGTTATTACCAGATATGTAAACTTTTTTGGATCAGCTTGCTCTGCATCAAATACAGACACATAACATGATCTTTCCACTCAGTTAGCCCAAGAAATATTTCTGTGCTAGCTTTATGCCTTTTTTATCAAGTTTAAGCTGACTTCAGTATCTTCTCTGTTAGATGTTCTGTGACAAAATGACTCCCTCAGAATTTTTTGAACACATTTGAATTGACAGAGTAAGTTCATAAAGGTTCAGTGATTTGTATCCCGTCGTCATGGCATTTCTGACTCATTATATGGCACATCAAGACTATATTCAGGGTGATGCCAAAATGAGGCCCAAGTTCTTGAAAAGTGATCCCCACTGATCTGCTCATGAGCCTAGCAGGCTTGCAGATTCAACTTGAACTCAGTTTATATAAGCTGAAGGGCTCTGAAAGAACGACACAACTACCTCCACACTCACTGCCTTTCTGCTTTCACCACACTGTGGACACATCAGAGCTGAATAAAACAAAATAAAATCTGAAAACAGGTGTTATTTGCAATAATTATCTGCTTGATCACATGTCTCTTGTAAGGATGATGCAGTGACAGGAGCCAAAGAGCAGCAGGAAAAGCACAGAACACATGCCCATGTGCTTTGTGGGGAGGGCCTGGAAGATCCTTGCACAAGCACTGCCTCTAAATTCCTGCATAGCCACAGCCACCATCATGTTGGCAAAGCAGCTTTTCTTATTCCAGGGCACAAATATGGCATAAGCAGGTTGTCTCTCTCCTGAAGACAGATCCCAGAAACTCTGGGTGAGCATCCCCAGGTGCCCTTTTGTGAGATAAAGTACATCAAGACAAATGTGTGGAGAGACAATACTCCCTGAGGAGTTCTGACTCAGATGTGGAGGAAAAGAGTTTGCTCACAGACACTACAGATATGGCTCAGGGCCTGTATAAGAGGTGAAATAAGTGTCACACTTGGGTCATGGGAAGATAGCTACAAGCCAGCTTAGCTACAAGCAGAGATAGCCTGTGACAGCCAGTCACACTCAGTAATTGCATGCTTTGTGTGACAGATAGCAGACCCAGAAAGAGCGAGCTTGTTAAAACCCTAGAGCATGGGCAGTGTACAAAAATATACATGGGATCTTCTCAATTAGCCCAAGCATGCAACAGTATTTTTTATGCCAGGTTTTTGCATCCTTGCCTGGTTTAAGTCTAGCTGCGGGACTGACAACTGTCTGATATGAAGTACAAGATTCTGTGAGTTCAGTCTGGGTAGATCAGGTAGGGATGTAGAGTCAGTGAAAGACTGTGGCAACAGGAAATCACCCTTTTTTCTGTGCAGAAGCAGTGTCCTCACAGAGGCTATGGCTCCATGGATGCAAATCCTGTGTGGGCATGTTCAGAGTCAGATTCAAAATGCCCCAGCTAGGTGATGCAAATTTCTGAACTTCATTCTGCTGGTTTAGATTTGTTCACAGATTTCTCTGGACGCGTGTTGTCCTGGCAACTTCATACCATTTCAGCCATCTCTTGTCCTATGACTCTAGATGGACCAGGTACCACCATCTTTCTTCATCACAACCAGCATAAACAAATGACATAACATGTATTATGTTATTTTCATAAGAACATTTTCATATGTTCATTTGTGATCTGGATTAAGTTAGAACTGCTGGGTGCTCCAGTACTGCACAAGTGTGATATTAATTATAATAGGACTAAGGTTAACTTTTCCCCTTAGGCTATACTGCAGTGACATTTGAGGTAACCCTTCCCAAAATTACTTTCAGGACATGGTTTCATAGTACCTAGATCTCTGTGCAATAACAACTTGAGAAATTCCCACTCTCAGAGAATTGCCTACCACTCATTTAAAGCAGGGTGTTAATGGGAGGTAAAGCTGAACTTGAAAAAAAATAAAAATGACGTATTCTTTTTCTGCTAAGATTAGCCTAGCTACCAAACCACAATACAGGGAAGCCATACCAGCACAGCTGAAAAAACAGCACAGATGTGGAGCCTGGCAGGGGATGGAGAAAGGTGGGCACCTCCAAAGTGCTGACAGTGCTGACTGTACTGTGCCTTCCCGCATGGTACGGAGCAGCTGTGGAAAGGGCTCTGACTCACTGTGCCACTCTTGCTGCACTAGCGGGATTGCTATATTTAGACAGCCCCTGTGTTTCAGGAGTCCTTTCAATCCAGTCGCCAAATTGCTAACAGAGGAGGCCAGCCAGGTTGTGGGCAGTGATGGCCTCAAAGAGTACAGCTGGTGGAAAGATGCTCCTTTTTGGCCCTGTGCAACTTATGTTACCTACATAATTATCTACATGTGCGTCCCCAAGCCTGGGTCCTGAGCCTTGGCTGCATGCTGGAAGGAGGGAAACCCATTAGTGTGGGAGGCAGTGCAGTATCCTGAGGAGCGGGAAGCAGCAGGATGTCACCAACAGCAGTGTGTGCGCAACTGGGCAACCAGAGCTTCAGGAACATGTCCACCCCGTATGACATGATTAAGATGCAGCATGAGAAAACCTGGGTGTGCCAGCAGTGATCATGCAGAGCAGCTCTCACATGGAGGTGTGAGATAGGGTGGTGGAAACAGCAGAGGAGGAAAGGAGCCTAAGCTGGAGGGAGGCTGATTGTGTGGTATCCTCTTGTAACTGATCTGCTCCCAGTATGTGTTGTAATAAATAGCATGAGGAGAACAGTCTCCCAGCCTCCTTCTGCTCCATTTGCAGTAGGAGAGCTGGACTATGCAAAGCCTCACTCAGCCCCACTCACTACCCTGTTCTCTGTTACTTATCACCCTAGCGCGAGACTCCCTCAGGGATTTTTTCATCCAAGGAGAGAACCATTTCCCCAGAGTATGATGGGACACATGTCTAACACTTCACACTATAAAGGAGGTCAAAATCACTCCCATTTTCCACACAGAGAACAGGAGTGGAAGCAGGAAATGAGATGCCCCAAGGCTATGGGATGAATCAGTAGTAGAACAAAATGAAAATTCAGAACTTCCTGTCTCTTTACTCATCTCCTTGAATACTGATGATGATTAAGCTCATAAAAAGTTAGTACAGTTGATGACCTCTGCATCTCTGGTCAGTGATTAGGGCCCCGGCATATTAAAAGTGGAAAATTATAGAACAAAGACAATTTCAAAGAACTTAAAAAAAAATAGAAGGCAAGGAATTTCTTTTGTGGCTACAACATAAATGTTGGGTTCCCATCATTCCCACAGTGTCTCTTCCAGTAAGGAAGGAAGTTTCTCTAGTTTTACCTCTATGGGTCCACTGAGAGTTGAAATTGGCTTAAACCACAGCCACAACCAAGAGGCAATGCTATGGTTACACTTCCTGCCCTCCACTTAGTTTCTAACCTCTCTGTTTCCCTTTTGTTAACACAACAGCTCAAGGAGACACGTGATGAACCAGCCCAGGGAACTGATCAATAGTAACATTAGAAGTTATTTTCCTTTTGTGGGCTAGCTTTGCTATGAGTCCTGGCTCACTACACAGCTGTAGGAATGCTCATACCCACACAAGAGATGAGGTGTCATTCAATAGGAAAAAATGACCAGAGAAAGGGAGGCTCAGCACCCCTCTTTCTGGGATGCTGAAACTGCTCGAGGAGCTACAACTCCTCTGTTCCCTTCACTGCTACGAGCACTTCAAGCAAGAATGGGTGCAACTGTGTCTGAGGGTGATGGAAAGCAGCACATAGGCCCCAGCTCTCTCCTGCTTTGCTCCCCAATGGATGGAGTGGACTCAGATTTTTTGATGCTTCTACTGAAATTTGTCATTAGAAACACTGTGTGTGCTCTGTGGGGTGAGGATTCACAGGGGTGAAAATGCCTTTCCCTGCATTTAGTCTTCATTATGATTTTTGATGCCTGTCTCACTCTGTCTCACTTCAGGATTGCTGGTTTCACTATGAGGCAGAGTTAAAACAGACTGCTCATCTTCTTTCCAGCGGTTTTAGGTTTGGTTTTTCAACCTTTGGACTTTCAAACTGGGTAAGTACACTGAGCTGGTGAAGAGCATGATGAACATGTGAACAGAGTGGTTTTGGCCGCAGCTGAAGAGGCTTCTTCCTCAAAAAAGCAAGCCTTTCATCCCTCCACTTGAGTAGGAAGGAAAAGGAAGGTGAGGCGTCGTGGTGCTTCACTCTGGGAACTGGCAGGAAGCTCTCTTGTGGCATTTATTGCTTTATGAAAACTATTTTTTCCCTAAAGTTAGAGGATGCTCTACTTTTCAAGAATTCACAATCTTGTTGCTAGCACTTTAGCAGTCTTTAATATAACACTAAAACACACCAAAGAACTGAACTCACTATAATAAAACAAAAACTTAAAGCAGAGAGGGGACACTGTGGTGGAGCCACATCAGGGGTTTGATGAAAAGATGTGTGTTGGTGAAAATATGAATGATGAAATGTGTACATGGGCTCAGATCCTCATCTCTAAAATCCTGGGCTGCACTTTTCAGAGGCACAAGGAAGTTGTTACATCCTGGGCTTGGAAAACTCACAGTTCAGAGTTTGTGCTTGAAAAGCTTTCAGAAATACACAGCAACAGTCTCTGAGGCAGTATTAACATTACAGAAGGGGATTCTGGAGTTATAATAGACATGTGCCACAGGAATGTCATATTCATACTCAACAACAGTGAAGAAAGGAAGGATCAGGAGTGGATTAGAAATGAGGATATCACTATGATGCTGTATGGGGAACCCAGCATGAACATGGAAATCCATTTACCCATCTTAAAAAGGAAGGCATTAGAAGCAGAAATGGTTCAATGAAGGGTAAATATGGAATGAGTTCAATTCATGGTACCACTAAAAAGACCAAAACTTGCTAACAGGCAAAAACCAAGGGGAAAGCACATCAGAAGTCTAAAAAATGAACATAATGAAGAAAATGAATAGGAAATGATTGGTGTCTCTTCCAAAACAAGAATGAGTAGGGCTTTTTTTGTTCAGTCTAGCAATAGGTGGTCTCCACACAACATGCTAGCTGATCTTTGGAACTCCCTGCCAGAGGACACTGTAAGAGCCACAAGCATGTTTGAATCCACAAAGTAAACAGCCAATCTAATGGAAGAAACACACAATCAAAAAATATGAAATGCAGTGACACCAAATGCTGCTAAAGAACTCCCTGAGCTATAGAAAGTTGGTAAGATAAGCCAGGGACGTATTACTGGATTGTTAAAGTATCCCTGTGATCTTCTCTCAGTGTTTACTACTGGCTAAATCTGGACATGGATACTGGGACAGACAGGCAATGGATCTGACCTATCAAGGCTTCCCTTACACATAAAAAGGCTGAGTTAAATAAGCCATGTAATGCAAACCAGGCCAATGATAATAAATCTTTATGGAAATCCACTTTTCAAAACCTACTGCATCTCTAGACTTGACCTTACTCCCGTGCATACTCTCAGGCAGATGCAGCACCGAATCCATTTGAAATTATTTGCCTTTTCCCGACTATAGGTTCCTGTACAAAGAACAAAGTTTCCTGGTCTAGGTTGGAGTTTCCTTTCTTTGTATCTACACTTAAAGTGAAAATGAAGTACGCCATTAAACAGTTATGGTAATTTATCCTTACACTTTCTGCTCAACAGGTTTGCTTTGTTTCAAAAGTATGCTTCTGTGATACTTATAGCTATGTATATGTAATTTTGTGGTTAAATCAGAAGAGAGAGGAAAACCCTGGTTCCCACAGGAAACATAACTCGACCTCTTGCAAGCAGGTAACACTTTTGCCGTATCAGTGTGATAAAGAACTTCAATGAGAAACAAATCCTGCCAAGGTTTACACCTGTGTGCAACTGCCTGATGTGTCTTGCTCAAGGGAGGTTAATGAGATTTTTCCACGATTCAAATTCTGCTAGAGGATTCTTCTGGGCGGGAAGGGGGCCTGAGACAGCTCCCTCAGTAAACCATGTGTTAAAATATGAGAGATGGGTCTGGTTCTGTGGGCCAGGATTGGGGTCTCTTTCTGTAGAAATCTCTTTGAGACACAAATGTTTTTCCTGTGGGCCTGGGTCTCGGGGCAGTGGGGAACTCTGACATTTTGCTGGTCATCTCACCGGGGATGGGAAGAGAAAATATCCCCACCGCACGGTGAATAGCAGCCGTGACAAACCCACACTGACCGCGCTGTCCCGCAGAGGCGCTCCGGGGGCTGCAGGGCCCCGTCCTTGCCGTGGGCGCGGGCAGGGGCAGCGCGGGCCGGTCACGGCAGCCGGCGGTGGGCGGCCGCACGGCCCTGCCGCCGACACGCGTGGGGCTCCCGGCGGCGGGGCCCAGCGCCGGGGGCGGCGGGCAAGGGCCGCCCTGGGTCGCCCCCGCCCCGTGGGGCTATTGTTGGGCGGCGGGGCGGGCAGGCTGCGCGGCCGGTTCTCTCCCCGCCCGCGCTCGCTGGCTCCCTCCCTCTCTCTTTCTCTCTCCCCGCGAGTTTACCCAGCAGTGCTCTGGTGCGGGCGCGTTTCCGCCGGTTTTTCCTGTTGGAGAAGGGAAGGGGGAGCTGTTCTCTCTCTCTCTCTCTCTCTCTCTCTCTCCGCTCGCAGTATATTTTTTCTCCTCCTCCTTCTCCTCCTCCTCCTCCTCCTCCTCCCCAGCTATCTTTGTCTGGCTCGCAGCACCCCGCTCCAGCCCCGCGCCCCTGCCCCGCCGCCGCCGGGACGCGCAGCCCCTGCCCGCCGGTGCCCGGCGCCGTTTGATGCGAGGGCAGCGCCGCGGGAAGGGTTCGGAGGCGGCGGGGGCTCCGCCGCGGCGCTGGGCGTGAGCCGCCCCCCCATGCGAGAGCGGGGCCGCGGCTGCCACTGCCGGCTCCCGGCGTGAGCGCCGCCGGCCGGGCCGAGCCGTGCCGTGCCATGCCCGGGTGCGGGGCGCATCGTGAGGCTGCCAGAGGCTGCCGGCACCGGCGCCGCTCCTGCCGCCGCCGCGGCGACATGGTGTGAGCCCGCTGCCGCCGGGGACGCGCGGGCAGCCACCGACTCACCCGCTCACCCACCGACCGGCCGGCCGGGATCCTCGGGGGGATCCAGCCCCGCACTGCAGCGCGGGGAGACGGACGGACGAACAAACCGCAGCACCCCTTCTCCTTCCTCCTTCCCTTCCTTCGCCTCCCTTTCCCTCCTCCTCCTCCCACCATCCATCTATCTATCCATCATCCCCCCCGCCAACCCCTCCCAATGCTGAAGAGTTTCAACCCGGCGGGGCTGGAGTGAAGAAGGGAAGGGCGGAAGGGAGGAGAGGAGAGGAGCGGAGCTCCGCGCAATTCACAGCTGCTCCAGGGAGGGGGAGCGGCCTCGCTATTATTTAACAGAGAAGAAAAAATATTTAAAGGAAAAAAAAGAGAAGAGACGGGAAAATGGCGAACGATTCTCCTGCAAAAAGTCTGGTGGATATCGACCTTTCCTCCCTGCGGGTGAGTGCCGGTGCCGGGGGCCGGGGCGGGGGCCCCCCGGGGCCGGCGCGCCCCTTGCCGGGGCTGCGGGGCCGGTGGGGTGGGAGCGGCCGGGCCCGGGGCCGGGGCCGGTGCCGGGGCGCGGGGGGCCGCGGCCGCATGGGGGGAGCCCTCCCGCGGGGACGGGCGGGGGGACCGCGGCCCTGGGCTGCTTTTCCTTTGTTTGCATGTATTGGCATGTGCGTGGAAAAACAGGGCGCAACAGCTGCACGCCGCCAGCAGCCGGGTTCGCTGGCTGGGCTCTGCCAGCAGCCATCGCCTGAACAAAAATGTAACCCCGCTTCTCTTCTCCCCTTTCCTCTCCCTCCCCTTCTGCCCCTTCCTCCCCCTAGGACCCCGCTGGGATTTTTGAGCTGGTGGAAGTGGTTGGCAATGGCACGTACGGGCAAGTCTACAAGGTTTGTGTCAGAATTTCTTCTCTTTTTATTGTTGCCGATTTTCCAGAGGGTAGCCGGTGCCTGCGCCGGGCTGAGCACACGGCTGAAGGCGAGCCACCCGCACTGGCAACCGGAACAGTGAGGGGTGGTAGAAGTGTTGCCCTTGTCATTGTTGCTGGCCTTGTCAAGTTGTCAGCCTCTTGGCTTCTGGTTTTTCAGATGGGTACAAATTACTCTCCCAAGTACCCATCCTGTAATGATGAAATATCCCTTTATTGTCCTTATTCTTCTCTGTGCTCCTTCCAGAGAAATGACCAAACCAAGTGGACGCTGTCAGAGTCTGGCTCGGTTATACAAACACGTCCACAGGCTTATTCAGCTTTGCTGCTGGAAATCCTTATGGAAGTTGCTGCTGCTGCAGTGACTTTAGACAAAGACATTGGTCTTAATTAAAATTGTCACCCGGTTTCCTTGTGAGTGTTGAAGCTGTGGAGTTGGGGGCGAGTGCATCTGATGGGCTGTGCAGAGATGAGGGGTGCAGAGTGACAATAAGTGACCGAAGCAGAGAAGCTTATTTTGTGGAAATCAGAATTCCCAGAATAGCCTGTTTGACAAGTGTATGACTTTAAAAAATAGAAATCAGAGAGTGCCCATGTGGGTGTGAAACTAGCCTACTTTTTTTCTTTTTTCTTTTTTTACCCTTTAGTGTGCAGTCAGTGGAACAAACAAATCTTGAGCTTGCATGACTTTGCAGTGAGTGCTAGCTACCAGGATGACTAATTATTTGCACAGACTTAATACTTGGCTAAAGATTGAAGGCTCTAGCCTTAAACTATAGAAATCCGAGATGCATTTGAAGAGAGAAGGAGAGAGATGAAGATGCTTAGCTGCTTGTTTGGTTTTTTGGTTGCTTTTTTGTTGTTGTTTTGTTTTTCTTTTCTTATAAACAAGGGAGTGTAATTGGTCTGAGTTTCCCTGATGGCAAGATACTGCTGCTTGCAGCTCCAGTAACTAAATAAAGCGCTTTGCTGCCTCTTCTGCAAATGAAACACATGTCAGTTTGTTATGAGGGCGTGAACCTCAGCCTTCCTGATGGAGAATTAGTCTGCCTGCGCAGTGTATTAGTTGCTTTTTAAGACTTGAGCTCGAATAGCCAGGCTGCTGCTGTTGGTATAAAGCTGGAAAAAAGAATGTGGCTTAAAGGGCCACAGGAGAGGGGGAAGATGAGTAAAAAGCAGCACTTTGACACAACCTCGACCATTTAATTTTTTTTCTGCCATTTCAAAGGATGCAATTTTTTTCTGTAATCATTTGCTCCCAGAGCTTGCATCATCTGAACCCTTATTAAAAAAAAAAAAAAAGAATTAATAGGGTGTGAATGTGGGACTTGAAACTCTCCTGTTAATTATTGCAGTTTAGTGCATTGTTTCTCAGTGTACTTGTTAATGCTTTTGAGTTAATGAGCAAAGTTCTCCTTAGTTTAACAGTCTTGACAATAGAAATGTTAAATTTTGTTTGCTTTAAGTAAGGTAGAGCTCTCCCAGAATAGTTAGCAATAGATGTGAAATCGGGCACATGCATTTATTGTCTTGGAAGAGAGTGGAACGAACTCCTGATGTCATCGGTGTCACTGTGATAACGGGGAGCAACAGGCAGTCTTTTTTCTTGGTGTACAAACTGCTAGACAGTAATGGATTGACAGATGTTTAAGTCTGGGTTGGCACTGCTTCTTCTTAGGTATTTGCCCACATTTATGTACATACACTGATGTACATGTGGACACCTAACAGGGCTGTATGTAAACAAATAACACCAGACCAAAAAACTTCCTTGCTGCGATAAAAATCTTTCTTTTTAAACTAATGAAGTTATGTTTAAAAAAAAGCAGTTGCTGCAAAAGTTGTTGCAAAAAAACCCCAACTTTTCTTGGCCACTTTTTTTGCTAGGAGAAATGCTCCAGGGACACCCAGAGATGAGACTGTATGTGTATGTTTTGAGGGCTTTCATAGGAACCGCATAACCGAGGGAAAAACGTGTTTACGTCGAGTTTGCTTGTTGCCTTCCGCTTTCCTTCTACCCAGCAACCACTTCTTGAAATCCCTCTTCCTGGATGGTTTTATTTCCCTTGTAAGCGGTCTGTCATCCCGAGGGGCTGTCGGTTGCTTTTGAGGAGCCGGGCTGTAGTTTGATGTACTTCCACATCCGTGTACAGGCATCAGCGATGATGTCACCCGGGAGCGGGATTGGCTGGCTACCTGCCACTGCGGGGAGGACACGGAGGGAGCGGAGAGGGCATGACGTTATCTCTTTGTCTAGCTCATACAGCGCCGATGATGCCGAAGGTCGTTTGCCTGGCTGGGGAGGCAGCTTTCCAGCAGCGCTGGGAAGGGGACGGCGCCAACCTGTTGAAAAGCAGAAAATAGCCCTGTTTTCCTCCTCTTTGCCTTAGCTGAGCTAGCTGGAAATAGCTCATCTATCTGGCTGGCAATATTGCTGTAGCTAGTTCTACCTTAGCTATTTATTTAGCTATATGTAGGTGTATAGATATTTATACATGTATGAAATGTGAGGGCAGCCTTTGGATGTTTGGCACCTGAATGCAAGTGGAGTTACTCCTGCATTTTATGCATTGAATGGGTTGGCTTAGGTGGAATGTTACTGTGGGCGTGGGACCTCAGTGGTGACATGGTAAAAATACTAAGTTTTCTGTTGCTATGCTTGAATTTGGGTAATGGCTTTAAACTGAGAGTAGGTTTAGATTAGGTATTGGAAGAAATCCTTCACTGTGAGGGTGGTGAGGCACAGGAACAAGTTGCCCAGAGAACTTGTGGATACCCCATCCCTGCAAGCATTCAAGGCTGGGTTGGATGGGGTTTTGTGCAGCCTGGTCTAGTGGAAAGTGTTTCTGCATATGACAAAGAGGTTGGAGCTAGATGATCTTTGAGATCACTTCCAACCCAAACAGTTCTGTGATTCTGAAATCTATAGAGTTTTTATTGTTTTCATCTTCATAACCTTGCTTACACCTCTCCTGTGTGAAGAAGCCTTATATGTCAAGAGCAGCTTGTTATGCAGCGGTGAATTAATGAGGGAAAAAAAAAAAAAGGAAAAAAAAAGAAAAAAGGAGGTTCCCCAGCTGTGGGTGTGTAAAAGAAAGGGAAGGGGTGTTTTGGGGAAGCCTTTGCCCAGCACAGGGGAAGGGGCAGCGGGCCTTGGCTCATTCGTCCTGGGACTAAGCAGAGCTCTATTGCTGCTCGGAAATCCTGGGGAATGAGAGTTCTTTTGCCTTTCGTAGTTGGATCGAAACCCGACAGCGATGGCGGGGAAGTTGCACCACTTCGCTTAGAGAGAAAGCAAAGGGTTAAACGCTGCCAAGTACGGCCGGCCGCGTTCCCTCGGAGCCGAGGCGGGAAGGACCGGCCGCAGAACCCCCTGGGTCGGTCCTTCTCGCACTTTTAAGGAGTCCCAGGGCAGTGCCGGAGTTGGGAGGGGGATATTTCCCTTGGGTAGGTCGGTATCAGCTGGCGGGAGCCGAGCGGCGTGTGCGGGCCGGCCCGGCCGCGCCTGTGCCCGCGGCGGGCGGGGAGCCCCGGGCCGCCCCCCGTGGTGGCTCGGCCGGGCCGGGGCTGCCGGGCCTGCCGCTGGCGTGTGGCGCGGCGGGGATGGCGCACGGGTGTGCTGCCCCTCTCCTTCCCTCCTGAGTCAGCCCCGTCCCGCTGCCGTGTAACCGGGACTCGCAGCCAGCTCACCGAGTGATCGGCTGCCTTAAGGGCTTTTTGATTTTTGCAAGTAGTGGGAGAAGCATTTTTAGCATTGCTGCGGTTAGATTTTAGTTTTTCACATCCAGCAGTAAGCTTAATATGAAGTTTGGCTTGCACCAAATGAGAACACACCTGAAATTTGTCTCAAGATAAGGTCTGAATTGGGTGTTTGCTTCCATTCTGGTTTTTGGTATGTTGGGTTTTTTTAATGCTGAAATTACCTGTGACCTAGAGGCAGTTGGTTAATACTTCTGAAATGTTAAAACCTCTATCATCTGATCATTCACAGAGGCATAAAACATTGTAATTTTGCTATTGACGCTGCACTATGTTACCTTTCTTAGTCACTTTCTCTTTAGCTGTGTATGTGTCTGTTTTAAAGACATCTAACACTTTAACCATTGTGAGTGTGCTGTTACATCTCACACACACCGTAATTTTCTTGTGGCAGCAGTAACTTGTGTGGAAGGTTGTATTTGTGGGGGTTCTGAGGTATAACAGGAGTGCACCAGAAAGATGAGATTTAGGGGATGATACTCCTAATTGCCCTCAACGCAGGCCGGAGTGACTTTCTAAGAGTCTTGTAATAGTTAATTCATGGTGAAGGCTTCTTTTGTTGATCTGTGTTGCAGCCTTCCAAAACTGCATGTAAATGATGTGTATTGTCTAACTGCTGGCTCGTAAAAGGAAGTGATGTAAGATGTGGTCGTTTAAATGCTGATTTGAAAGTAAATTAAAACTTTACTAAATGTTTTCCCACGCTAAGGATACCCTATTTTTGTATTAATGGACTTTCTGTCTTACAAGGTGACTGTGTTGGGGGGGTAGGAAGATAGGACAGTTCTTGGTATTCTCTAGTAACTCAGTTAAGGGTGTTTTTTCCGCTCTCTCTCCCCTTTGTTTCTCTCACTGCTAAAGGGACGTCATTGTGGATTCAAATGATTTTGTTAAACATGAATACAATTCCAGTCTTATCACTATTAAAGACAAACTGTACTGGGGATCAGTGAGGTCACTGGCTTTCAGGAACTGGTCCAGACCAGCTCTCTTAAGTATGAATTGCACTTCTTCCCTTACTCCTCTGATTTTTTTGTGGATTGTGTTGCAAAGAGAGACCGTGCTGTTTTAGAAATCGTGAAGGACCAGGCAGTGGCTGGAATGTTGGCATTTTTTTGGGTTCTTCAGCTAGATGTTTACTCTCCTGTCCTCTCCTAAACTGGGTGAACTTTTGACCAGTTCTCCATCACCCAAATCCTTCTTAATTAAATACACAAAAGCTAGGCAGGTGGCCAGTGGGGATTACTGATATTTATTTTTATTAAAAAAAAGAAAAAAAAAGAAAAAGAGAAAAGAAAGCAATGTGCCAGTTGTGGGTAACCACATGTCCCTCTTGTTCTTCCTCCCCCAGTTCCATCTGTCTGTCTGCAAAATGTGGGGGTTTTGCAAACTCCTGGGGCAGGGACTCCTTATTCTGTACTAATTAGAAGAGGACCCAGCAGTCTGGAACTTGGGTGTGTGCAAGCCTTCAAGGTGATGGATGTAACAAGATCCAGCCCAGAGTTTTGTGCTGACTCCTAGAAATTTTTTTCAGTTTTCTATCGGAAGATATTTCAGCTGGTGTGGATACAATTTCAGTTGAAATCATCTGGTACTCTCTCCTTGCTTTTTGCATGTATGTGTGGGCTCTCTCCCCTTTGGCAATGGTGGGAGTTGGGCTTGTATGGGTGGATGATTTTCCCTATCAAGGTCTCTTCTTCTTGCACCAGGCCTGAGGAAGGTCAGCTTTATCTGTAAGGCCTGGAGTAGGGTTTTTTTAGTAATTTCTAGTAGGGGTTTTTAGTAATTTTGGGATAGTGAAGAAAGGAGGAAACCAGGAATGTACACCTTCCATTCCTTACTTAATTTTATTCTCTCCTAGCAGTGTCATGTAGTTTGGTGACATGTTGTCAACTTCCAAGTGCCAGAGCCTTGGCTTGATAGTGTGCAGAAATCCTTCTTTTGGTCTCTGTGATGATGGCAGGTCTGCACCTCCCATCCAAGGGAATGATGTAGAGGAACGTCCCCAAAGGCAATGCAGCATTGTAAGAGGTGCTCACCCTTTGCATTTCCTTGCCTTCAGCATATACATTTTTTAGTATAAATTTTTTGGACAAGAATGCTAGCTAACTTTTCTCATGTGGTCTAGCATGTGTTTGTATATACACATTATGTTCTAGTCATCTTTCAAGTGGTACTTGCTGTTGCAAGAGCGATTTTAGCCTGGTACGTTGTATGCCTACCCTCCTGAGATCTGTTTTCTGAGGAGGAAAGTAGTATTTTTGTTTTGTCCATTTTACATTTTTGACTGTACACTCTGGCTCCATCAGGCTTTGGATGACGTGGATATTTAAGCTCAATAGCATTGACTTGCACAATGTGAGCTTGACTGTAGTCAAAGTTACAGTAAGATCCTTATCTGCATCGTTATTTTAGGTCTCAACCCACAGAAAGTGGTGGAAAGAATTCAGCTTGCTTGAACGAGAGGTGGATTTGGGAGGGGATCTCATAGCTTTGCACAAGAGTTCTCTTATCAAATACTTTATGTTTGTAACATTATGGGTCCCTTATTATTTCTCAGGTTAGCACAGGCTCAAGAAAAGATACTGTTGGCTCTAAAATCAGACAGCTCTGGGAAGGAGGAGGAAAAAGCCCACAGTTGTGCATACCTCTTGGAAACCTTGAGGCAGTTGTGATTGTAGAGGGCTTGGGGATTTTGACATTGCATCTCAATATTATTTTAAAGTGTACTTTCTGCTTTGGATGCATTGTGAAACACTTTCACAGAGGCACAAAAAATGTGACACTAGTTACAAGCTGTGGAGTGCTACTGAATGGCCAATATGCTGCTGTGAAGCTCATGATACCTCCACCTAAGCCTCATTCCTGGTCCCTTGTCATATCCTGAGCAAGGCTTGATGTATCTCCTCCAAGGAGGCCATGGGGCCCTGTAGTCCTAACTCATGTGGTATCTATTTCAGTGTTAGAAAAAGGACAAAGCAGCTTTTTGAAAGAGGAGCAAATACTGACTAGAGACTTGATAGTATTGCTGGCAAAGCACTCCACTGCTCTCCCAGGCTTTGCTGTCCTGCAGCAGAATGAAATCTGCTGTTCTGGGTGTAATTAATAATTAGAATTTGACCTCAGTGGTGTTGGTTTTAATTTGCTGCCAATTGGGAAATCTGTGAAAAGCACCACTAAAGAAGGATGAAATCACAGAGACTGGGGAGTGGAGATGCTCACCTTTTCAGAGAATTTGCACTTTTGAGGCACATAAAGATCAGATGGAGGTGTGGGTGGAGTAGGCATCCATACTTTACTTAGAAATTGGTGTAACTAAGTCCTATCTCTAATGCCCTGTGCAGCTCAACTGGGCATAAAGGTTGTTGACCATCTTCCAAAGGTTCTTCTATGGCCTCCTGCTTGATCTCGCATCGTAGTTGCAAGTGAAGGGTGAAATTTATGGGAAGATTTGGAGTTGGGAATGGATAGTAGGACAGTTCAAAGAGAAGCAGTCTACTGAAGGTGAATTTACAGAGGAAATCAGAAGATGAAGGAGAATATGGCTTAAATGCAGAGAATGAATTAGAGGACTTCATAATTATGGGCAAGAAAAAGTAGGGTAGAGTCAGGAAAGTGCTTAATATAAAAAAAAGTATAGGACACTTTAGTTGTTAGTGAAAACATATTAGCACATATAATTAATATTAAAAAAATATATATTATGAAAGAGATTAGCTTTTAGCCATGGCAGCTGACTAGTCAGCCAGGCCTCGGGCTTATGTGCACCAAGGGAATGTTCATGGACACTGGTTTTTGTGCTGATTTCAGCATGGCCCAGGCTGAGGACACCTCTCTTAGCCCACCTAGCTGTGTTGTGACCATGTGCTAGAATAAGGGATGTCTTTTGGGGGAGATTGTTTCACACCTGGCAGAATGCTTCTTTCCCACCGGAGCCGCACCTCCCTGGATTGCTCTGGCACTGTGGCTGTCATTATCACTGTACAAATAGGACACTGCAAGTGCCAACAGGTCTTGATTGGCCTGTCTAGCAATAAAACAGCTAACGTGGTAAAACTCCTAACATGGATGCAGTTATACTGGTATTGTAGGGCTTATCTAGTATGTCTCTGTCACCTCCCTTTGGAGCTGTCCCGTGGCGCATTGATAACAGCTGCTCTCCGTGCAGGGATTGCAGTGACTCATGGCTTTGTACCTGGGGCTGAAGGAGCCACATGAACTGTAGCCACTCTCTTCCTGGAGCAAGGTAGTGCTACCCCTGCAGAAGGTCTGCTGTGGGCTGCGGTCAGGATGTGACTGCTGGGCTGTTGTTGGTGTGCCACGGACATTTGTCTGCTTCCTCCCCTGCCCCTGTGTGCCTTGAGCACCCCAGTAGCTCCCTGGCTCTGGGGCTGCTGGCAAGGTCCACTTGCTTAGTGCTCTTTTTATCCCCCTGGCTGAGAAAGTCCTAAAAGATCCCTCTGGGCACCATAGGCTTGCAGTGTGGTGCTGCTCCACTCTGTTCCTGGCTTTCCTTCATGTGCCACTCTGCACATGGAAATGCAGGTCCACACGTCCATCTGTGGCATCCCTCTGCTTCTTCTTTGGCTACTCACTCTATGATGTCTTATCCCCCAAAATGGGTTTTCCTTTCAGTTTGTCTATACATGGAGTTCCCCTTACTTCACTGGATATTTTAGGGCTCTGAAAGTCATGTTGGTTTTATGTGTAAATATTTGGGTTACCATCTTCTGATGTTTTATGGTCCATGGTATGGACTTGTTGGCTGTAGTTCCTGCACTTGGAAACTTCACTGGAGGACAGAGGTGAAATGGGAAAGTGTTGCTTAGGTAGGTAAAAGAATGGCAGCAGCTCAAAATAATTGGTTGAATCAAATCTGTTTTATTTCCTTTGGACTGCCAAGGCAATAGTTTACACTTGCTGGTTTACCTCATAGCTGATGCACCCTGGAACTGGCACTGTTAAAATTTACTTGAAGTCTTAAAAATACGACAATTTCAGTTGAGCTCTGGCAGTTTCAAGAGCTTCTTCCCAGGACTGAGAGAGAGTAGCTGTAGGGAATGACAGTGGGCAAGCGTTCGTGATTCTAATTTAAACTCCAAGCTCAAAACAAAACAAACTGGTCTCAAAATTTGCTCCCTAAACTTTGAGCTATCTAATGGTATTGGGTTGTTTTGTTTTCAAATGCAGAAAAGTTTAAGGTCTATGGGTTTTAATGTGTTGCTGTAAAGTATTCTATGCCCTGCTTGGGTTTATGTATCTTAGAGTCAGGGACCCTCAATATTATTTTGGTTCATTATTTTTCTTTATTTTTGTGATTCCCAAAGAAAAATCAGTAGAAGACTTAGAAGGAAGTGCAGCTGTACCTGTCTTACAAGGCTGTTTTCAAGAGGGAACAATTGTAACTGAGTTATAAACCCTTACACATAGGGGTGCAGAAAGAAAGTTGTCATGCTTGTGAACCCTAGCTGTAATCCACTACCATGAGCTACTGCAATAATCAAAATAATACTTGGGGGAACTGGTGTAGCAGAAATAATGGTGAGGTATTTGCTGACTGGAAGTCCTAATTAATTTTGTTTTGTGCTTCCCAAAAAACTGATAGTGCTGTGTATCTCCAGTTATGTTATGGTGGCCTGATGGGTGAAAAATGCATTTTGTAGTGAGAGCTGCTTTTACACATAGATGCTCAATAATTTGCAGCTTGTTTCTGTGCAGTGGGCCTGGATAGTACTTCTGAGATGCTTAAGTAGGTGGGCTGCTTATTGTCCTTTTGCTGTCTGATCTGAGCTGTGTGCTCTTGGACTCAGTGGAGAGAAGTAGAACACGGAATGGCCTCCGGACATGGCTACCATAAGATGAGATAAACTGCTCTTTACCTGGTTCTTTGTCTGTTAGTTAAAATGGGAACTTTTGCTGAATGTCTCAGTTTTATATCATCTGAATATCTAAGATTGGACAGGTTCACCCCACTCTGTACCATGCATGTAGCAGCTCTTGCAGTCCGTGTTCTTTGTGGGACATATAGTAAGAGTGAAGATGCCTTTGTAAGTGAATATGTGAAAGTGAGTGACCTGTAAAACCCCACTTGCCCATCATGGAAGGGAAACATCCATGTTCTCCAAAAAGCTTGTAAGTGACCTGTTTTTGCAAGTACCAAGAGGTGAAAGTGCTTGCTCTCAGGATTCTCTGCACTCTTATATGAAGTATGGTAACTTACATGAGACAGTTTTTCTCAGTCAGATCCCTCAGAAGTTTTGCAGAAATAGATCTATCAGTGTGAAAAGCAGTCAGTGCCTCGTGCTTCCTCTCTGTGCTTCAGCAGTAAGCACTGGGGTCGTTCCTGTTCAGGTAGATTATACAT
This sequence comes from Pyrgilauda ruficollis, assembly GCF_017590135.1. Taxonomy (NCBI): domain Eukaryota; kingdom Metazoa; phylum Chordata; class Aves; order Passeriformes; family Passeridae; genus Pyrgilauda; species Pyrgilauda ruficollis. The sequence continues at coordinate 3,328,458 of NW_024521428.1, read as the reverse complement.
CTACAGAGAACATCTAGGTTACTGTTTGTCAGGTGAGAATTACAGAGGTGCTTTAGCTTTTTGATGATCTTGATAAAGGTTGTAATTAAGTGCCTGATGTTCAAACTGTTTTTTTTCAAATGTGTGCTTTCCCATCAAACCTGTTTGGTTTTTTATTTATTTTTTTCCCACCTGTGTTGTTGTAATTGATCCTTCTTGTCTGTAAGCTCAGCTTGTAGAGTTTAGTCTGGTTTTGAATTTTGTGTTTAAATCTTAACCTGTTGTAAATCCAAATATCTTTTCTCTGATTAACACTTGGGGTTTTTTGAGACAATATCCTGGATATTCCTTCAGCAGCTACAGCAGACATTCCTGAAGTACTTGAAGTTTCAGATTGCACACCATTTGTTAAACTAAACTTTCAGTTGCATGGTAATCTTCTGCATAAACACAGAAGGAACTCTCACGTGCTTCTCTGATACTCAGGTTATCCACTGTGCTTTACTACAGGGTGAGGAAGTGGGAGGGAAGTATGGTGGGGAACTGATGTAGTTTATTCCCAGCCACCCAGGAAATATGTGACAAAGGTACAATCTAAACCTCTGAACCTCTGTAGTTATGTGCTTTAATCAAGAGATCCCTTCTTTTGCCTTAGTACTGGCTGGGGTCAGTTTTAGTGCTTACCCATGCCAAAGAGAGGGAAGACTTTGCATGCTGACCGCGTGGTATCTTAAAAACTGCCCAGAGGAAGGGTCTAAATGTCCCGGGGTGTCTGGGTGGGTGGATCTCATAGAGTCTCATGGTACCCCTGCTTGTTTTACTTGTATGTGTGGTGGAGTTATGTGCTGGCATGCACTTGGTGAGGTTTCTGCTTAACTGTCTTTTGCAGAAGGGCCTGAACTGAATTACTCACAGTATTGCTGTCTGTAACGGAGGTGAGGAAGGTATTAGGTTATTTTACCATGACTAAACAGCAGCTTTAATACCTTTAAAATTGGTATATTGACATTTATGAGCAGATATCACATTACAGTGATAGCTTCAGGGGCCTTCTGCTGCATAAGAGAGCTCTTGGTTGCTTTAGAAAGCAAATAAATAAAATTTTAAAGGTACCCTAACACAGCTAAGCATGTTAAATTGAAAATGCAAGGTGATGCTATATCCTTAGAGTATCCTGTCAACCACTGCTGTTTCAGCAGATGAAGTTAATGATGTACTGTCTCAGGAGAAGGAACTAAAGGTGCATCATTGAGAACTATGGGGGAGTCTGGGGTGTGGGAACTTGTCCTGGGGTCTCTTTGGAGTAGTCCCTGTGCTGCAGAGTTGGGATTTGGCAGAGCTGGCATGACTCCAGCTTCCCTTAACTTCTCGCCTTCGCCTGTGTTTCTGGTGTGGTCTTGTGGGGGAAGAAAGAATGTCAGCCTATTAATAGTGACAGCACAGGCTTTCTCATCTTCATCTCTTAAAAATCATTGGAATGCTTATAATAACAAATAAATGAAAAGTATTATTTTCTTTTTTTTTTCTTTTTTTTTGTTTTTAATTTGGGTGTTGTGAAAGGTGTACTTTGCTCTTCTTTTCTTTCCCCCATGTGGAACACTCTGAAATTCTCTGACCTGACTTGTCCTTGGGGACTATGCAGAACACTTTGTACAGCTCCCTCTGTGCATTTTCACCAAGAGTTAAGTTCTGGGGTGATGACAAGTGAATATGGAGAAAATGTTTCAAGTCATGTGAAAGAAATGTTACTTGCTAAATAACTTGAGTGTTAAAAGAAGGAATGGGAAAAGCTTTTCTTAGCCTTTTTGCAATCTTATATGGCAAGGAATGAAAATCTTTAATATTGACCTAATTTTATTTGTATTTAAGATCAAAGAGCCTTTGTGAATGAGTTGCTTGTCTTGTCTGTCAGTGGCTTTATGGTCTTGTGCTTGAGGCACTAAATCATTTTTGTGTAATGTTACCTTTCCTTAGGTTTCCTCTGAGGTAATGGAGGAGCGCTCTAGTTTCTTCTTCAGGAATGCAGATATATTCGTAATTGAGAAGACATCCTTTGGGCTAATTGCTGAGTTTGGAGGTGCCCCCTCATGGACCAAGTGTTGTGGCAGTGCTTGTGCTGGGCTTTGGGAAAGGATGAGAGAAATGGGCAATGAAACCACTGTTGCTGACACTGCCACTTTGTTCACAGATCAGGTCCTTGGCTTTGGAGTGTCCTCATCTGCTGCTGCTCTGCACCTCTGAGCTCTTTGCTAGCAGAGTGTGTGTAGTCAGTGCGTGCTGGTGTAAGAAAGCGTGTTTTGTATACATATGCAATGGTTGCATTGGGCTATATGGGAAAGAGGAAGGTTTTATTTTGTGCTCCTCATCAGAAGGATTTCCTGTTGCAGAAAGGAGAAGGGAAGGTTAGGCAGACAGGTGGAACACCTTGGGTGGTATCTGGTTGCTTTATTCCTGCAGGGAGGGGGATCCTGCTGGCCTACATGATTCAGAGCTGTGCTGAAGGCACTGGGTCTTGGAGATACCTGGGATTGCTGGAGAATCTCTTGACCCAGTAGCACCATACTGTGGATTTTAATCTTTCTCTGTGACTCGGGAGAAGATGGGGAAAAGAAATACAAACAGCATTTCAAATCTGTAAAGATGACAACAAAGTAGTTTGTAGATCCTTGTGAGTTTGGAAACAAAACCATTAGACTTGAGTATTAAAGTGTTTTGTTACTGCTAAAATCTGTTCAACCTGTAGGATTCCTATGCTTAGGAAAGGAGGAGATTCTTCTTAAGGGATGAATCCCAAATCCTCTTCTTTCTTCTTTAAGAATTCTTTTTGTGGGTGCCATTGTCTCAGCTGTTGGCTGTTGGGAAATGGCACATGTGGATGAAAACCCACTGCAGAGGGTGTGAATGGTGCAGTACCTCTGGGGTGGTAGTTGTGTCTGCTGAGCCTTGACTGCCTGTGGGTCTTTGTCAGTGGTGGTGGATGCTGCTGGCTTGGCAGTGCCTCTTCTCACCTCCTCTGCTCGGAGATGGTGCTCATTTGTGGGAGTGAGAGGTGCCCAATAAACAGGGAATATCACAAAGCCACTTGTGTTGCTGAAATTTACCAAAACATGTCTTTTTGCCAAGGTTAGCTGAAAAGTTCGGGTTGTGTTTTTCTTGCAAGAACTCTTCGTTTAAAGCTCCATTAATTGTGTGTCAGTTACTGTATGTGTTATGATAATAATCAAGAGTGCAAAGGACTAGATTTATTTCAGTAAACATTTCACCTAGTAAAATTTTAATAGCTTTGTCTTCAAAGGCCATTCCTTTTTCTCCTGTGCAGACTGTGCACCCAGCAGCGGTGCAGAGTGCTTCCCTGAGAGATGTGTTTATAACCTGACCTTGAGATGCTGCTCTTTCCAAGATGTGGACAGGGTTGTTCCAAAGATGCTCAGTCCTGAGTTTCTTTGCAAGGCAGAGATTGAGTTTGCCTCTGCTGTGCTGGATTTTGTGGGTTTCTTTTAATAGTGACTATGGACAGCTTTGAAAGATGATAAAAACAACATGCTGAAATGACTAGGGACTGAATCACAGCCGTCAGCAAAACCACCTCGTTTCGGGAACTGTTCTGCGTGACGGCAGAAAGTCTTGTGAGCACCCGAGCCAAACTTCTCTTCAACAAATATGACATTTCATGGTTTAAGTGTTTTGAGGGAAATATTCTGGACATCTTTGCTGTCTTAGGCCAGCAGGAATGCACCCCTTAACAGATTACGAAACCACCAGTATGCTCATGATTTAAGAGATGTAAATGTCATTTGAGAGATAAAGAAGTGTGGTGGAATAAGAGCATGACAGAAGCAATCTCTGTGCAGAGTTGAGGTGTATATTGGTTTAGCTTAGATTGCTTTTGTAAAGCTAGAAGTACTTTGACTGTCCAGGAACAGATCCTATCTGCTGAAGTTAGAGGAACTAAACTGAGTGTCAGCCTGGCTCTGGAGCTTGTGGTTAGAGCTGTGTGGGCAAAGGCTGGCACATTTTTGGTTTGAGACAATGTTCACTTGTCAGACTTGTGAGAAAGAAGTATTCTTTCTAGAAATAATGCTTTTCGGAAGTGCCTCAGGTCCTTAACTTCTTTGACTTATTCTTTAATCCTTTCTTGTATAATAAATTTTGTAATTTTGCCCTTTCTCTTAGTGGTGGCAGGTTTCTCTCCTTTTGTGTGGTTAGTTTTGTCCTTGCTGTCCTCCTTCATACTCATCTGTTGTGGGTGAATTCTTCCTGTTAGTCTCCCTTCCTCTAAACTCTATACTCATCATCTTTTGCATTTCTTCCTCTAGGCTTGTCTGAGACTTTATATTTTTGTCTAAAAGTAACTAACAAATAGGATATGGTTAAATCCACATAACCTGTGGTATACTGGCTGTAGTTCTGTCCAGATCAGTGAGGTAGATTTGTTTTTACATTAATGTGTTGCTCCACATGCATTCTGTACCTTTAATTTTTTTGTGGTCTCTTTTTACCCTGGGTTTCTGAAGGAATGAAGCTTTGTCCACTTCATTCTATCCTCAGCACTTTTTCAGCATCAGGGTGGACTTCAGCTGTGTTTTGATTTGGGTTATTTTCATGAAAATTAGATTACAAGTTTCATGAAAATTAGATGACTAGGTAGATGGGAGTGAGAGAGCCTGTTTGCTCTTCTCCCCCCTGCTTTTCAGTTAAACCTCCTCATTATTGATCATTGGGAGGGTGTGTGCCCAAGCTTTGGGTTACCCTGGCTTGCAGATCTGTCTTCTGCTCGAGTGGGGTATTTTTTTACCCTGGTCTTTCAGAGGAAAAGGCTGGTACCATTTTCTGAAGTTTGGGTGTTCCATCCCCCATCAGTCAGAGGAGGGCGGGATGCTCTCTGCTCTCTCTTAGGGCTTCTGTCTCTAATGGGATTGAAAATGTGAGATCTGGATATGCTCACTACAGTGCATTGAAAGTCTTTGTCTAGACAAGGCTTGCTGCCCTTGACACATGCCTAGTTGGTGTGGTTTAAAGCCTCGGGTTCTTAGTGTGTGCTAACCTCGGGAGGTAAATCCAGGGCTAGACAAGCCCCCTAAGGAGGTGGTGGACAAGGTGGGGATTTCTTTGCATTGACTGTGACTTCATCTGGTGCCTGAATGCAAAACTAGTAGTAAACAGTCATAAACCCTGGATGCTTTTTCTCTTGTCAGCTCCTGTCTGAATAGGGGCTTTTTCATGACACATGCTTGTTTGCTCATGTTTCTCTTTTAAGGAAAGCAGTTAAACTAGGCAATAACCACCAGTAATTCAGTGCTCTGTTAAGCATGTAATAAACCAAGCCCCAGATCTCTCTCTGGAGCCATTAGAGACTGCCACCATTTGTTTCTTTCTTGGTGGGGAGGAGGGAAGAAATGGGGCACGACCGGCTTTTGGTGTGGGAAGGACAGAAGGGCTCCGAGCAGGGGAGAGGTGTGATGGTGCAGTGCTCCCAGGACAGGCACCACCATCCTGCCCCAAGAGCGCAGGGTCAAACCCCAGCCTCTGCTCTCTGCCTGTGATGGCAAAACATTGTGAAGTCTGCTTCAAATTTGTTCAAAGAGGAGTTGCAGCCCCTTGTGATTGGTGCCAATTCGAATATGGGTCTCGGCTCATCTTCTGATGCAGGCATCTCCCCTTGACTATGAGGCTTGCTATCATATTCTGACCTTTGTTTAATCCAAGAGCAGCCCACCTGTGGGCTAGCCAGCAGCTGATCTATTCTGCTCTGCTTGCAGTCATTGCTAAAATACAGCCTTCTACTAAGTTATCATGTGGACTTTGTTAGAATTTTTTTTAAAAAATAAAACTAGTCCATGCAAGTGTTGGTACAAGTAGAAACAAAGCAAAGGCTTTAAGCAATGTGTGGATGCATATTTAGGACGTGTATTACAGAGTTCTGGGAACCTCTTGCTGTAAAAACCAAAATTGAGTACCATCTTACCTCTGAACTGTCCCTTTAACCCTAAAACACAGCCTCTGAAAATCAGTTTGCTCTTTAACAAAGAGAATGGCTTCATACTCTTTCTCTCTATGATCCTGAAAAAAGCATTTCCAGAGGGTACCTTTCTTATACTTATGCAGAACAAATTTTAGCAAAGCATTTCACTTTCTTCTCTCTTCAGATTTAGGAAAATGAGCTCCATCATGACTTTTCAAAGTGTGGGTTTAAGCAGAAACTCTCAAGGCATTTCAGTGCTGGTTCTGATGCAGCTGTTAGTTTAAGAAATCTCTTTTTAAACTGGGGGTGGCTGTTAATTTTATTCAGGAGAGGAAAATGCAGTGTTGAGCTGGATAAACCGTAGTTTAGCTGATACTTATTTTGAGATTGGGTGTGGCAGGTAAAAAGACATTCTATCAGAAACACGAAAGAAGAAAGACTGGTTCCAATTTTGTTACAACAATTTTGTAACAACCTTTTCTAAAATTTTCTCCTGCAAGGCAAATTACCAGAACTGCCATCCGGAGAGCACTGTGGCCCCCTTACATCCTGCTTTGACTTCTTTGTTGCAACACTTCTGCCTTTTCAAAATGTATTGTGCCGTTCACTGTAGGTCATTTAATATACATGAACTTTTGTTTCTTGGTCCTCTAGGTGTAAGGAGGTCCCTAGTGGCTCTGTAAAAGCTGAATAGCAGTGTAAATAGGTGCTAGGCAACTGTTAAAGAGGAAGTGGGGGAACCGAGGGAGGAGAGCAGGTTGTCTCTGTGGGTCTGCCTTCATTAGCTTGGCTTGAAGCTTCCACGTGGACCATCACCACATCCTGTCTCTGGCTCTGTGGGTTAGCCCGTGTGATTGTCCCCCTGAGACTGTGTGGGCATCATGGCCTTAAGAAATGGTCCATTTAATTTGTCTAGATGATAATAGCATTTGATGGGGGAGGCTTTAAATGTGGAGTTACTGCCTTTGGAGCCTGGAGCTTAGTCACAGTTTTCCTTACTGGTTGTGCTTCTCTTCCCCAGATTTGTTTGGGTGATCCACTCCTTGCACAGGAGCGATGCTCTCCCCTTGGGAGCCATTCACCCCTTTGCTTTGATTCAGATCCTGCTCCCCAGGAACTGCTTTTCCTGTCCTTCCTGGGTGTGGAGTGGATGGGAGGGTAGGGACACACAGCAGGCTTATTATACTCAGTTTCCCAGCCTGCCAGGTTTACCAGATGAAGTGAAATTAGTTATCTATTCGGAGTTTTTTCACCTCATGGACGAATTGAGAAGTGTGTAAGGGTGTCTATGGCCTTGTGCCATACAGCAAGCAGTGGGGGATGAAGAAACTGCTGTAGGTCTCGTCTCCAGCCTTCCACGTGCTGATTGCTCCTGTATCCTGGATTCAGTCTTTCAGGTGCTGGATAGTAATGCAGTGGTCTCTCTGGTAGCAGCAGGCAACAAATTATAAAGATCAAAACTCTGTCACTTGGATATCTGCAGTTTTGAATGTACTTACATAGCCTCTTTTCCACAGGAAAACCATAATTGCATCTAGTTTTTAAGATTCCCTCCTCCCCACCTCGGTCCCCCTTGATCTCCAAGGAGGTGACAATTGTGGAAGGATTGAGCCAAGTCTGGTTTTTAGGTATTAGGAGGTACTTAGAGCAGTTTCTGCTGAGACTGCCGTCTGGACAAAGATTAATTTGTTGAGGAGCTGCAATGGTTCCAGGGGAGGACTGTTCACATGGGGTATGTGTGGTACCAGCAGGCTGAAAAGGCAATAATGGATAGACTGCTCTATGGTTACTTTGGGACACTGTATTTCTTGAAGTTTTTACTGGATGAAAAAAAGCAAGTAGTCATTGCAGATGGGCTTAGTGCTGACAAAGTAATGTACTGGGTATGCAAAGGACTCTAATCATTGTTAATTGCTCCTATGTGGCAAATTCACTAATAATATTGGTGGTCAGGTACTTGGGAATCACTTTTTCCTGCCAGTGATCTGGTCCTGTACCTGTCCTATACAGGAATTGCTGAAAACAGCTGAGGTTCTTGGGAAGAGTTGAAAATGCGGTGTATTTCCAACTTGATCCCTTGAAGTGTTTGGCTCTTGCCCTCGGACATGGATCTTGTTAGTCCTGGTCTGCTGAATTTAACTGGCTGTATTTCATGCTCTCTGTGCTGGAATTGATTGAAGATTAGAGCCGCGTGGACACGCCACACATGTCCCACTCTGGGGCCACTGGACTGCTGGGGCTTCACATTTAGGCACCAGAAGGATTAAAGGGCATGCTTTGGAAAGATACGACTTCATTGTGCTGATAAGCGGCACTGAGCACACAGGAGGGAGAGGGGGTTAATGCCCCTTTTACCCAGGGTCTGTTTAAAGAAAGGCAGTAATTTAACTAAAATATACATCCACAGTTCCTTTCTGTTTAAACTGAAATTACTGAGTAAAGAAATGCATCCTGGGAACAGATTAAGCTGTATGCTGGGAAAGGAGCACATTTCTCTCAAGCTCAGTTGACAGCAATACACTTCAGGGTTTTCTGTATTAAATATTTGATAAATCTCTAGTAGACTTGAATTCTGCATGGTTTTAATTACTTTTGATTTTTTAAGTCTGCAGGATTCTGACATCTTTTTTTTCATTGTGATCCTTCTTCAGCATGAAATGAGTACTTGGGTATAATTGTTCATAGCCACATCCTGGTGATGGGCAGAGCGATCCCTGTGGAGCTGACCATAAGGCTACATTTGCAACTCTGGGAGGTCCAGAAAGCTCTGGTCTTGAAATTTGTTGATTCATAAATACTTGGTTAAATTTGTTGTATTATCATAAGGTTGGTTTTATTGCTGTTTCCTATACTTTATTAAAAATGTATTGTTAAAAGTGCAAACATATGTATTTCCTTGTAATGAACCCTTTCTTTTTCTGCTGTTGGCAGCAGTTTGCTATAGGATTGTTAGCAGCCAGTGGTTCCAGGCATGGTGGGATGGGGAGCAAGGAGTGGTGCTCCTCCTATTTTTTTTTTAATATTTTATTTTATCAGAAAACATTTAGGGGTTTTTTTGTTTGTTTTGTTTGGTTTTATTTGCTTGTAGGTTTGTTTTTTTGGTTTTTTTTTTGAGCTGAAGAGAGGTCGATTCTCCCTGTGCATTCCAGAGCAGGAGTTTGGATCTTCCTTTCTTGTTGAGTTATATTTGGGGCATATTTGCCCATTTGTGTGCTGTAAGTGTGTAGGTGCCACTGGCCTCTGTGCCTGTTTGCTTTCTTGCCCACACTCCAAGCTGAACACAGCCCAGACTTCTCACCTGCCCTCTGCATTGCATTCCCAGCCTTTGGATAAGCTTGTCTTGTCAGGGAGCTGTGGGCACAGGTGATTTCTGCTAGATGCACCTGCATTATATCCCTGTGTAATTTTTATCAGCCAGTGCCGTGGTGTTCTCAAAACATTGAATGGAGAGGAGGGAGGTCAAGGGGAAAGGAACTCAACCATCCTAGCCTTGAGCAGTTGCTTGTAGCTGTTTCAGGCATCCTATTCTTGCTGCTGTTTTATCACTCATCTGCTTGGGGCCTGCAGACTCTGAACTACAGAGGATAAGAAAAAAAATACAAATCCACTCCAGAGAGAACCTGATTTGCTTATTTACAGTACAGATCTCTTTCCCAGCAAGAGCACTGATTTTTTTTTTTTTAAGGCAAAAGCGCTGATTCCGCATGAGCAATTGTGATATTTTGTTGTGAATAATGATGAATACATTCTTTTGCAAAGCAGGACTGTTAAAAAATTCTTTCACCCAGCTAGGGGTGCAGGCTGGTGTTTGGTGGTCTTTCCCCATTTCTACTTATTTTAACCAGGTCTGAAGCTATTTGTCTTTTGAGAGACCCTTTCTGGAGATGTTTTCTGTGACTTAATATTCCCCCCTCCCCAATGGTATTTTCTTGGTTTCTCAGTTTGCATTTTCCATTCTTCAGAATACTTGAGACATTAGTCTTTCTTCAGTATGCTTTCCATAAGGTTATAGGTATGTAAGAAATGCTGGAGACAGCTAAAACAAAAGACCTTCCCAGACAAGAAATATAATACAAGTCACCTGAGTAGCTTGGTCTTGTCCAGCTGCCTACTAGCAACCCTCCTTTTTTCCCCTCAGTCTCGGGGCCTCCGTGAAGTCTCTCCCTTCCAGATTTGCTAAGTGCTTGGTTGCCTGTTAATCACTGGTAATAAAAAGCATGTTTAAGATCAGGTGGATGTCTCGGGATTCTTGTCAAGACTACGTGTCTCCTCAGTCTCTGCAGCTTTTTCCAGCAGTGAGTGTGGATGGAGTGACTCAGACCCCCAAAGTGCAGCTGAGCCAGCAGTTTGCCTGTGGGTACAGGCTTGGCCATTTCCCTCTTACCCCCTGCTTTGCACAGAGACAGGAATCGCGCAGATCCTCATTTTTCAGGAGACATCAGGGAGGTTGTGTTGTGCGTGGCTGGGTAGAGCACGTTTGGTGTGTGCACAGCACTAGTGAAACTTCTGCTGAAGGGCTGCAGCTCACCCTGCTCCTTACTCTGAGACCAAATGTGTTTTAAAAGGGTTCTCCTACTATGGACAGCCATGGAAAGCTGCTCTCAGCATGGATGTGGGTCATAAGGTCATGGTCGCGGAGCTGATGAGGGTTGGTCTGTCAAGGCTTGTGTTAGCCATGGATGACCCTCTGTCTGACTGCAGGTTTGAAAGCTTGAGCTCAGGTGGGAAAGCCTGTTGGTGCTGTCTTCGTCCATCACCTGCCTCGGCCGATGCTCGTCAGCACCTTGGTGTTGCCCAATGCCGGTTCAACTCCTTGTCAATTCATCTCTGTTATACAAGTCATTTGCTGACAAAACAAAGATCTGGGTCACTGCTCTTAAAATAGATTCAGCATTAGGCAAATTGCTCAAGCAAGCTCTCCTTTCCTCTGAGACGGCAATGTCAACTCAACCTCGTAAGGATACCCGTAAGAAGCACAGCATCCTGCCACAGAGGCCCTGTCAATTTAACAAACTTGCCTAATACACTTTTAAAATACAATGCCCAGCTGTTTGCTCAACATTTGACTTGTGCCTTAGGGAGTAAGATTTTTTTCCTTTACATTAATGCAGATATTTGCATCAATATGAATTGTTTTGGGTTTTTTGGTTTGATTTTTTGGTGGGTTTTTTTGTGATGGTCCTTGCAAATAATTTCTTTGTGTTTTCGTGCCTGGAAGTGTGATCGGCACGTTTAACTTTCATCTGTAACAGCCATAATAAATGATAACTGTATAAGGTGATTGTTGCCTTTGCTTATAGGCAGAGTCTGGTGGTGCCACTTTCATCTTGATAACAGTCATCCTGTAACTGCTTTGAGCATGCTGTGCCAAGTTCACGTGTGGATGCACAACCGGTCAAGGTTGAATTACTCATGAAATAAATTTTTAAGGTCACAGCCAGGCTTCTGTGGACTGTGATCCTGAGTTTATAGCACAATTTGCTGTACCACATGCCCTGCTTCCAGAGTTCTGTTGGCTTCATGGGCCTGGGCTGCAAAACGTGCTGCCTGGCAGTTTCTTCTGCTTGTGCAGGGGATTTCTTCAACTTTGAAGAGGACTGCAGTTCCTGGGAGTGGGACTGGAAAACACTGATCAGAAAAGGGGAACTGGAAAGCAGGATATTGGTTCTTCTTGCTCATTAGAGTTCACCTCTCTGTGTCTATTGACGTTAATGTGGGCATGGAAAGCGTAGTAGCCGTTTGGTTTGAGGAACTAATGAAGTCTAGGTTGGAATTTCCCAACAGAAGAGCATTGGTGTGAGCGCTCAGCAAATCCAGGGAATGCTAACAATTCTGTAGTTTCTTAGCAAAAGCATTTGGCAAGTAGGGAGTTGAGATGCAAGCTCTTCCTTTGGGATGTGATCTCTTATCTTCTTTCCCCTACTCCAGCTGCTGTGATGTAGGAAAGTCTTGATAGATTTGATCCTGCTCTGTTTCTGAAGTTTTAATACTTGTGTGAATAAAGTCTGATTGGTTTGGGAAGGGGGTGATACAATGCATATGGCTTTGTGTGATACATCATCATGTGGAGTGTCTCCTGAAAAGCTCCGTGTCTGCACACCTAACAAGGCTGAAGTACTGTTCAGGCGAAGAGAGAATGGTGGGTTGGTTGTTACTGACAGTTCTTCCACTTGGAAGAGGAGAGGTGGGGATGCTCTCATCTACTTCAGTCCCCTCCCAACAGTGTGCTTTCAGGAAAAGCAGGGTGGTGCCTCAGTAATGCTGAGGGGTAGCAGGGGAGGGCAGGCTGTCATGAGGAGTAGCTGTTGGTAGGTACCAGTTTTACCCCCAGTGATGGACTGAGGAACAGAGGGAGTCAAATACTTCTGCAGAAACTGTCCTTGATGAGAGAAGAAAGCTCCCTCCCTTATCAGGCCTGTGGGGCCCAGTGGTTTGTAAATCCAAACTGTTTTTGTTGTGTCAGCTAAGAAAAAAACATTTCTCCTCACAGACCAGGGGAAAAATCAAGGATCACCGTGGTTACTACTAATTAGGTTTATCTACTTTCCCTGTGTTGAAATGTTACTTTGTTTCTTTTTTTCCTTAACAAGGAAGCTGAAATACTAGTCAGTGATTTTAAACAGCCTGCTCCAAAGGACATTGCTACTTTAGAAACAAACTCCTTTATTTTGCAGTGTTGCATTGAGGTTAATCCTGACCTGGAGCCTAGCATTTGCCTTTTCATTTTGGATTCTTCCCACTCCCAAATCACAGATGTAATCAACTTAAACAGAAATGAAAGATGACAAACTGGGAGAAGGCTTTGTAACTGTTTTCCTGGAGTGGCTGGTCCTTGTCCTGGTGGAGGCTTTTTCAGTGATGCTTTGGAGTAGAAAATACGCGTTTGCCCCAAATCATTAAGTCAGGAAGATGGACTGAAGGAGGGTTAAAAATTGGTTGTCGCTCTTTTTATTTCATCTGTTCTGAAGATTTGCTGTACTAAAGCTGAGTGACATTCATCTGCTGTTAGATCTTCATTTGGGAGCTGAGATCTGGGCTTGATTTTTTGCTTTAGTGTTTTATTCAGAAAGGTGAGGACTGGGACAGAGAACTGTTTGCTGGCACATGGGTGTGCTTATGAGATCAGGCTCAGAATCATTCATGTGATAGTACTGAAGTACTGTGATGCACAGAGTGGAATTTTTCAGCAGTGATGCTGTGCTGCTGTACATGTTAGATTCTTGCTGTACCTTCAAAAAATAGTTACCTATCTCTCTATCTCTGTTCACCAATTTTTTAAACAAAATTACAGAAATGACCCCAGGAATGGTTGTGTTGTTTTTTATTTTCTTTTTTTCCTAGGGGTGGCAAATTCACATGGGCTAGAAAAATAACAAAAAGCAAATAGAAGCTTGCTGGAATGGTCTTGGGGCCTGTGTTCTGTTTTTAGGTATTATTCTCTTTGTTGAAAATGTTGAAGAACTAAATCTTAACCAAGGTTTCAATGTTGAAATCACATGAGGTGCTCATTTTGACTCAAGAGTTAAGACAGCAAAAGGAAGATGAAGACAAGCATGGACATAATGCAAAGATGTTGAATTAGTGTGTTAAAGCCACACGCAGACTATTCCTATTTAGGCATTTCATGCAGCTTCTAAGAGCTCTCACTACCATGTTGTTGCTTGGTCTCCTCTGTGTCGTTACCATGAATTTTTCAGTGTATGAGAGAACTGTGTGGGTACTGCACATCAGAATAATATAAATCATGCATGTGAACATACAAAAGGGATAACTCTAACTGCTCTGTCAGGCTGATAGTGTCTTTGTAATCAGGACTTCTAAATCAATGTCCTCCCCTCGAAGTATGGAGCTATGACAGCTGTCCCTTGGACATTTGTCTCTGTGTGTTCATTTTTAGTTCCTGTATCAATCACTAGCTTTATGCAAGGCTTGATTAAGTTGATAAAAGACAAAAAAGGATCCATTTAACACAGCTTACAGTGAAAGTGGCACAGCAAGTTCCTCCTGCATGAGCAGCAGTTCCCCTGATGTATCAAGGAGACCTGATTATACAACAGGACTAATCAGCTCTGGATGCTGCCATGAATTATGGGTTGGCTTAAGTGCTGTGATACACATTTCTGCCTTAAATTATGTCAGAATCAAAACAGAAAACCAGAGCAGAAAGCCTAAATGTCAACAAGGCTTATCTTCTTTAGGTCTCTATCAGGGTTAAGGAAGAGGTTTCTTAATGTAATTATAACCTGTCTCTTCTATTCAGGCTAGATAAACCAGGTTATACTGGAGCTTCACTACATAATGTTACACAACCATGCTTATTTAAACATAGCTATTTTTGTAATATGCATTGTCCCTTCATGGGAGTCACGGATAAAGTGCATTGACCCACTGAAACAGCTTAATATAGAGGTACAACATTTATGGAAGTTACAGTGAACCCAGTATATTTGCACTTAGGGCAGAAAAAAAGGTGGAAAATAATGAATGTGTTTAAAAAAAAATCTGCCTGGTGTAACTGTATGCTTTTTTCATTCTATGGAGAGCAAATGAGTTGTTCCCCCCGCTCCCCCCTTGTCTGTTTTCCATTTTTATTTTGCTATTTAGAGTGGTGTAATTTTGGCACCTTGTTCACACAGCCTCCTCAGTTTTTTCATTTCAGACACCTCCAATTAATGTCTAAGCCTTACCTGTTTACTCAGACTTAGTTGCATCTGTGGTTGAGAGATGAATAGGTGCTTGCAGGTGATTCATCTGACCTGTCTTTTAGACCCTGATGAAAAGGTGACTAGCTGAAACTAGAAGTTAGGTGCCCTGGACTGGGACAGATGTGTTCCCTCTCTCCACCTGCATGATATCTCCAGCTCAGGTCACTTTGTGAAGAGGATGAGGAGGGTGGCATTGCTCTACTCCTGGTAATTTCCGAACCAGGTTCACAGCTGTTAGGTGAGTTTTGGGGGTAAGTGCGCTTGGGAGGTGGTGATTCAGACCAAGGGGCTTTCAGAAATACAGCATGATGCTGGCTGTGGAGAACTCAGCTGTTTCTTACATATGCAAATCCACTCCCTCTGATTTGGCTGGGAGAACTGGGTGTCTGTGTCTCCTCATGATGAGATTGTTTGTTTGTTTATCTGTATGGGATTTTCAACATTATAAATTCTGAGTATAATTATA
Organism: Pyrgilauda ruficollis; assembly: GCF_017590135.1. Lineage (NCBI taxonomy): Eukaryota > Metazoa > Chordata > Aves > Passeriformes > Passeridae > Pyrgilauda > Pyrgilauda ruficollis. The sequence goes on along the minus strand of NW_024521428.1, from coordinate 3,313,346 downwards.
ATAATAGATGTCATGGTTATTTCACAAACATGTGCCCTCTGCTGTGATCAGCTTCTGCATTCAGGAGCCTGTGTGCCCATATACAGCTTTGTACCCTCTTGCCATGGCTGTATTCTGGTTGTTCCAGGTTTCCTGTTCTCAGAAGCAGCAGCAGTTTCCAAGCATTAAGAAAAGAGTAACAAAGGAATGCTGTGAACATTTTTGGGGTTATCCTGTCCAGAGGCAGGAGTTGGACTCAGTGGTTCATTTCCAACTCAAGATATTCTGTTTCTGTGATTCTAACATGATTTAGGAAGGAGGAAATTATTAATGGATTGGTAAGAAGCAGCACTCTGTTGCCTTATTTTTGTGCAGGCTGGGAGTAGTGAGGGACACAGACCCTGTGACGTGCAAGGTGTGTCTGTGGAGAAAAGCTGGCACCTACTTTGCAAATAATTACAGTTTAAGCAAGCTTGGAAAAGGGGTGGAGCCCAGAGAATAATTTAATCTGTGAGGGATTTGTTGTACAATGGGGTCGGCTTCTCTTGGTTCTCATTCAATTTTTCTTCTAGGGTTTTACCCTTGGAGGGTTCAAGTGACAGGGTGAGGGGATACTGTTAGTTACATGCTTCTCTTTGAAGGGGACTCTCAAAATTGGATTCTCTAAATTTAAACCTGGGTGTTTCTCCAGCATTTCTTTCAGCAGACATGTCAGCTGGGAGAGTTTAGCCCTTCCCCACCACCATCTCTTTGGCTGGGCTGGTACAGCCCTGGCAGCAGCTGAATTTCAGTCCCTGTCCAGCTGCACAAAGTGGCTCCAGGTGCCAGAGCAGTGGGGAGGGAGGAGGAGGAAGAGGAGGAGGAGGGATGCTGGGCTTGGCTGTGCTGTTGAAACAAGAGCTTGTGGTTGATGGCTGTCAGTTTGTGTAAGCTGGTTTTAGGGCTTTTTAGTACTGGATCAGAAGCATTCTCATCAGATCTGAATCTTTGCTGCGCAAACTCAACTGGTTCAAATCTGTTAGCACTTATTTATTTATTTTGTTTAAACAGGTTAACTTCCCGCTGATGGGGCTTTGTGCTGGTTTGGGTGTCCTCCTCCTGCAGCCACTGGAAAGCTGGCAGGCTGTCCAAGCTTTGGCTAGTGCAAGAGTCATGTGGCTGGCTGGCTGCTGGCTTCTTGCTGGCATTTTAGGGTGGGGCTGCAGCAGGCTTCGCTTGCCCCACGGGTACCTGCTGGCTGGCGCTGGCAGCTGCTGGGGAGAGGTCCGGACGGTCCCCAGCTGGCACTGGCGCGCTGGCAAAGCTGTGGCAGCATGGTGCTTCCTGCTCAGCTCTCCTGGCCCAGGGACAGCCACCATGGCATGTATCCAGCCCAAAGAGGGTTCCCCGACACCCCCATCTCCTCCTCCTCCTCCTCCTCCCAGTCCCTGTGTCTGTGGGACAGAGGGTGTATTGGCCAGTGTAATACCCAGTCCATTCTTTTTGGTTTATTTTTGTTTCTTGTTGGGAGATTAAATCAAGATGCAAACACAACATCAGAAAATAGATCAATAAAGCATTTGGTTTTACCCAGAAGTTGTAGGAAGTGTGTGCAACTTTCTTGCTAAGTTTTTCCCTGATGTATCCAGCCCAAAGAGGGTTCCACCCGCCTCTGTGAGCGTGTTGGGGGCACAGTGTGCTGAGTTGGATGCCCTGGCAAGGTGCTCCCTCTGCAAATGAGGTCCGCACCGCCCTCGCTGGGGTGCTGTGTCAGCTGGAAACTGTTCGCTTGGAAGTCAGAGCACATGCAAAAACATAAAACAGATTGAAAATGTTGGGCTGGAGCGCTGACAGGAGATCCCTCAAGTCTCACCTGTGCTGTGAAGATAACCATCCAGGCTTCTTTCCCTGGAGTGCAGCACAGCCTGAGTAAATGGTTCTTAACAGTGCTGAGGAGGAACACCCCACAGCTTGTCTCCATCGAAGGGGGCCACAGGGCTTGCAGATGCTTTCAGCTTTGTCTTGAACAGTTTCACCTGTATGCTGCTGATTCTGAGTGAACATCACATGGGGCCTGTTGAAATGAGGCAAAATGATATTTAGTTGCTAGCTTCTCCTACCCCAGAGAGAGGTAAAGGTAACCTTAAGGAAGTGTGTGCAACTTTCTTGGTAAGTTTTTCCCTGAAATTGTATTTTGGCTGTGCAGCCCTTACGTTTGTTTGAACCAAGGGTGCTCCCTCCTTATGTTTACTGTTTTTTTCCTTTTGCAAGTCAAATATCCATCAGGTGTGCAGCTGAGCCAGGTTGGGTGGGTGGGACTGAAGGCAAGAGGAGGACAAGCATATGCAGGAAGAGACATATTCTGGATTCCTGCTCTGCAGATGAGTAATCGCTGGTGGTTAAGGCAAAACAGGCGAGTTACAAATACAATTTTGTCTATCCCTTCCATCTCTTTTACCCACTGGAGAGCCTTTTTGTGATTAAGGTCTAAACATCTGAACCCCAAGGTTGCAGGAGAGACAAGGCTATGTTTTTTGTTGGTATTGGACAAAACTTTGAATTACCTTACTATTTTTCTCTTTTTACTGTGAGCTTTGAAAAGATGATCTATAGCCACATGCCAAATACTGGATAATCTCTGAAAGGGATTGTGTACTGTCTGGGTATGAGAATATAAACAAATCCTAATTTGTGTTTTTAGGACTAAGTTTGACAATATAGTACATTGGGGAAGACAAGAGAGAGCTGACATAGTTGCCCAGCCTGGCAGTTGTAAAGGTTTTGAGTATGAGGCCATGAACAATGGCTTGGAATGTGATGCTATTGATTTTTTTTCCCTGCAGTGTTTCATAAACGCTGTGCAGTTTAATTCAGCTTTTAACCTTGTATGCAGTTTGAAGTGTGAGGCTTCTCACCCGGTGTCAAATGGCTCACTCAGTGGAAAAAAAGCCAGCCACCCTACAGCTCAAATCCCATCAGTACGTGGAAACGTGCCCGTTCTGCTGTCCGATTCCCAGCAAGAGTGCCTGGGTGGTGGCAGCCCTCCGGGGTGGTCCCTGGGAGGTCTTGCACAGCTCACAGAAAGAAGCGTGAGCGCTGTAGGTTCCATATTGCCCGGAGCCTGGAGCCTCAGGCTTCAGTCTTAGATGCCTTTGTTTCCTGCCTGGATTGCTGTAGCATCTGTTTGGGTCTAACAGGGCTGCGTAGTACAGTGTAAGTCTGCTTGCTGAGTTTTATACTGCATGTGGTACTCAGCACTTGCTGTAGAGCACTTTCAAAAGAAATTGTACAGCTAACTGGGTCTTGTTTTTAACCAGTTACTATTTCACTGAATATTGCACTGCGTAGTCATTAAAAAACCCCCGAAACATACAACATTCCAGTGGGGGAGCTTTATACTTTCTCCATGTTTTTATCATGTTCGCATTTTTCTGGATGTGCAGGTGTCTCATTTACATTCCTAGAAACACAGCCTTCATGTTTCCTTTAAAGTCAAGGTTTCTGATCTGTTGTACTTAGTTAGCTTAAGGCATCCTTGGCATCGCTCAGGAACACCTTTGAGAGGGGATTGTTTCACAACAAAGTACCTGCAGATGGTGATGTCATGGCAGCACAAGCAAAAGAAAAACTATTAGAAGCATTGCAGTGTGAGTTGAGTTCCTCCTGTGCTGTGTCAGCCAAGGATCTGCCGTCTTGTGTGTTGAGTTTCTGTCACAGCACTTGTGCGTGTGCATTGTGGTGTGCCTCTTGTATAGCCCTTTGTACAGGTTATTGTGGAGTTTCAGCTCCAAATTGCACAGTTCTGGATTTAGGTAGCATTACACTTGCCTATCTGACTTGTTTATTGCTGTTTCTGGTGGATCAGTAAATACTGCTGGAAGACCTGCTTGATATAGCAGTATTAGGAGAAAAGCCAAAGCCGATCTTGTCTGTAGGTGGGGTGACTGACTACTCCTCATAAATAAGATGATTAACACACATGCACACACCAGAAAAAAGCCCAACCAACCAACTAACAAAAAAAAAAAAAAGCCTTGAAATGTTCACTTTTTCCTTTAGACATCACTCTTGACTTGCTCAGGGCGATGACCCTGTGTCGTGAGTCTCAGGCGGATGATTCAGAGGGGGTGCTGATGACAAAACATCTGCTTGGAGTTTCTGGTTATGCGAGGAGATCCCATTTCTGCTTCTCTGCGCCTTGCCTGCTTAGCCATGTGGCAGCTGGAGACATTGTGTGTGTCTGTATTAGTAAATGCTCTGAAAATGAATTACATGCTGGACAAACACTGGAAATGTAAACATAGTTTTTATTTCCTGGAGTAGCCCTCTTCAAACATAGGTGAAACAGAAAAGCGACTGAGGCTCTCACAGAGTTTGTACAGGGAAGGCTTTGCTGGTAGGATCAGCTAAAGGTGAAAAGGTCTGACCCGTAGCTGGTTGAAATAAATGTGTTGGCTAAAGTTAATGGCTGGAGGTTTCCTTTGCTGTTTTTGTTAATAATTTCCTCCAGTGCAGTGCTGGAAGTGTTCACATTTTTTTTGAAGAAAAGTTTTGGGTTGCTGAATCCTCAACAAATCTTAAACTAGAGGTATGTCAGAATAGTACGACTCAAAGCGCTGAGTGTGCCTGGGAAGATGAGACATGGAATGTGTATGCTCTGCCACTGGACCCCGCATAAAGCAAAACTAAAAAAAAAACACACAATGTGCAATTTTGTATTTTTGTGTTTTACACACCTTTAAGTTTATACCTCTGCTTAAACTCAAGTTGTCAATGAAAGTGTATAATTGCAAGTTGTCTAAAAGATTTGGTACTGAATGCAGCTTTTAATATTGAACACCTTTGGAAACCAAATTCTGTTATTTTATGATGGAATGATTTTAAACAAGGGCAAATGCTGGGTATCTCTGTCTTTTTGGGTTTGTGGAATTTTTATTTATTTATTTATTTATTTTTTTTTGTGTGTGTGTGTGGAGGGGTTACTGTTTAAAAAAAAAATTAGCGCTGTGTTAAGTTGATTGCAGCTGTCAGGATGCTGGTATGTTGCTCCTGTGCTTCCAGACAGTGTAGCCATGATGTAGCCATTGCACTTGAATTCTCTTCGTTCTGACAGCACTTGCAGTTTAGCTGTTGGGATCTGTTGGAGTGCAGAAATCCCCATGGTGGGAAGGCATGCACATGGGCTCTCTGCTGAGAAATCATTCCACTGACACCCCCCTCCCCCCATGGAAAAGTACAAGCATGTGCATGTACTTTTGAAAGCTATTTATTTGCCTTGCAGAGGGTCAACTGTAAAACCCCTTCTGAAAATATGCTCCTTGAAAGCCTCCTAAAGAATGGTGGGCTCAAGCCAGAAAGGTCTTGTTTTACAGCCCCGCTGTCATGAAAGACATCTAAGTGTAGAAAAAAAATACAGCTTAAATACCTCAGATATTTATTTTGTCCTTGCCTTAGACAAGCCTTCTCTCCCTCCCTGGGCTGGAAGGTCAGGGCATGGGCTTTCAGGGGGAACCCTGCTGCACAGGCACTTGTGGGTCAGCTCTAGCCCCCTTATTGTTTTAACAATGAATCTTTCACCCGTTTATAATTCAAAACAGTAATATATACACCCTTCTCTCCCCAAATTCTCAGGAATTTTGGCAGTCTCCTGATTGATTGTGTATCTCCAAGCTTGCACAAATAAGTCCTTCAGTGTTATCCCACCAAGTGAAACCGTGGAGGGTTGTGTTTGACCTTGGTTTGTGCAGTGAATGTACCTTGCCCACTTGTCCTGAGGACAGAAAAGAGTGTTGACATTCACAATGTGAAAATAAGTGTTTGAAGACAGGTTTTGGTCTGTCACCATGAAGAAAAATCCTTCTCTTGCTTGTGTGTTAAGGGTCTGTATTGTGACCTTCACAATACTACACTGTATAATCCAAAATCCCTTCATAGGAGGCATTTTTAATTGGAAGTTAAAACCAGAAGAAAAACCAGAAGTGAAACTCTTGCACTCCTATGATTGCTTGTATTCCTTTCTTCTTAAATTAAGTATGGATTTTTTTCTTTTATGTTTTTGCATATTCTCACAGCAAATGATACGTTCGGTACCCCACTAGGAAGCTGAAACTGCTGCCTATCCCTTGCTTTCATAGGAGGCCTTAATTTAAAAGAAAATTTGAACATTTCTACAGGCTGCCAAGAAAAATTGGAAGAACTTGTTTCACATTAGAGCTCCCACCTCTGTTCTTAGCTGTGGAAATAAATGAAAAACTTGTTTTGATGACTTGGCGTATTCGCCTGAATGCCTTCCTTGTCAATGATGGATGGATGGACGGACAGGCTTGTAGTTCTGGGTAACAACAGGCCAGGGAACACCGCTTCCCAGAACAGGACATCTAATGACAGGACAGGAATGAAGACCTAAATACTAATTTCAGTTCCACGTGTGTCCATCTGCTCTGGGAAACTTCAAGATGGAAAAAGTGTAAGATTCAAGGATACCTGGTTTGTAGCTTTGTTTGTACACAATCCTATGTGTGGTGTATCCTCTCCTTTCATTCTCTCTGTTGTTGAAAAAGTGTAAGCCCTTATTTTAGGCTATTCCCTTTCCATTAGGACCTCCTAAGAAAGTAAGGAGTGACATGTTGAATTTGGAGTGGACCAGGTTTGTTTGCCTGAGGCCAAACAGGAAACTGTGCAGTGAGCTCTAGACAAGTTATCTCTTGCAAAGAAGACGATTCTTCAAAGGGTGGTGGTGCTCACTTCCTAAAGTGGACCTTGCATGGGACAAGGATGTCCCTACATTGAGGTGGTGTATTGTCTCTTTGGTGTCCTGAGAGAAATGTGCCTGTGGGAATGGACTCCTACTGATGGAGATGTGACAGTGTGTCGCAAAATTCTTCACCTACTACTGCAAAATTTCTCCTGGAGTTTTGCTATAAAGACTGATGGAAACCAGAAGCATTTGGCGTTGGGTCAAAATGCTGAGATTATTATTCTCCTTCTTGCTGTGCTTTTATATTTTTAAAGCCAAGGTGAGATTGGTAGCAGTCTCTAGTATGTGTTCACTTGATTTCGAGATACTTCCAATGGTAGTGTGCCTGCTAGGACTGTTTCAGAGCATCAGGATTTTGTTAGTTCCAGAGAAGTCTGTAGAAGAACAATTGTCAACATCAGTTTCTGTGCTGAGAGTTCACTGACAGTCTGTGATGCATGCAAGGACTAGATCTGGTTTTGATCTGATTAGCTTGTTTAGAGCTTGAGATAGAAGAGCTGAAAACTAAAAGTCACTTTGCCATCCTTTGTTTTCCCTGATTGTTGCTTTTTCTTGGAGTTTTTCTCCTCCTTGGGTAGTCTTTCCCACCCAATTTAAAAGGGACTGCCGTGTTTTGTGCAGTATTTGTAGAAAATCTAATGTTAACAGGCAGTAATATATTTAAACAACTTTCCTTGAAACCTTTTTGTCATGGTTGGACTGTCTCGCAGGCTGATTGTATTTTGCAGAGCAAGAGCATGGAGTCAGGTTTCATGTTTTGGTTAATTTGCAGGTCATTTAGAGCTTAGGGTATTGCAGGGAGAAGGCAGTGGAGCTGTGTGAAAAACATGGGGTTTATCACTTGTTTCTGTCTGGGTGTTTTTTTTTTTTTTTTAAATCTTGTTCAGAGGAATTAGTTTCCTGCCTTTCCTGCCTTTCCAGTTCATGCCCTAGAAATCACTGAACTTTCAATGAAGGGGTCAACCAGTTGGCTTCCTTATTTGTGTTGGTTTGGTTTGAAGGAAAGTTTTTTAAGGCTTAAGAGGGGAAGTCTGACCCTTGGTGGCAGTGGTACTTGAGCTCTTCACTGGTGGCCTTTGCTTGGTGGTGTTCCTCCTTGAAGGTGGTGTCCTGATGGGACTGAGGCCTTGGCAGTGATCCTTAAGGTGATGAAAGCTCCCTGTAGGGCTACATCTGTCCTATAGTTTTTATAGTCTCTGCTTTAGCTCTTGTTCTGCCAACAGTAAATGAGAAATATGGTTCTTGATGGTGTGGGAGGTCAAAGATGGCACCAGCTACTTTCTGTTCAGAATACAGATCACGCAGCTCTTGAGGCATGTACACCTTGAATCACACCTTGTGTTTTTGCTTATTTTTCTTCTCACTATCAGGGGAAAGTAAGGCACAAAAAGTAAAGTATCTTTAAAATTGGAGTTGTGAGCCAGGAGAGGTTCTCTGTCCCTTCCTGTGCAATATTAACCTTGTAATTGTCTTAGGGAAAAACAAGTTCTGGGAATGGTTCAGGAGTTTGAAGTCTGGTCACTTTGCTTTGCTCTGGTCGCTCTGTCTGGTGACAGATGAGAGGACAGAGCTGGGGCTTGCTAAGCTGCTTTGCTTTCCTACACACCTGGTTAACCTGTCACTGCTGTGGGGTGCCTGGCTGTCCCCCAGTGGGACTGCAAGCAAGGTGCAATGAGCTTGGACGCAAAAGCAAGACGCGACTGAGGCAGGAAAAGTCCCTGCTTGGTGCAGGCAGCTGCTGAGACAGTGACATCAGGGTGTCAGGGCCTGCTCAGAGCCGTGTTGGTACCTTACTGTGCTGGAGGCAGCTAGTAAGGAAAGGCTGGCAAGTTTGATACAAATCACCCAATATGGGGAAAACCCCTTCTTTAACAGAGAGAGAAGTTCTGAACTGTGTCCATAGTGTAGACCTGTTCTCACGCACCATCAGCTTAGCCTGCTGGCACTGGGAGATTGCATCTTGCTTCCACACTGATGGGGTGCAGCCTGTTTCCCTACTGCTCTCAGGGGTTTTCTGTGTTGGTGTGACAGGCAGAATCTGGGAGAAGTTGAAGACAGTTGTTGGCCGTGGAGATTTGACCTTGGCTGGATGCTAGGTGCCCACCAAAGTCACTTCATCATTCCGCTCCCCAGCTGGACAAGGCAGAGAAAATATAACAAAAGCTTCATGGGTCAAGATAAGGACAGGAAGGGATCACTCACCAGTTACCATCACGGGCAAAACAGACTCAGCTTAGGGAAATTAATTGAATTTTATTACCAATCAAATCAGAGTAGGATAATGAGTAGGAAAACAAATTCTAAAAACACCTTCCTGCCACCACTTTCTCCTTCCCAGGCTTAACTTTATTAATTATTTTCTACCTTCTCAGTGTGGCAGTGTAGGGAGATGGACAGTGGGGGCTGTGGTCAGTTCATCATTGATTGATTCTGCCACTGCTTCCTCCTCAGGGTGAAGAGGCAGTCCTCCACAAACTCCTCCAATGTGAGTTCTTCCCATGGGTTGCAGTTCTTAATGAACTGCTTTAGCATAAGTCCCTTCCATGGGCCCCAGTCCTTCAGGAACAAGCTGCGTCCACCATGGGGTCACAGGTTCTGCCCTCAGACCCACTCCACTGTGGGCTCCTCTCTCCACAGGTCCTCCATGCCAGGAGCCTGCTCCAGTGTGGGCTTCCCCACAGGGTCACAGCCTCTTCTGGGCATCCATCCGCTCCAGTGTGGGGTCTGCAGGGGCTGCAGGTGGATGTCTACTCCACCATGGATCTCCAGGGACTGCAGGGGCACAGCTGTCTCACTGTGGTCTTCACCATGGTCTGCAGGGAAATCTTTCCCAGCACCCTCTTGGTGTCTGCAGAGTTGTTTCTCTCACGCATTATTCCTACTTGATTCTCTGGCCACAATTACTTCCACACAATAATTTTTTCCCCTTAAATGTGTTATCCTGGAGTCATTACTAACATTTTTGCTGTGCTGAGCCTTGGCCAGCAGCAGGTCTGTTTTGGAGCTGACTGGTGTTGGCCCTGTCGGATAGGGGAAGCTTCTGGCAGCTTCTCAGAGAAGAAACCCCTATAACCCCCCCTGGCTATCAGTACCTTGTCACCCAAACCCAAGAGTTTGGCCTGTGAGTTCTTACTGGTGCCATTTGTGCTGAGGGCTTTCATCTGCATGGGTTCTGCGTCTTGGGTTAGGCTTGGGAAAAACAAATTAGCCTGTGGATCATTTCAGGCACTTTTGTGTTCAGGCACTTTTGTGTGTGCTTCTCATTTCCTTTACTGGAAGAATAAGCATTTGACTTTTTTTTTTCTTCCCCCCCTGCTTTAGAATAGTGATGGCCTGAGTTTTCCAGAACTAATCCACTGAGAGGGAAAAAAAAAAAAAAATGTTTAGGCAAATGGAGGCTTCAACAGCTTAGTGCTTGTCTACATGGGGAAGTTAGTGCGCAGTAAGCTAGGGTGTGAATTTACAGCACGCTAGCTGCTCTGCACTAACTCCCCCTGTGGATGCTGAGTGTGCACTAAGAGCGCCTGTTGGGCAGGTTAATTTAGTCTGCTGAAAGAAAGTGTGCTGAAAATTCACACTGCCACTTCCTTTGCCCTGACTTTCCCATGTAGACAAGCCCTTAGTAAGGCTAGAGTAAAAAGTCCTCGTTCAGAGGTCTGGCTTATATTCTTTTTGCTTTGTTATCTCTTCATTGTTCTTCCTCTCTTCTCTCCCAGTTCTCCCTCTGTTTTTTTCTCCCTTGTCTCTCCTCTTCATTTTCTCTCCTTTTCTCTCTTCAGTGAAGATTAAGTGTAAGTGGAGCTCTGTTGTCCTGGTGAAGGCTCTCTTTACTCAAAATTCAGGGGCAGTGAGAGAATGACTTCAGAGGGAGGCCTGAAGGTGTATCATGTGCAAGTGTAAAATGCTGTTTTACCAGATGCAGAAGGGGGCATGTCCTCCAAAGCACAAGGTGTGCTTGACTCAGCTTAAACAGTATAAGCAAGAGCTAGAAGAGCATAGTCATTTGGAGAAAAGTACTTCCCTTTGCTTAGAAGATGGGAAGCTATTTATACTTGAAACTGTATGTTTTGTAGACACAGCATTAGGTTTGTTTAATTTGCAACAATTAGGGGTCCCCTAAAAAGCCCCTCTTCTAACAAGTACAGACAGTAATTCTCTTACTGATTCCTGAGGTATCAGGGCAGATTAGTGTTGTGGAAATTATAGAAACAAATTAATTTTTTAATAGGTTATACTCACTGATGGTTATTACTCTCAGCACATTTCATTGCCTATTATCTCCATTTATTTCCTCTTGGGAGGTAGGAAATTTGAGAAGGAAAATTGTATGTTCTGGTACAAAATGCAGACCCATCAGTCCTTTTCATTTTTGAGATGGTTTTGCATATGACATTTTGGCTGTCTCATACTGATATTTTCTATCTGGATTTCTGAGAAATAGGTTGTTTTGGTGACTTAAATAATGGATGGAAAATTTGTGTTTCTTCTTCTCAATTGGGAGGGTGAGAAGGTGTGGTTACATACATGTGTGAAAACAAACTCTTCTGCAGCTCATCTCACTGTGCTAAAATAAGCCCAGTGAAATGGGTGAAATAGGTCAGGTACAATGTTGCACCATACTGGCTTTTCACTTATCCTGGTTTGTGGTGGAGTTTCTCAGAGAGCTTTTCCAGCATGCCTGCCTCAGCCCTGATGAGGAGGGAGATACAGGCTCTTCCCTCCTCCTGTGTGTGTGTGTGGTTATGCTGGATGCAGTCCATTTCATCCAGTGTTTCCAAATGCAAAGAAGGGTGAGTGATTTGGAGGTAAAAGAGAAGTTCTAGGGCTGTCTTTGATATAGAGATCTTGTTTTAAGGATTTGCACTCAATGAAGTATGGAAAACAGGCTGTGTTCAGAGCTTCCTTGGGTTTTATAGGTCCTCCCCATTTATGCTGTCTTAATGGTCCACACTTGTAATGACTTAGAGGTACTGCTACAGAGGTTGGAAGCAATTTTATCATCCTCCTCTTTTCAACAGAATGTGTATTTTTGTTATGTAGTTTGTGTATAAAGTACAGAGATTATGGTGGTGGCTTCTGCTTGATGTCCTGGCTCATGTGGCAGTGAGTTAATGAAGTGGATTTGGGCCTCCTGTAGAAGAGGTCATGAGCAGTAAACACGGATATGCCACTGTGTTGGGATGTTTTGACTTAATTCTTCCTTACCACTGTTTCTTGTCTGCTGCAGTGTATCAGCTGGTACTTTGTCAGCCTGTAAACATATATTTATTTTATAGAGAGTTTATAAAACACAGGAATAAGTTCCTGTAGTGTTTGAGAAGAATAAATAAACCCCCAATGTATATCTGCAAAGGAGCAGGAGTTGTTCCTTGTATTATAATTGTAACATATTGTTGATGGATGTCTTTTATATAAACAAGCCTGGAAAAAAAAAAGCGATGTGGTTGGTGCTCTTTCTGCAATTTCCCTTCCAAATTAAACTGATCTATGCCCTTTTTCTCTTGCCTGGTGTAACCTCACATAAATTGCTTTGAGCAAAGTTTTTTTTTTTTTTTTTTTAAATCTGTCTGGTCATTTCCTTTCTTTTCTGGCATCCGTGGTGGGAATATGTCTCTGTTTAGCTGCTCCTCCCCTCCTTTCCATTTTTGGGAGACCCTTCTCCTATAAATGCTCCCAGTGCCAGCTTCCCTGGGCCGCTGCTCTGGACCATGCCAAGCAGCAAACAAAGCTGAACTTTAGCAGTCTCTTGGCTTTCCAGGCGCCTGCCTGCCTCTGAATAGCAGCTGGGGAGACTGATGAGGCACTGTTCGCCTCCTGCTTCGCTGTGCTTAGGCAGGCGAGGCTGGCTGCTGGGACTGTGCCCTTGCAGGCTTATGAAGACATTACTCACCTTCTCTTTGGGTTTGAGTGACTCCCTTCATAGCTAGCGGGGCACAGAGGTGGGATTGTGCCACTCCTGAAAGCTTGGGCTCTGCTGAGGCTGGGGAGCTTGCACTGGAGTTCTTCCTGTGTTCTATGAGTCATTCAGAGCAATACTTCTGCTGTTTTAGCATCAGACTCCTGAACACAATTAAACAGGGCAAGAAAGAGAAGGGACTCTCTACTTCCCCAGTTTTCTTCCCTGGAACTGGGAGGTGCAGGGGATGCTGTGCTGCAGCAGGAGCCATGGCAAAGCCTCACTGTGTGTGGGGCAGCTGGAGCTGCACACCGGCTGGCAGCCTGGGAGGGACTTGAAGGTGACAGAGATAAGGCTTGGATCCTAGTAACCCGACTAATAAAAGACTTATTCCAGCCTTAATAAGCTCCTTGGACAGATGGATTCTGTTGGACAGATGGATTTAATCTGGGAAAATGATTACACGGCTTTTGTACTCATTAGTATTTTTGGTCTTGGTATTTATGCATTAATATTCTTGTGGTAGGTTGGTGAAAATACGTGTGTGTAAACCTGCTCTGCTCCTGCTCGCAGCAGTGGAGCAAGATGCCTTTGTGCTTCCCTTCCCAGCCAGGTATGTGGTGTACATGTGTGCCTCTCTATATTTTATAGACATACATCTCTACGTGTACATACAGGTATGTAGATATGTATAGAGACATATGGCCACATGTGTGTAACATACATGTAGACTATGCATTCCCATGATTCTTCCATGACTGAGTTGAAGACTTGCATTTTCGTAGACCTGTGCAGCCCTGTGTTCCCTGAAGGTGCAGCTCAAAGTGATTTTCTAAGCTGAAATATTCTTTTCCCAGCTTGTGTGCAGCCATGTTTTTGAAGGAGACTTGGTAGCTCTTCAAGATAATGCGGGAGATCAAAGTTGAGACTTTGGGTTGTCCTCATGTCCCTAATAACAGACAGCAGGGTGGACCAGAGAGTAACTAAACAGATTCACAGTCTTCCTATGACAGAGGAGAGCTCTTGCAGTGGAGTGGGTGTATGCTTGGGTGATGGTTTGGGAATAATTAATGCTAGAGCACAGAATGCTAATAAGCACCATCTCTCCCCAAGGTTCATTCAAAGCAAGAAGCTATAGAAACATAGAGTGAGAAAGAATATGCCAAACATTTTGTGATTGGACTTTATATTTTCATTGCCTTAAGTGAGAGGTACTTAATTTTAAGCACTTAATTTTCCCATTATGGATGGGTGTCATTTGCAGCTCTGGACTGGCTGGGGATTTTTGAAATAGCTGGAGCATGATGAAGTTTAAATGAAGTCAGAAACCGAAACTTACAGTGGAAACTTTCTTAATATTTAATTTACTACCTCCAGAGCTAGTGGAAAAGGGCTGGGGGCAGAGGGAAAGGGAAGAATTATATTCATGAATTGTTCCGTGAGTATGTGAGTGGGTGTTTTAACGGAACAAAAAAAACCAAAGTTAATTTCATAAGATTTATGAACTTACTTTGCTATAAACTTCAGGGGTGTTTGCCAAACATTTTTCTTCCTTGGCACTTCATTTTCCTATAGGTGCTTTACCAATGCTACCTGTCATGGAGGATTAGCTTGCTAGTTTCACAGGCTTTGGAGGAATGGCTGTTTGCAGTGGGGGCTGGCGAGTTTTGTGACCTGCCCTGGAAGTCTGGGCTACCCTGCTGGCACTGTGAGGGTGCAGGGTCAGGTGACTCCCAGCCTGTCACCTCCCTGATGCTGGGTAACCCCGCAGGATAGGCAGCTCCCCATTCCTGGGGCTGCCCACAAGGAATCCTCTTTGAAATACCTTTTACTGTGTAGGTGCCTGCACTTTGGGTTTTCATAGGGAGCGTACTGAAGTGAAAGTATTAGTGTTTGAAATGTTTCAGTGTTTCCTCAGATACAGTGTGTGCATTATCTTCTCCCACAGGTAGGCATGAATAGGTTAGCTGTTTTCTGCTTCTCCAGGGGTGTCAGAGGTCCGTCATCAAGTGCTTTCCTTGTGCTCCCTGTAAGCCACAAGGTGCACAGACGGGGCCCTGGAAGTAGCAGGTGTGTGACCCAGCAGAACCAGGTGCTCTGGAGCTGAAGCACACGGTGCAGATTGTGCTGTTGTTGTGAGGCTTCTCTGCCCCTCTAATTGCCATACTAATGTGGATTAGTATTGAAATATTTGGGTGGAAAGTGTTCATATTATGTTGTGATATTTTATTTCTTTATGTGTGTGGGTCTGTGATGACTTATTCAGTCCTTATGTGTCTAGAGTTCCTTGATTCAGGAAAGAAAGAACCTGAGTAAAAGACCCCAGAAATGGTGTGCTTGTGTTTCAGGGTGCTCAGTGCTGTTATGGTGAGGTGCTCAAGACCTGGTGAAAGGGGGGTGAGGTTGTCAAGCGAAGAGCAATTAGAGTTCTTCAGGGAACAGATGATCCCAGCTGTGTAATTAAAAACAGTGGTCTGCTGCTGTCATTGCTGTTTGGGTTTGCAGTTAGAAGCAGAGCCAAGAAGGGCAGCAAGCAGCAGTCCCTCCCGCAGTGTGGCTGCAGGATGCAAAGGCCTGTCTGCTCAATCATTCTTCCCCCTGGTACCTGCTTTGCCCTGCTTTTCAAGCACACCCACAGGAAGCTCCACCCCAGTCAAGGGAGCGAAGCATGTGCATGCTCTGGGGTGCTTGTTACTGTGCAGCCTGCTTCAGAGCACCAGGCATCCCTGTACACGGAAAAGCCTCTTGCTGTGTTCAACTAGATGCTTCACGGGTTTCTCTGAAAAAAGTGCTAACACAAGTCTTTAGTTACAAACAAAAAACAACAGAAAAACAACTGCTGTGAAGCAGCATCATTTATACTGAGTGAGTTGTAGAAATTGATTTTCCCCTAAGTTACAAAGTTTACTGTTCTTTTTTGTTTTTTTTTTTGTTTTCCAGTTAGGTGTATTTGCACCATTTATTGTATGATATAGCACCTCCTAGATGAATCCCTTTATTTAGGGGAATATCCCCTCAGCTTCTCTCCTTTATCTTTCTTAATGATGACTTTGTTCTGCTTTCTGACGGGTGCCATGTATCATGTGCATGTTAATAGATCTCTGTTGAAGTCTGCTTGCTCACAGAATTCAGAAGGGAAGCAAATGATGGGGTGTCTTCTAGCTGTAGAACTGCTGTAGCCATATTACAGGTGGAAAAACAAAGAAACCCCAAACCTGCTAGCATGAGGTAATTTTTCTGTGAGGAAAGGTGATTGAAAAAACAGCAGAAAAGCAAGTCTGGCATAACTGTGACCCTTCAATTCTTTCAAGTCCTGTCCAGCTCTGTAAAGGAATGCAGATGGCATTGAATTTTTGACCAACCTTTTCTTGGCTTGCTTCTTATGGTTCTTCAAGGATATTTGCATGCTTTGCCTGCAGCAAACCAGAATTTGCTTTTATGGTGAGATTTGAGTGACTCAAGAGAATTTCTGCTGTAGTTTTATTTAAATTCAAAACACGCTTGGATTAATCACATGAAGAGGGGTCATGTGGTCAGTATCCTCTGTTTTGCTTGGAAAATTATTATGCTTCCCATATTCAGCTTGCAAAGAGTAGTTGCTGGTGTGTTCACTTGCTAGCACTCAGCTGTGATGGATGATTCAGGGTTCTAGGATAAAGACCTTTGGACTCCTAACTAAATTCCTGCGCTCAGCTTTTTGGCAAAGCAACTAACCGTGAGCTAGCATTTGTGATTGCCTTTTCAGTTCAGTTATGGTACATAAGGAAACTGAACTGTGGGGGGACAGCCAGGCACCTCCTTGTGTGCTTGCAGGTGAGCCATGGGGGTGGTGGTGTGCTGCTGGAAGTGTGTCCTTGGTGGCAGCCGGAAAGAGGGGAAGGAGTGCCTGCCCCAGAGTTTTAGTATCACACAGCCGTGGACAGGGGTAGCTGGAGCTCTGCTGCCTCTCTAATTTAGAGCAGGCAAAAAGCATGTAGGTGGATTTCAGTGGGTGAATTTGGCTGCAGAGGCAGGGATTGGTGGTGGACACCTGGAATGAGGAGGACCTTCAGCAAACACTGTCTCACCAGCCAGAGCTCTTCTCTCTTGGGTCTGTGAGTAAATGTGTTTTGGTAACATTGATGGAAATGAGAAGTTATCTTCCACCCTACAAAAATAGGCAAAACCTAAGTTAGTATGTTGGATTTCTTTGCTCAGAAGTTGGGAATCAGTAGGTGTGCAGTTATTCTTGCAGCAGTTCTCTTTTTGCAGTGTAGCCTAAAACACGGGCAGGTGGAGTGTGGTGGCACTTTATTGTAATGTCAGTTTGTAGGAAAACTGAATGGAAGCTTGTGTGGATAAAAGAATAGTCCTAGCTGGTACAAAATTTGGATCTGAGAATTGGATAACTTCAGCATAAAGAAAAAGGTTTCTACTGTAGGTTTAAGTAGAGAATAGTGGGGTCTTTTCATTTTTCAGTGTTTGAAAAGTACTGGGTTTTGACCTTTTAGAAATAATGATTCCTTAGGCTAATCTTGCTCTGAAGGGTCATTATGCATTTGCTGTTCAACTCTGCTCTGGACCATGCTGGCCAAATCCCAGATAATCCCCAACATTTAGTGAGATGAGAATTCCAGCTCTGGCGTTGGGCAGAGTGTTACAGGTCATGTGTCCATGTATATTGTATGGAGTGGGAAAATGTTCTTTTGGAGATGCCTGTTCTTAACATGGTTAGTCTTTGTCCCCTGAACCCCCTTCGCATTTCTTGGGATGGCCGTATGTTATCGCTCTCCTTGGAGATTATTTACTGTGCTTTAAGCTGTGCTGATTGCCATGAGGTTGAGGCTGTCAGTATTATTTGGGTTGCCTTTGTAGCCTAAAAGTAAATATTTTTATCGTAGCCTCTGTTCTTGGGAATTGCATGCACATGTTAACCACTCCTTGGAAACACCTTACTGTGGAAAGCACTACTGAGAAAATGCTGTAATCTTTGTTAAAGTGGGAATTTTGGTCTCTTGTTCCTTCTCACTTAAATTTCTCCTCCTGATGCTTGTTCACCTTGATTGCTTGGGAACATGCCTTTTTCTGGTGTATGTAGGAGGCTGCTGTATGAAGAGTTATCTTTAGTTTTGGATGGATGTTCTAGGGCACGGATGCTGAAGAAAATACAGACGTGCTCTCAGATGTACATTCACAAATAATTTCATTGATTAGGGGCCTAAAGGGCTCTAAAGGGCAAATTATTTAAATTTATTCATTACATTTTTGTAACCCTAGATTTGAAGACTTTCCTGTTTTAATTAGAGGCATGGAAGAAGCCTGTATCTAGTTTATTCTGTGTACTGAAGAACAAGAAACAGTTGGGTTTGGATTAATTAGAGCTAGCAGTAATAAGTTGTTTTACCCATAGCTCTCAAACTTTGTCTTGAAGAGCAGATTCGTCACTGTGATTGAAGGTGGCATGAGGACTGAGTCATATACTCAGCCCCATCCAACACTTGCATATGATAAGTTTTAATTAATTTTAAATTTGGACTAAAACCCCATCTCATGATGATCTTTATTTTTATGGTAAGAGCATGCTTTGTATTTTTATAGTAAGACTGCATTTTGAGTGATTGCTGCATGGCATTTTAAGATAGCTTTTAATGGGGATTTTTTTTCTATAGAAGCTTTGTTTTGTGTTTTTATAAAAAAAATTACTCTTTTACTTGTAGTAATAAGGACTGATAATTAAGGATATTAAGGAATATTAAACTGAGAGATAATTTACCTTTTTTTTTAATGCAATGTTCTTGTGTCCTGTTGTGATTTTGAACAATGTTACCTTTGGGTACACGATGAAGGTGATGACAAGTTGATGAAGTATGACAACAAAGTGAGGCTTAATTTTAGTATATTTTGTACTTGGAAAGTTCACTAAGTTCTTTTACAGTCTGATTTAAATGCATCTGTTAGTTGCTTAACCCATGATTGAAGTGGAAGGACAAACTTCTGAGCGGGCAGAAAGTGTAATCATGAAAACTGAATAACAGCTTGTGATTATGGAATTGAAACTGCTGGTGAGAATTTTTATAGTGGCATGTAGTTTATATAACTAACCAAATTAAAATTTAACCATATGTGAATATCTTTCCTCTTATGGAATACATTTACTGAAAAAAAAAAAAAAAAGAAAACAAATCCCAAAGGAATTCAGCAATTACAGGGAGTGCACTGCATTTGATCTCTTACCAGTCTTTTGCTAATAGTATTTTAAAGTATGAATTTAATTTTAATGCATACATAATTCTCTTCTATTTCCACTTGTTTGATTTGGTCTGTGAGAGCAGAGCAACAGCTAATATCTATGTTTATCAATATCTGCTTCCGCATCACCACCTCCTTGGGAGAGCTTTTGCTTTCAGAGCAGTGTTTCAAAAGCACTTTTCTAAGCTCAGAGTTGAGCTCTTCTCCCTGAAGCTGGCAGGACAGCTGGTTCTGAGGGGTATGGAGGGCTGTTTCTATTTACCTGCTGCTTCTTCATAAGGAAGAAAATGTCTGAAAAGAGGAGGGGAGTAGGGCTAAAAAAATTTGCTTTTTCCATAGAGCTATGCAACTCCTCTTTGGCAACTTGATATGAAATCCTGATAAAGAGAAAACAAGAACTTTCTCCTTTGCTTAGTTGCTTTATGTGGGCGTTATACTTTCTCAACTGCACTTAGGGCTGATTCCTACTTTTTAAGATGCCAGTGAGCTGCCACTCTTGATGTAAAAGCCTGTTTCCAAAAACTTAAGCTTTTTCTACACAAAAATCAAAGTGTACTTGGGAAAGCCTAAGAGCTTCCATGTGGAATCAGGCTGCAGATCTGTACTGCCTAGGCTGCTGTCTTTAGTACTTGTCAGTGATTGAGAAAAGGATTAAACACACATATACAGACAAAAAGAGAGACTTCCCATATTACCAACCCTTGGCAGCTGATGCTGGGGGTTTGCTCTGGGTGCTTGTTTTTTGTTTTTTGGTTTTTTTTTTTGACTGAGGTCGCATCCAGTTCATCCATAGTTAATAATCCTTATGATGTAAAGCATGTTTCCACCTTTGGCTTCAGTGGCATCCAGTGGGAAGGAGTCTGGCTGTGTGAAAAAGTACTGGTTGAACTTGCTACTCAGTAAACAGGGGTAGGAGCACCATGGCGTGACTCTTCAGGGCGGAGGAGCACTCAAGAGCCGTCTGCAGCTGGCACAGTCTCATCTTTCCTGCCATTCTTCCCCTCTCATTTCAAGATAGCAAAGTTGCACCTCAGCAGCTTGATGACCTGTGGGTTGTGTTGCATGGATTCGCAGCCCACTTCCATCTGCCGGACATAATTAATGATCCGTGTGTGTCCATCTATTACAATATCAGGCTAGTGTAAACAGTCATTTTTCCTTTGGAAGCACGGCTGCTCAAAAGCATGCTATCACCAAACTGGTATTTGTTTTAATCTACAAGTTGGAAAAATACGTTTTTCTGATTTATTAGGCTGTCAGGAGGGCTCCCTAAGTCAAGCCTGAATTTTGCTGTCTCCTGCAATCCCAACTGGGACTCCCTTCCAAAGCTGCTATGAATCCCATTTTTGCTGAAACAGTTTCATATGTTCTGCTGTTAGAAAAAGAACACTTGAGATGAAAATTAGTTTGTTAAAAGTAAATTTTGGTCTTAAGCCTAAGATTCTTTTTAGCCTCGAAAGAGCTCTTATTCCTGAATTTCTGCAGTTCTTTTCATGCTTCACAACAAAGTACAGGATTAGTTTTATGAAGAATCAAAGCAAGTTTTAGGTGTTGCTTGCCACATGGTGTTTGTTTGGTATAGTTTCTCAACTGTAGGGTTATCTGATGTAATTTTTTAATTTGGCTCTCCAGCCTGTATTCTAAGTGTATGGATTTCCTTGGTGCTTCAAACTATTTTTACCCTTTGTGGAAGGAGAGAAGAGAAAAAGCAAAAAAGGCACATATAAATGTTTCATGGTATATTCTCGTGCATGTGTGGTATGTTCTCATGTATGCATGGTGTACTCTCATGCATGCTTGGTATATTCTTGTGAACTCAGGTGTTCATCAGATCAGTAGGGAGGAGAGTTTTTTCTAGAATTGGTGTCCACCAAGAAGTAGCAAATTTGAATAGCCCAGGAAGATGGGAACAAAAGGATGTGACTCCTGCTGCATATGTCTGTCAGGAAGACCAATGAAACTGTGAAGAAAGACTGAATTTTTGTATATGTTGTTTTTGGCATCTGGTTGGTGTGCAAAAGACTTCAATTTTTATTAGGAAGAATGCTTTTGGCTATTTGCTTCTAACTTCTGAACATTTTCAGCAGCTTCAGAAACCAAATCATTTTGCAGAAAGAAGGTTTGGGTTATTGCTTCTTTGCACTTTGTTAGTAAAGAGTGAGAATTATGATTTTCGCTAATAAATATTTCCAGGATATAGTAATCTGCAATAAAATATGGCATGCACTGAAGGTTTCCCAAGATATGGAATACATTTTTCATATTTTTCAGAGACTGTGTAATCTTATTTTTTTTTCCAGGATGGAGTTGATTAAAATAAGGGTTTTTTTTTTTCTCCCCACACCAGCAGTTGGTGACATAGTTTGCCGAGCATGCAGTATATAAACAGATGAAAGCTATTTTTGATGTGTCATTGTCTCAGCAAGACGGGAATTGGCAGCACCGATGAAATGACAAGTACTTGGCGCTGTCGACTTTACCACATGGCTGTCAGTCTAGCGATTAAAAAGAACTGGCAGGCGAGGATTGCTGTGGTTTTAAGCAGAGGAGCTGATTTTCTGCTGTAGAGCCTGATTCTGCACATTTTGACTCATTTTGAGGTGCTGAAATCAGGTGACTTGGCTCGAGTGAGGGGAGGGGTTGCTGGAACATCCTGCAGGATTGAGTGCTCAGGAGCAGGTCTGGTGCTGTGCAAGCCCCCCTGTTGTGGTACAGGGCACACAGGGATGCCCGCACACACGGACACAGAACAATGCAGGACACACAGACACGCACAAATGGCATTCAGGTCGCCACCTTCTGAGCGAGAAGGATTTGAGCCTTGAACTGATCCTTGGGTACAAATCCTCTGAGTCTCTGAACTCTGGGCTGGAGTTGCATTTGCTTTTTACAGCATTGCTTCTCGTTCGCGTTGGAAATGAGGATAAGTTGTTTTATACTGCTTTCTCTGGAATGGGGGTCTAAAATAACTGTCCTCTTTAAGGTACTGTGCAGAGTGATTTCATCTTTTAAATTAGAAAGTTAGAGGAACACCATTAATGAAGAGCTTGATCTGTTGATGGCTACAAGGAGGGCAGAAAACATGCCTAAATTTAGGATAATTTTCTCTCCCCCTGGATGGGGGATGTGTATGCCCCAGCAATGCCGCTCTCTGTGGTGAAGGGGTAACATTGTTGCATAAAAGAGTTTTCTTTATTTATTTTAGTGGCACAGTTTGAAGGCTAATTGGAAGGGTACTCTTGGTCTGTGCCGAAGTGCTTAAAGGGCTCCTTGTGCCTGGGTGAGCAAAGGGCCTTTGTTCCGTGTGCCGGCGCACGTGACGGCAGCCAGGGGATAAATAGCGACAAGACATGTGCACAGCAAAGCCTGACTTATCTCTGCAGCCCCCCTCCCTGCCATCCCCACCCTCCCACCCTGCTGCAGGCCCTCGGATGAGTTTTTTATTTTTTGTTGTTAAATATGATCCGGTTTTTTCTCCTGTAGTTAAATTGGGGGTGAGCGGAGGAAGCGGGGGAGTGCAGAGGGCAATCTCCATCCCGGTTAAGACGAACTTGCCAAAGACTTTCTAATGCTGTAGAAAGGGCAGCTCTCCAGGCGTCTGTAGGATTTTAATGAGTGTAGCTGATGGCTCGGTTAGGGCTTTTCTTTCCTTTTATGACAGATTGCTGATACCCATCCAGGAAATCTAAATGCAGAAGTCATTTGTGACTGCACCGTTGTTCTCCTTGTCGTCCATCTCTCCAGGTGCAGCCGCTGGTGGGGACGGTGGGAGCTGGGTGTTGTGTCCCTGCAAGGTCCTGCACATGGTCCTGGTCACAGCCCCTCTGGTTTGTGTGTGGGCATCTCCCTCTGCCAGCAGATATGTAGGTGATGGGTGCTGGTACCCAGGCTTGAGGAGCATGCTCCTACCAACCCTCCAAATGAACCATCTGTCTTTAATGGCCTTTCTAGCGGGAGGTGGGCAGTTTTGGGTTTTTAAAATTTTTTTTTTCCTCCCTCCCTCTCAGTCAGGAAATTTTTCAGCATTGTGCCTGGTGGTTTCATGTTACAAATCCTCTCAGCCGACTTCTCATTTTTTTGGCCATTTTTCTGGCCACCTTGTACTGGCTGTAGGAAAAGGAGGGGGGGGAAAGCTGCCCTTGGGATTTGAGCTGCCCCTGTATTTTTACCTTTTCCTGCTACTTCTTTTTTCAGGCTCAGTTTTAAGTCTCAGTTGCCAAATGTTTGAAACGAGATGGCTAGGTCTACTCAACCCTGAACCCACTTCAACATTTCAAACTTATCAGAAGTGTGTTAAGGGATTTAAAGTTGCATGGCCATTTCAGAAGTGCAGCAGGTATTAATTTCCTGAGCTCCATCATTTATCTTTATGGAGAGAGCTGGACCATTGCACATTTTTTACCTACATTTATCTGATGAAAGGAAGAGGGCATGAAATACAAGTCCTCAGTTGTTTAGTTCTGGTCTCTTTTTTTTTCCTCTGGTTTTTGAGGGCATCAAGAAGGAAATGTGGGGGTGGGTGTCTCAGAGTTACCTGAAGCTTTTGAACTTTTGGTGGCCAGGAACAATACAAATATGAAGGGAGGGTGAATTCTTGCCATCACTGGTCTCAGTCTGGTGATGCACAGAGCTTACGGCAGCTTCAAAAAGCTGTGAAAATACTTTCTTTAGGTTATGCATGGGCTTTTGGGTTTTGGTTTTTTGTTTTAAATTCTTTATTTAGGAGCTTAGGAGACATTTCTTTGTTTTAAGGGCGGAGTGAGTAGCCATTAGTGACCATCAGTGATTCCTGTATTGCATACTTTGCCAGATACTATGTAAAGCTCCTAGCTACTGTTTTTTTATTCAAACGCAAAATCCAGCTCTGTCCTACAAGTTTTCCACACCTTTGAAACCTAGCACTATTTCAGGTACAAGTGACTGATGGCTCTGCTCCCTCATGGAGTATTGGTGTTGTTTTGCTCAGCACATCCATTTTCTCTGGGTGGCTGGGCTTCAGGGAGATCCTGACTTTGCAGCACTGCAGATTCTCACAACAGGTTAGGCTTGCCACGAGTTATGAAAATAACAGGCTCTTTTCACAGCTTTTAATACTAAAGTTTAGTCAGAACTTCTTGCAACTGACGCTTCAGCGCTCTTGGTTCTTACGGGAACGTTTATGTTTGGGGGGAAAAAAACAGGCTATTGAACCTGGATATTTTATAAGAGAAGAGAAAATTATCTGTTCATTAGCATTGGTATTGCCAGTTGTTACAAGTATAATATTACATGGCATTGTCCCTTGGTGACCTGTAGCTGTTACTGGAAGTGTCGCTGTATGGTTCATGGCAGGCTTTAAGTAGCTCCTGGTGATCATTTCTTCCCCCCACCTTCCATCTGTTGCCCTTGTGGAGCTGTTGGCATTTTACCTGTGTCCAGAGGAGCCCTGGAGAAGGGACTGTTTGGGACTGAACCCTGATGGATAGGAGTAACCTGTGGCTTCTCTTCCTCTGGCTGCCCCACGCTGGCATTAGGGAAGACTTAGCTTTCATTATGGGTAAATTGCATTAAATGTGTTCTTTTGATTGCTGCCCTCCTGTTGTTAGAGTGCATTTATGCCAGATAAAGTACCTGGGTTTAGAGGGGTGTTGAGGACACAGGCTGAAGGAATGGTTTTTATTTTGTGTATGTGACTTGGACAAGAAGTCTTTGAATCTCTCCTGTAGTTTCTAAATTAACTCCCAGGGAGAGTAGGGCCTGCAGCTCTTAGACATGACAAGTGTGATTACTCACGTGCCTTCAGTTTTTGAGAAGGTTTAAAGAAACTTGTCTTTTTGGAAGGTCTTCTGAAAATCACTGACTGCTTCTTTTTCTTTTTTTTTTTTTTTTAATTACTTTGAAGTAACATTGAGTGTTACCATTTAATCTTTCTTATGCTGATGATGAAAAAATGCCGTTGCTAGTGTGACACCATTTCAGAGGCAGTGAGGTTTTGGGGACTGCCTCACTAAAGGCAGCAAGTCTTTTTTTTGGTTTCCCTCCCTTCCTGCTGTTCTCTTGCTGGGGAACACGACTTGTTCCCTCCTGCCAGAGAAAAGGCTCTTTGATGCAGGCCCTTGGGGATGAAGCTGGTGGAGATTTTGGGGGTGCCCTGCAGGGCAGCAGAAGCCCAGGAAGGTGATTAGCTCAAAGGAGGCACACACAGTTTGTATCTGGGTACCAACATGGTAGTCCCTAGGCCCTTGTGTCCTGTGATGCACTGGCATCACTGCTGGCAAGGTTGCTGATGGTCCTGTTGTATCAACACATCTCCTGTTGCTCTCCCAGTCACTGCTCTGGAAAATATCAGACTTCCTCTCCTGACTTGAGCAAATGTCAGGTCTTGTTACTAATCAGTTTTTTCCTTCTTTTCCCCACTATGCTTCCTGTGAGAAGTCCCTGTGCTAGCCTTAAGAAGTGGATCAGTTCTTGAATTTTCATCCCTGTAAACACGCTCCTCCCATGTGCTGACTTACAAATCCCATTGAAACGTCTTATGTTGCTACTTGGTTTTTGAAGTATTTCAGATAGGTTCTCATTGTCTGTGGCTGCATGCTTGTTTATTTACTTACTTATCCGGGTGCCCTTTGGTCGGCTGGAGGGCTTCAGTCATTTTTGGCTGCACTTTGGTAGATCCTTTAAGTGTGGTTAGCAAGCATGCTTAAGCATGGTTTAAAATTCTTATGGCTGAGCAAAATTACAACACACTTCTGCCAGCATTGTGGGAGCCAAATGGTGTCAGAACTGTCTGAAAAAACTTGCTTTGAAATGATGGAGAGTTGCAGCAGTCAGGGACATTGACTGGGCTGACCTGTGTTACAGCTTGAGTTGGCCACAGCCACATCTGAGTGCTGCCCTGCTCCAGCCTGCTGGCCTTCTGTGCCATGGATAGCTGCCCTGCCTCCCTTTAGGGACAAGGAGGCTTTGGAGGTGAGACAGGACTTGGTACAGGTTGATGGAGAAGAGACAGGAGGAAGGAGCAGAGGGGCTTTGGCTTGGAAGGGTTGAGATTGATTCACTAGCATTGGATGTTAGTTGGGACAATCATCTGTATTCATGTGTGTCATCCTGGGCTTTCAGTAGGCACTTTCCATAATTGTTTTTGTAATAGTAGGCTAACCTTTCTGAGGGTAAAAAAGTGCCAACAGGTTTAAGAATAAAAGTCTGGCTATTGTAAAGGAAAATATGTTCTCAGCACAAATGGGTAATTATCTCCCAGAGCTTGGTCTTATCTGTTCTCAAAGGATCTGATGATACCATCTTGGTGGCATTTCCTCAGGAAAGTTTGTAGCTCCGATCCCCTACGCCACCCTGGCCCTGCCCGAGCCACTGGGAAGTGGGGGTGTGAGGAGTGGGGGAAGGGAAGACCATATGGACATGTTTTCTGAGGGAAACAGGAAGCAAAACAGGATTCATTGCCCCCTTCACCTCCACTTTGCTCCACTGAGTGCCCCACTGAGAGCACGTTGGGCATGAGGGTGTCAGCAGAGGTCTGCACCTTTGCCTGGGCCATTGTGTTCATGTCTGCAGTGTGCTAATCTCCTGCATGTGATCGCTCTCCTTTCTGTGTCTGGCCTAAGTTACTTAACAACCAGCAGATTAACCTTAGGAAGATTTCCTCTGGTTTGAGGGGGAAGCCTGTTCTTTTCTTACTGAACGTGGGATTCAAACCTTAGGTAAGGGACCAAAGGTGTTGACTGCAGTCCTTGGATATAGGATGCATGGCAACGTCCTGTGTTACTGGGACTTTTTTATAGTGTAGGTCATTTGAAGGGGGTTTGGATTTCTATTCTCCTCCCAGCCAAGACTGGTGAGCTGCAAACTGTATTAAGGAAATTACATATGCCGTATTTTCTTGCCCCAGAATAGATACTTTGTGTGTATGTGTTTGTGTGTATGTATATGTGTGTGCGTACATGTACGCATGTACAGATAAACAATCCATTAATGGCAAAGAATTTCAGGAGATCATCCAGTCCTGTGCCCCAAGACTGGAGAGCTTTGGTCTGTTAGGCTGTTCCTGATGGCTCGTTTGTGTAGCCTCTGCTCTCATGGTACTGCATCCTCAGGTGGTCTGTTTCTGCAGGTAACAATCACTGAGAAGGAGGACCCTGTAGTATGTAGCAGCATACCCCCTGATTTTCAGCTGATAAATGAAAATCATCAGGAGTTTGTGTCTTATCCTCGAGACATGCTAGTTTTAGTAGGACTGCTGCAACCTTCACCTCGTCTGCTCCTCCTTGTCAGGAATCCTTGACCCTGTCTTAATTGTTTGCTGGCTGCAGATGCTCAGCCTCCAAGCTCAGCAGCACTGGTTTCTGAGCTGTGGATGTTCATTTTCCTTTTCTTCCCCCTCTCCTCAACAAGGAAACAAAGGAGTTTTCTGCCAGTCTGGCTCTCTGGCAGTGGCCGCTGCTGCTGTGCCTGAGGCAGAGGCTGGAGGTGCCGGGAGGGGAGCTGGCAGAGACCTGCTCCTGGTGGCAGAAGCTCACCCTTAGATGGGTTTATAGCTGAATCCCCAAGTCACACCCACAGACATCTGCTCAGCTCTGGTCTGAGTGAGGCTGAACTGCTGGTGTCCTGGTGATGGGGCGAAATGTGGGTCTAAGCTGTGACTCACAGCACTACAGTCTGCTCAGGATAGATGGGCTTAATTTGGCGCCGAGGGACTCAGGAGGAGTTGTTGCACATACATGGGCTTCCCGTCCTGCTGCTTCGAAACCCTGCTTTCTGCTTACGTTCTCAGATGCTTTCTTGCCCTTGGCTTTTGCCCATTTTTTGCCTGTTTCATCTTGCACATAGCAGCTTCCCTGCTTTGCCTCCTTACCTCCAGACAAGGACAGGAGCTAACTTCTTGCAGTTTGGCTGAAGCTGAAAACAAAACAACCTTCTATTAAACACCCACTTGGTTTTGGTGGGCAAGGTGGTAAATCTCTATGAAGGAACATTTGCACCACTCTTGCTTTCCTCTTTTGGGATCAATACTTCTTTTTTCAAATATGGTAATTAGTGAAAGTGATCAAGTCACCCACGAATACAAGTGATCCTGTACTTTAAGAGAAGTAACTTCTGGCAAGCTAGACCTTTTCATTTCCTCTGGCATCAAAAAAAGGTGACTTACTCTACCCATAAACACCATCAACCTTTCTGTTTCCCTGGCTTTAGCTAAAAGAATGTCCTGAATAGTCCTGCATTCATGTGGCTGCTGTGAGAGAGCCTGCTTTCATGGAGGCATGTTATGAAAAGGCTTAAGTTACAGTTATGTTGTCCTCAAAGAACCAGAATTTGTTTTCATAGCTGAGGACGGAATAAATGGATTTCTTTAAATGACAGTATTTTTAGTAATATTGTGGGGAGCAGAGTAGTAATAAAATTGTCTACAGCTGAGATAACATTTTATTTTATTTACTTATCTGTTTTTTTTCCCTGTTTGAGAGCTAGCACAAGGCATTGTCATCGCATGAGCACAGCAGAAAGGTCTGGTGCTAATTTCTGTTCTTCAAGAAAGGGACAAGAGCTGGAGAAACTCCACACTGCTATTGAGCTCCTGATCTTTATTAGCAGCCTGTGATCTAATCTGCTTGTTCTTCTTGTTAACGTGGTTTCTTCCTCTTCACTATGTTCCAAGTCAGCTGAACGCACATCCATTCATCCATCCATCCATCCATCCATCCATCCATCCATCCATCCATCCAGTCCATACTTTTGGTAACAGCAGCTAAATACATGGGACCAGGAGTCTGTCTTAGCTTTTCCAAATTACTTCTCAGTTCCTTGGCACCTCACTGAATACCCGCCTGGAAAGGGAAAAGTAGATATTTTTCTCCTCCTGACAGGGTTCATCACAGTTCCAGTCACACAGCAGAATGGTAGTTAATTGTGGAGCCATGCTGAAAGTGAAGTCCTTGGCAGCAGTAAATTTTTCTTGTTGGAATTTTGGCATGGAAGTGGCTTTTAGCAACCCAGTACTCATGAACCTACTTCCTTAATTTATAAATACTAAATTAGAAGAATTAAATGTCTTCTGATTTGAGTCTTTAAGCCAATGAAAGTGAAGTAAATCATGGTTATGGATGAACTGCTATGTAAACTTGCTGCTGTAAAATACTCTGCCAAGTAGAATACCATAACAAAGTAAATCCTGTAAGCCTAAAGCTTAATTGTTGATTTGATTTAGCCATATATACAAATGCTAAGAAAATACTATAACTTTGGGTTCTAGTATAAGTTGTAATTCAAGTTGTAAAACAGTTTCCATTATGAGCCTCAGATTGGAAACCCTTTTTTTATTATTTTGGATTTTTTTCTTTCCTGTTTTGGCTGACAGTTTGCATATGGCTTGTTCTTTCTAGAGGTTGCCTTGAGTGTTTGTGCTCCATGATTTTGTTCTGGCCTTGGAAATCAGGAGGGTGATAGGAATTAGTTCGCTCCATCTGACTGAATTCTATCCTTTATTTTATAGTGGGTTATAGCAAACATTGTAAACTAGAGGAGAAATTGGCATTAGGGAGAACTTGATAGCTCTTTAGATCTGGAAATATTTTGGTATTGATAAAGCAGTCCTTTAGTGGAAGAGAGCCCTGAGAAACTGTCTCCATCAGAACTTCACAATATTTTCTTAGAACAAGGACTGTAAATAGTATCACAAACAAGATAGGTTAGAGCTGTGGCAATTCTAACAAAATCATGTTTATGCGGAGACATAGTGTGTTTGATAAACATTGTCAAAATTTGGTCATGGAATACCTCCTCTGAGCCCTGCAGCAGGAGGAGCAAGCTTCAAGAAGTGATGTTTTTTGTGTTTGGTGTATTTTTGGGGGTGTATGTGGGTTTTTTTAAAGGATTTTAATACTTTTCTTGCCTGCATGGTTTCCTTTTGAATGCCACAACTGTATTTTGATCACTTTAGAGAACATTTTACTAATCCTAAATATCCAAAGGTTTTTCCTTCCAGGCTACCAAGTGGCTGGAAACTTGCAGGACCTGGGTGTTGGACATAAGGCAGCCAGAGGAAAGAGCTGAATTTGCAGCAATGTTTGTTCAGGCCAGGCATTTTCCAGACGGGCATTTCTGCCCTAACTGGGACAGGATTAAACTCTTGGAGTCTTTGCTGTCTGGCATAGCTGGAGTGCACATGCTTTCCTGAGCGAGGGCACCAGGCCGGGAGTGCTTTGGCCGAAGTGGTTTGCTGTGTGGGTGGCTGGACGGTGCCTAACACAGTGCTGATTTGGGCATGATTTGAGGCCTCTGAGTGGTACTGCAGTGTAAATAAGAAATAAATGGATGCTGAGCCCCACTCTCATGCTAAGCCTGCGTAAATCCATTCAGTCCAAACAGCCTGTTCCAACTTTAATTACTGTTCAGTGTGAGCTTCCCCCAGTACCCAGACCACACTGGTAGCTAGCTGGTGGAGAGGCTGCAGCCTTATCTTTTCCCTTCCTTTGCAGAGTTAGCTCTCTGGTTCCCTTGTGTCCCTAATTGAAGAATTCATGTTGAGTTCCCATTGGATGCACATCAATTTGTGCCTCTCTGAGCTCTGGGAATGTCCCAAACTCCTCTAATCTGCCTGGAGTGCAATTCCGTAGGGAAGGGCTGCTTTGGCTTCCTGTGCTTCTTGCTGGGTCGGATCCTCAGGACGTGGCTGGTGGGGAAGTTGTGTGAGCTGCAGGCTTCCTGCTCACCCCATGTGAGGCATGTCTGCCTCACACTGTCCCTGTGTGGTTTCTTTAACTGTTTCCCGTTGGGAGCTGGTGACATCATTTATATTTTCAGTGATGCAGAAAAACTGCCTGGCAATTCCAGCCTTGTTCATTTGTTCCTATGGACATCTTGTACCTTGAAAAATAACCTGCAGAACATCTGCGTGCAGGGGTGTGTTTACTCATGCTATAGATATCCGCTATGAAGTTTCTCCCATCTGTGCTTCTGCCTAGATGGATTAATTTAATTTATAGCTTGCTGCAGCTGCAGAAGTGGGAGTCTGTCTGTTCTACCCGCAGACCCAGGGCGGGCTCTTGCTCAACCTCTGCTCCTTTTTCTAGCATTTTTCTGAGGTTTAGGATCCTCTTTGATCCTTGGCTTGCCTGGGAAGGAGTGAACTGTGTAAACCTGAAAGTAATCGGTTGTTCTACTCAATAAAAAAGGTTCTCTCTCTTTTTTTTTTTTTTTCTGCAGTAGCTTAATTTTTGCCATGATCTTCCCCCTTGCTTTGCTATAACTGTTGTTGTTTGGGCATAGTAATATAAAACGGGTAACGTTGGGGGTATAAAATAGTTCTTTATAAATACTGCACCTGTAAGTTCTACATCCTCCACAACTCCTTGCTGTAAGCTTGGTCTTCTTTTAAAACGCAGAAAACCTGATAGCTTAAGATAAATGGGATAAAGCAGATTGTTGGTATCAAACCCAGCACTGGAAAGAGACAGAGAAGGGGCTCAGGGAGGAATTGCACTTCACATTTGCATGTGATGTGAGGTCAGATATGGCATTTGTGCTGAGTGGTGCTTTGGTGACCTCTGTCATTCTGTTGAATGACTAATCAAATAGATAGTTAAATGCCTTCCAGTCCAAATTGTTAGTCCTCCTTTCTCAACAAAGAGAAGAATAACACAATTTTAGCCCACTGTGCTGTTTCCTACTGTGCTATAGTGTGGCCCTCACAGAGGGCTTTATGTGAAACTCAGCACAGGGAGAAGATAATTAGACTGTTGCTCTTTTTTCTTACTGTTCTGTTAAATTCATGATGCACTTTCCTCTAACCAATGCTCATTATAGGTAATCTTATAAACTGCCCTGCTAACGTACCTTAGTAATATTGTAATGATTCAGAGACACAAAAGCACCAGGCAGAGGGCGATCTTAGGACCTGATTAATGATGTCTGCTGCTCCTAGGGGAGGGGGGTGACAAGTCCTTCCTGCTGGATGCGTGGTGGAGTTTCTTTAAATAGCTGTAACTCTCGCAGCTGAGCGAGGAAGGAGGATGAGGCTGTGTGCCCACTGAAGTGTCACGGGAGGAGTGGGCTACACCTAAGTTCTTGGTGGTCCTGTGTCACAGTGTTGAATGAATCATGACCTGGGGAGCTGAGGATCTCTTGCTTCTGTGCAGCTCCTCAGGGGTCTCAGCTTGCTCTGCAAAAATTGTCATTTGAGGGTAGGATGTAAACCTGCAGCAAATGCTAGGTGGGTTTTGGGCTACAGAAGAGGGTCCCTGTGGGTGGAGGGTGCTGCACAACCCCAAGCTGCTCCTTGTTTCTGGAAACTTCTTTCTTGGATTTGCAGAATTTTAAAATAATTTGGCATAGAGTGAGCCATCAGTTGCGAAGTGTGGGAGGAGTTGGCCTGCATTAAAGGCAATCTTTTCTCACCACCCCTGAAATACAGAGCCTTCAGAGGATCTAGTGACTTTTAATTTTAGAAACAAGAACACCTTAGATCTGAAAGTACACCAGCAGCTCCAGCTCTGAGCCTGGCAAGGTGTAGAAGTGACAGTGCTGAAGCAATGGAGTTTTGTTTTGAAGGACAAAATGTCTCTGCAGAGAGGGAATTCAGAAATTTATTTCGTTTTGCTTTGCTTTCAGGCTTATGGATAAATATCTGAATTTCCTCAACATCAGCAAATCTTGGCTTTACAGCCTCTTGAAGACATCCACATGATGCTGTTAATATTTGTTAAACTGACCTTCCATTACTAAAAAAAGCTACTTTTTTTGGAGACTGTCTTAACCTGCTCACTCCCTTTTGCTGTGCTGAAAGGAAGTGCAAGAATTAAGACTAATCCTTCCTGTAGCCCCTTTCTTCCTTTCCATGTTTAACGTGGACAACATTAATACTCAGAAGCTCATAGTCAGCGTGCATATATTCTTTGAAAAACAATACCACCTTTTTAGGAATAGGAGGGTTTTTTGTGTTTGCATGGGGTTTTTTTTTTTTTTTTTTGTCTCTTTTTTTTTTTTTTTTTTAAATATAGGGGATCAAGAGTGAGAAATTAAAAGGTGGCAAGATCTCATCTCAGGTGGACTAGTAGTAATCAGTAGTGCCTTTTTGAATAGGAATTCCTCTTCCTTTTCATGCTGTCTGCCAAACTCTAGTGTTTGCAGCATGCCTTTTTATGAAGGCTGGGAAGCCACGCCTGCTGCTCGTGGGTCCTTTGTTCCAGCCATCTTGAGGCACTTCCACAAAGTCAGAGGGATTGAGCCCGCTTTCAGGGGTCACCTCAGCCCAGCTGCCTTCAAAACCAAGGTGTACCCAGCGGGGACACTGCCTTTGAGCTGTTGTACCAGGGGTATTGCTGGTGATGCCATCATACCTCAGGGGCAGTGAGATGGGACCCATGTCCTACTCTCTTCCCCTCCACCCTCTCCCTTCTGCTTCTGTCCAGCAAGGAGAGGTATGCTGGAGCATCCTGTCCTGCCTGGCCCCCAGCATCTGCCCCTAAAGGACATAGACCTCTAACAGGACTTATGTTCTTTTCTGCTTGTCCAGAGATGTCCCACAAGGCATCAATCACCTGTATTTAGGCTACAGAAATTGAACTGCAGGATGCTGGCAGTCTGGTCTCAGCCTCATGCTGGAGGAAGAGGAAGTCTGACTCAGCTTCCTTGGTTTTCCCTCAGCACCCATGATTTTGTCTCTTTGCTTCTGTGGTGTCATCTGCTCTCCTCCGGATCTGGCATGGCATTGAATGTGCCTGATGCTTCTGATGGATGTGTCCGATGCTGTTTCCTGGTCTCAAATAGCCACTCAGTACTGAGAAACTGCAAATACTCTTGTAAGGCCTTAGTCCTGGTAATATTCAGCTGTTCTTTAATATGTGATCTGTCTGTAGCAGCTTTCACTCACGAATATTAAAGCACTTTTTAAACTAAACATTAATTAATCACATCTGACTACATAACTATGGAGTTAGTATTTTTGTGGATTAAAAGAAAGCAACTGAAACAAAACAGAAATTTGAGTTACATTTTCAAAATTGCACAGGAAATCCACAGCTGAAGTGGAAATGTGTCATCTCCTTCCAGACCTCTCTTCTTGACATGCATTGTCCCATCTCCCACTGTCTTGTGGTGACAGACACCCTAGATTTGTGTGTGTGTTCATGTGTCTCTTTCAATGTGCCTCAAATTGCCCAAGACAGTAATCCCTTTCTGAATTTATGTTTTGAAGTTTCTGTTAGTTTTCATGGTAAAGCTGGAAAACTAGAAATGGGGGCGGGGGGGTAGGGTGGGAGGATCAAGGTCTGCAGTTTATCTTGGGAATTCATTCTACTGGATCCTGGCAATGTGCACACATCCGTGTTGTCTTCCAACCCCAGGACCATTGTTGTTACATGTACTTTTTCATCGGCCTTAACTGTCTCAGTTTTCTAGACTGGAGAAGCAAGTTTTGGATATTGCAGCAGACAAACAACACAGAAATTATTTTTCTTCCCATCTTTGAACATCAGGCCCTATTTTTTGCCCCACTGAATTTGAGGTACCTGTATTTTCATGAAGACCTTCCATCACAGCCAAAGTGGTGGAAGGGCGAGTAGAGTCCAGTCCTGGAAGTGTCTGTGTCTAGCTGTGGTGGAGAGAATCATCGTTAACTCTCATTAATGGCATCATTAAATGGATAAGCCTTGTTTAAATCTAGCTTTGAGGAACCAAATTATCTTAACCTTATATTGGCAATAAGTCACCAACACTCTGGAGGCACTGGTGGTTTTTTTTCCTTGTTAGGAATGAAATTTGGCGCTCTAAAGGGAGATTTACGTGGGCAAAAGGCATATACGCAGGTTGTGATGGTAGATGGGATTGCTAAATGCTGGCCTTTCCTCATCCTTATAATCCCTTATGTGCACGCTTGTTTCCTGGACTTGCCTGATGTAAGGGCTTGCTGTCGTGTGTTGTCTTCCTAGCAGTGACTAGGCAGGGAACTTTTGTGAGGATTAATGGTGCTGGAAGCAGTCCTCTTTTTCTTCTTCCCTCCTTGCTGTTTCTTTGACTGTTCCTTCTAGCTTTGTGGAGGGCCTCTTTGTCATGGTATATCCATGAGAAAGCTTTTTCTCCAAGTTTGGATGTTCAAAGAGAGCAGAGATGTTAGGAAGGAAGCTCCATTGGCTTGGAGAGTTTTGCCACCCTCCCCTCCCTCGGATGATTTTTAGATTGCTCTGAGTGAGTGGCACATGGGATCCAGTATCAGGTAATCTTGATTGAAGAAAGAAAGGCTTTGCTCATCATTCACGACGTGATTCTAGCTGGGGGAAATGAAATCCTAACAATACTTTATTTATTAGGTGTTCTCTCTTGAGATCCTGTTTTCTGAGATGAAGGGAGTCATCATGGCTGGGAGTACTGAAGATCTGTTGTGGAGGAAGAGATGAAAGATAAGGCTGTACTTGCACCTACATGCCATAAATTCAGTTCCCTTGCCATTGACCCATCTAGCAGTAAAAACACAGTCTCTTTTTGTTTACAGTTGTTACCTCCTATCTCCCAGAGTTCTGCCAAAGCTGTAGCTGGTGTGGCTCCCCAGGGTAGCTGTGCCGAGCCAGACTTGCAGACCTCCACTTGGTTCCTCCCTGGGGCTCATCTGTCCTCTCTGCTGTTTTTGACCCGCTCTTTCTCTCAGCTGTCCTCCATAGAGCAGCCTGGAGAAGTGTAGCCCAAAGGCCTTCTTTTTAAGTGAATTTCCTTGAAGCAATCGGACTTCATTTAAGCATATCATGTGTCTCTCTAGTTTGTTTGCTTGGAAGGTATTGGCACAGGCTTGTCTATGATTTCTATCCCGAGACAGCTAACATTTGTCATTACTAAGGGTGTACTTTCTGCTAAGTGTGTGACACATTCACAGGATACATAAAAGTAAAACAAATGAATTTCTGCCTGCAATGAATGTGAAAATGAAGACTGGAAAGCTGGAATGATCTACTTCAAATTCCCACTAGTCAGTTTTTCTGTTAATTTTCAATTGCTTGTACTGTAGCTAAGGATGGTTCTTGAAGACTTTAATGCAGCAGTCAAGACTTTGCTTTTCTCGCTTGGCACCTCTTGTTGAATTTCACCCACTGATTCCAATGCTAGCTATAAATGCAAGTGGCAAAAGTATAATTAGGTAGATTAAACCTCCCTTAGCTACAGACTTATTCACATAGTGGAGAAGTATTGGGTTTCTTCTATTTTTTTCCTTTTGCTCTGGAATAGTGTCTCCTGAAATTCTCAAACTATTGAGCAGGCTAAATGGAAGCCAAGCGTTACCATTTTTTAAGTGTGTAAGAGAAGATAGTTCCAAAACTACTGAAGTGATAGTAAAAATGAAAATAAAAAGCAGACTCATCAAAATCCATTAAAGTAAAGCCAAGCACTTGCTATTTTTTTTCTTAAATGGACTGCTGATATTTGCCAGTAACTTGTATCTGCTTACTTTCCTTTTCCCAATCATTAGGTTTCACACTGAGGAGCCCTTGCTCTGTGCTTCTTGCAGATATTTGGATGTTACAGCTCCTCAGTTTTAATTCTTTGGATCTTGGATGATTCTATCTCTGATCTCTTAGCTTTGCCTCTTTCTTGGTTGCACTTAAGGTTTGTGGCAAAAGTCAGAGAAGGAAGTCCTTCTACCTTTCTGCTGGTGGAAGGTACAAGCTCCTTCCCTTCTTTTTGCCATATGGGCATCTTAAATGCTTCCAGCTTTGAATTCTCATGTCTATTTGAACTCAAGCCGAGCATAACATCCAGTTAAGCGTTGGGGGTTTTCTTGATGTTTCAGATGGAAATTCACTGGCAGCTTTGAGCTTTGTTTTGTTTATTTTCTTTCCAGGCATCTCACTTTGGGATGTGCTGTAGCTAGATGATGAGAAAGTGCATAAGATCCCTGAGTTTTTACTTGCTTTTTTTTTCACTAAAACAGCCTCTCAGGCCCTGATCTAGGTAGAATAAGACCTTTGGGACAGACCTGTGTACTTGTGGGGACCTGACTGTCCTCCTTCAGATTGTAAGTACTGGGTGCCCCATAGGTGCCCTTGGGAGGGTAAGAAAGTCCCTGGCTTTCCCTTGGAAAAAGCTGGTTGTGGGAGCGTGCCACAAAGTCAGGCAGAGGTGAGTGATGATGGAAAATGTGTTTTGGCATGTACATGTATGACTCTTTGTGTGTTTTTCACCTTCAGTGATGGTGGAGCAGCATTCCAGCAGAGTTTAACAGCTTTGCCAGAGATGGGTCTCCCAGGGCTGTGCCTTGCTGGCTGCATCCAATTCTCCTTTCCTTTGTGCCCTGTAGTTCCTGAATGTCAGTAGTTTCCCTGTGTGCTGAAGGAACCTCACCTGCTAGGCTGGTGAGTGGGGTGGCATTCTGACTTTTATCGGGGTCTTCTCACTCAGAATAGGTGGTGTGGGTGGGGAAGTGGTCATTGATGCTCAGGTTTAGAGCATGGTAGCATAGTCAGCCCTTGGCTTGTCTGTGTGTTTGATGGGGCTGCCCCACACTTGCATAGGCATGCATCTGTCCATGTGTGTGCCCATAACTGACAGCACTTCTCGCTAAATTGTGTCTTGCACGTGCTTTGCTTGGTGATCCATGGTTCAGTGAAATTGCTTTAAGTGTTAACTATTGCTTGTGCTTGTGTTTTGCAAAACAAGTGCTTGGGCTTGTTCTGAATTCTACTTTGACAGCAGTTGCAATAGCTGTGCACTGTATAATTGAGCAATCTATTCCAGCATTCCATCTTCATGTTTTCAGTGCAGACACATGATTATAATAAACTGTAATGCTTTTTCAGTAATTAGACAAGTGGCTGTAAATTTATAAGGTGAACTTTAAAAGCATTGTAACTTTTGTAAATCCAGTTTTATTACAAATTTAAAAATAGTTACTTTGTTTTAGCTGTCCTCATAGTGGTGTAATTTGGGACAGGCACATCTGGGGTGTGTAGACCCCTCCCCAGTGTCTTGGAAATCCAGTCCTTCTGGTGATACAACATTCAGACTGGTGGAAAGGACTTTGTTTTCTTTCCCTGATGGGAGAAGGGAGTAGAAGTAGTAGGGCAGCATCACAGATGATTTAATTTTGTTTTCAGTGCATGACACTTAATTGGAAGATTGCTTAATTCTAGGAACTGCTGTTCTGCACCACCATACCACATAATGTAATTAGGTCATGGCTGTAGTGTTTGGTCGGAGTACCTGATTAACACAACTGTTTTCCAGATTCAAGTGGTGATTTGTTTAAATGATGGGTAGCTTTTCAGGCAGTGTTGTTCAGACTTTGTAGGTAGGTTTCCATATGTCCTAGGAAAGTGACTGAGCAGAAACCTTAAAAATGTGGAAGGCTTCTACTCTTAAAAAAAAATTATTTATTTCCAGTCCCCCCTCTTCAATCCTTTTTGTAAGGTTGGAAGTGGTGGAACAAATGGTAAAAGATTAAGTTTGGCTACGGCTTTGGCATTATGTATATCTGTGTTTTAAGGATTAAAATTTTTTAAGGTTTAAATTCTGAGTGGGATTAAGCAGTATTTGCACTTGTGACTTATAACCAAGAATTTACTGCAGGTTTCCAAGCAGTCTCTGAGCTGCAGTGGCTGAGATGATGGGTTATTTTGCAAAGAGCCATGCGGCAGGAGGCAGTGTGCTGGCTCCAGCTGTGCTGCAGTCCAGATGTCTCTGGGTGCATCCTTCACAGTCAGCTGCATCTGCTCTTGGAGACACCAGTGTATCAGCAGAGACATGGGATCTTCCATGACTGCTTCTTTGGAAGCCACCCAGCTGGGGATGGAAACTTCGGGTGTGTAGGGCGCTCCTGAGTCAGGGCTGAATGATTGCTGGAGAAATATTTTTTTTTGTTTGCAGGGGGCTGGGACTTTCCATCTGAACTGTTTATAGGTTCCCATTTCTGTATTTAGGGGAGATGAGGTGATGGCCCCAGAGGTTATCAGCCTGCTGTAGTCATCAGCAGGATTGGTCCTCCGTCTGTTTCCCTTATGTTGTGCCCAGGCCCTCAGTGAGACGTGTCCCCTGCTGCCTCTTCTGTTTACGTGAGCATGTCTGCCAAGATGTTTGCAGGGCCGGAGGGACAACTTTGTTGCCCATGTGGGTGGAGTGTTCTTCCTTTCTCTTTGCCACCTGAGAAGTGGTGCAGTATTACCTTGAGTTACCATGTGTTTAAGTGGGCTCGGTGGTCAGAGACAGGGATGGTGCACTCTCAGAGATCCGTGTGACAACAGTGAGTTTTATTGTTTGAACCCAGTTTATATAGGTGGTTTGAAACACCTCGGTTTAAACTGCTGATTGGTCTGCTTGTGACACTGCCCAGCTCTTTGACCAGTGAGATGTCTGCAGCTTAGCATGGAATGTGATTGGGTGAAGTCTCTGTTTAGGTTTGAATCCAACCTATCCCTGCCTCATCTGAGGATTTGTTTTGAGAGTCTGATACGACCAAATTTATTTGGCAACTACAGGCTAGCTGCAACAGTGACAGTGCAATATTACTGAGGTTTCATGGATAGTGATGCTGGTCTAAACTGCCTGGCTGTAACTGGCTACAAAAGTATGAGTCATGCTCCTCAGCTGAATTTTGATCCTTGCTCCTCTTTTGCAGTCTGGGGCAAGAGTAAGTTGTCTTATTTGTTCCAGTTTACCAAATTATTTACAACCAAAAGCTTGGCCTTTCTGACTAGCAATTTTTATATTGCATCTAATGGCAGTTGTGGTCCAGAGCAGTGACTTGTGGTTTGCAGGAATGGCTGATGTTGGATCATGAGCTGAATAATAGTTTTGTGTGTGTTGTGCTGTCATGAGAAAAGAGATTTTTTTTTCCCCAAAGTGCAATTGTTACTAGAAATACTAAAAAAGTCTTCAGTGTATATCCTACCTACAGCTACAGAAGGTGTGTGTGTTGGGGACTAAAACCATAGAATCACAGAATTGTTTAGGTCGAAAAAGACGCTTACGATTAAGTCCAGCCATTAACCAAGCACTGCCAAGTCCACCACTAAATTAGGTCCCCAAGTGCTGCATCTGCATTTCTTTTAAATACCTCCACAGATGGTGACTCCACCACTTCCCTGGGCATCCTGTACCAATGCCTAACCATTCTTTCTGTGACGAAGTTGTCCCTAATATCCAGTCTAAACCTCCCTTGGTGCAATTCGAATCCATTTCCTTTGGTTCTGTCACTTGTTTGCTTAGGAGAAGAGACTGACCCCCACCTTGCTACAGCCTGTTTTCAGGTGGTTGTAGAGAGCAATAAGGTCTCCCCTGAACCTTTTTTCCCAGGCCAGACACCCTCAGCTCCCCCAGCTAGTCCTTATGGGACCTGTGCTCCAGACCCTTCACCAGCTCTGCTGCCCTTCTCTGGGCACACTCCAGCACCTCAATGTCCTTCTTGTAGTGAGGGACCCAGAACAGAACACAGGATTTGAGGTGTGAACGGCTCTATTGCTGATATGGGCGAGAGTGCTGTTGGCTTTCTTGGCACATTCCTGTGCTTCCTGCCCCTTCTTCCAAAGATCATAAACTCTCCTTTTTGCTCTAAGTTCCACCCAAAGTGCTTTATTTAGCCAGGCTGGCCTTTTCCCCTGCCAACTTGTTTTGCATCACATGGGGATGGGCTGCTCCTGTGCTTTTAAGGTTTCCTTCTTCTAGAATGTCCAATCTTTCTGGACCCCTTTGCCTGTCAGGGCTACTCTTGCAATGGACTTTGTCACCCAGTTTCTCAGACAGGCCAAAGTGGCAGTTCTGCTGCCCTTACTTGTTCAAGAACTGAAAACTTGTTACCACTTTGTGATTGCTATTGTCAAGAGTCCTCCAACCATCGCATCACCTGCCAGTCCTCTGTTCACAAACAGCAGTCCTACCAGGGCAGCTTCCCTAACTGTCCACTTTTGACCAGCTGCACCAGGAAGTTACAATCTTCCACACTCTCCAAGACGCACCCGGACTATTTCTTCTCTGCTGTGTTGTATTTCCAGCGGACGTCTGGTAAATTAAAGTTTCCCATGAGAATAAGAGCCAGTGATAACGAGATGACTTCCAGCTGCTTGTAGAATATTTCATCTGCCTCTTCATCGTGGTTGGGTGGTCTGTAACAGACTCCTACCAGGATATCTGCCTAGGCCTTCCCTCTGATTCTTATCCATAAACACTCCACCCTGTCATCACCATCATTAAACTCTAGGCAGTCAAAACACTCCCTAACACACAGGGCTATCCCACCACCTCTCCTTCCTTGCCTGTCTCTTCTGAACAGTTTATAGCCATCCATTGCAGCTCTCCAATTGTATGAGTTATCACACCATGTTTCTGTGATGGCAACTATATAATAGTTTTCCTGCTGTGTGACAACTTCCAGTTCCTGCTGTTTATTGCCTGTGCTGTGTGCATTGATGTAGATGTGCTTCAGTTGGTCAGTTAATTCTGCCAGGTTTTCATGGGAAAAAGCCCTAATTTTTGTGTGACCATTCTCAGATACTTCTGTGGTTTCCAAAACACCAGTAACCCATTCCATCTTTGCTGTCATATGAACCTCCATCTGCAGCCTTCACCAAGACAGCAGACTGAAGGACCTTGGTAGCACACTGTCTCTCAAACATTGGCATGGTTCTCCCAGGCTTATCTAGTGACTCTGGTTTTATCCCTTTCCACTCTGAAACCTAGTTCGAGGCTCTTTAAATGAGCCCTGTTAACTGCTGTCCAGAGATCCTGTTCTCCCTTTGAGAAAGGTGTACCCTGTCTGTTGTCAGCAGGCCTGCAGTCATGTAGACTAACCAATGACCAAAACCCCCAAAATTCTGCTGGGGACACCAGGCTCAAAGCCAGGTATTGATCTGCTGACTCTTCCTGTAGAAAGAAACCTAAAAAAGCCTTTTGCACCAAAATAGCTTTTGCCTAATCTGTGTTTTATTTGTACCCTGAGTTCACAGCAAGGCAGGTAAGGGCCCACTGCAGTGGCGGCAGTACTGCAGCCTTGCTTTGCAATTTCTCCCAAGGAATTTCTTCCCCTTTTTGTTTGCCACGGCTTGGTCTGTGAAAGCCTGGAGTGTGTTATTTAAGAGTGGTGAACGTGTTTTGACTAGTTTTTGTGAGGCACTTGGTGTGTTCTTGAGTACTTGGTAAAAAATCATTATTGGAGAACACACAGCCTCCATTTCCTTAATGCCGTTCTTTTCCATGGATTAACCTGTGAGCTGAATGTGTTGCATAATGGCTTTTCTGTCGTCTGGCCCTTTCACATAATAAACATGTTTGCCACAGACTTTGGGAATGCAACTTACATACTACCCAGGTAGCAGCAGAGAGGAAATGGCATTTATTTTGGTCCTTTCACTAAACAAACAAACAAACAAATAAATAAATGGCTCTGTAATTGCTGAGACTGGGGAGTTGTTGTTACTGACTCTGGTATAGAAAGGGTTGTTAGTGCAGGCTTGAATTTCTGAGTCAAACTCCTGCTGACAAAGCAGAAATAGTTTGAGGTCTGAAAATACTGCCTGAGTATTTGAAAATAGTTCTGTGGACACAAAGCTGTTTACAGATCACTTGCTGGCCACCAGCCAGTTTCTCAAGGACAAGGTGGTTGGATTTTTTTTTTTTTTTCCCTTTAGAATCAGATGTACTTGGCAGGTTATCAGAAGATAAAAATGCTGGAAATAGTCTCCTGGTGCGAGTCCTCATTTAATTAAAACACAAAACTTTAGGCCAAATGTTGCTTGCAAGCAACTTGGTAAAATATTTCTGAATTTGTTCTTATGTATGGGGGTTACAGTATAAGGCATGGTCCCCATTCTTTTCAAGAATGCTTCTTACTTTAGTCCTCCTGCAGCATACCTTGTGCTCTACAAGGTGTATTTTGGTTTCAGCAGTTTTTGCCTGGCAAATTCTGGCTTCCTAATCCATAGTGGCAAGGGGATGTAATTAAAACTGGCACTGATGGTGTTTGTAATGGCTAAAGGAAAGAGAATTGACTAATAGAATATCCTGAATTGGAAGGGACCCACAACTCTTGATGGAGTGTCTCCCCTCAGCAGGAGAAGTGAAAAGGTCAAAATCATGCAATTTCAGCCCTTTTTGTTGTGGAGGATAACACTGGAGAAGTATTAACAGTTG
The DNA here is from genome assembly GCF_017590135.1 of Pyrgilauda ruficollis. Classification (NCBI taxonomy): domain Eukaryota; kingdom Metazoa; phylum Chordata; class Aves; order Passeriformes; family Passeridae; genus Pyrgilauda; species Pyrgilauda ruficollis. The sequence goes on along the minus strand of NW_024521428.1, from coordinate 3,270,420 downwards.
GACTGAAACTTACTTTTTGTGTATATATACACACACACACACATATATATATGTATATAAATAAATGTACATTTAAGAGTTTAACTTTCCTTCTTTAATGCTAATGCTGTGGATTTTTTTAAGGCTGCCAATGTGAAATCTCTCATTTAAACCATGTTCAAATAAAATTTATTACATAATCTGATTTCCTTGCTCTGCTCAGCTGTATTGTTCTGCTGGAAAGGTATACATGGAAATAGTTCCCTTCCCCTTGCCCCTCATTAATACTAAGCTAGCAGCTCCTCCCCATGTCGTGTGTTTGTTAGCATCTTGTGATGCAGCTAGACAAAAGATGGAGCTCTTGATGGGGACAGCTGTATGGGGCAGTGTGTGTTGGGCTCCTCCGCGCAGCAGCAACCCCAAAAACGTAGTAAAAAGTGAAATAAAAAGCAGTAAAGGCAATAGTTCTCCCTTTCTCCTTCCCATTGCGTCTTTTGCATTTACAGTGGGGTTTTGTGCCTTCCAAAACAATTGCCCCATCCATTTAGCATTCTTGAACTAAAAGAAGAAGTTGATTTCCATTTATTACCCCTCCTTGCTGCTCTCCAGGAGGCTGCTGGACATTTCAGTGTTGTGCCTCAGGCAGCATAGCTGGACACTTGCTGTCTGTGGCTGCTGGATGCTGCCCAGGGAGGGACGCTGACCTCTTGCTGCCTGGTAAAGGCTGTCACCCGTTTCCTGCAGCGGCTCTCTTTTTTACAGCAGATGGAATGCTACAAGGCTGGTAGGGTATGTGAGGGCTTATTTTTCCTTCTGTCACGGTGTACGACCTCTGACAATGCCTCACCAGAATGCAGGCTGCTTACCACAGCAGTGGTGCTTGGAGGGGCAGGGACTAACTAGGGTTTGATTATTATTTTTTCTTTCCCCAAAGAAAAGTACATATTTTGTGGCACTTTTCTGTACTCAGTGCTTAAATATTTAAAATTGTCGAGGACATCTCACCCTCTCTTTCTGAAGGGATGTGCCCAGCAAAGAGGTGGTTTCTCTGCAAGTTGGTGGTGAGTGTGCACAAAGTGAAATGGGTGCAGGCTTGCCTGGGTATGCAGAGGGCCTTGGTCAAAAGGTGTCACTTGCTCCTTTCAGTTGGAAAGCTCTGCTCATCCAGGGTGATGATTAGATGTCAATATGAATTCATTTTAAAAGCAGTCAAACAAAGAGAAGCCAGCCCCAGGCTTTCTTCATCCAGGCTTATTTTGATGTCACTCTGCAGAAGGGATGGAGAAATTGCCCTTTTTCTGCCATCTCTCAGCTGCAGAAGCACCTGTATTGTTTTAAAGCCTCTGTCCACCCATGTGGGGACCTTGGTAGGTCAGTTTGGGCCCTGCTTGGTCTGAGGTATGAACCTTGTGTGGTGCTGGATGTCTCTGAAGTGACAGTGGGTGGTTCTGATGTCATGTGGCAGGCACAGGGCTTGCTCTGCTCACTTGTGGTGGTTTCCTTCAACCTGAGTAACACAGTCCCTGTTGCAGGGACTTGCTATGGCCATGCCACCAAACTGGGCCTGATGCTCCTTCAGGCAGTGGCCAAGACTCTGTGGAAAGCGTTTTGTGGTGGCAGTGCCTGTCAAAGGTGTAAGATGAGAAATCAGCAGCAGTCTGCATGAACAGACCATGTAATTTTGTATCTACAAGTACATGTTTTATATCTTGATCTAAGTTATTTTCTTGATGTTCTCCATCTGGCTGATTTTTAATTATAGTTGCCAGAAAGAAATTGTTCTACATAAAAGCGACCATTGCAGGCCATCCAGAGAGACAAATCGGTGTTAGGAGGGGTGTGTTTAGTGACTGGTAAAGACATTAAGGTAGGGTGAAGAACTGGTTTGAATGGGGGCCAGCTGATTTTAGCTGATGTTTCCAAAGGAAGCCAAATGTGCTCTAAGCCAACTGTGTCCATGTGGGAGGTATGCCTCTATTCTGATTTAATTATTTTCTTTTGTTTTAGGGTTTTTTTTTTTTGTGTGTGTGTGTGTTTTTCAGTAGTGTGCTAGCTAAATCATCTAGGAAGGTTTAAAACCAGAAAAAAATGCAAGGATTAATAAAGTCCTTCTCTTTTTGGACAGCTGAGGGTGCAGACTCTATTCTAAGAGAAAATGAGTGATGGTGGTTTTAGTAAAGGTCACTAAATCTGGACACGGCATGGTGGTGACTGGAATGGGATGGGATGATGACTTTGAGGATGGATTTTGAAGAGAGTATCTTCAGGCTGGGGTCTCAAGCCAGTTAGCTCAAGTGTCCCTTTAGAAGAAGCATCTAGTGTGGTGCAGGAAGCTGTGGTGGTCACCTACAGAGCAGCAGAGTTTGATCCAGCGCCCACCTGATGGCTGGGGTGTCTGGCCAAGGGGCAGCATTCAGCACAGCGTATCTTTCAAAAAGCGTTTGCAGTTTTCGTGGCCTTGTGTGAAAACGCATGGCGGCCTTGCTGCCGGTGTTGCCAGCAGACCCCTGTTGGCCAGCCTTTCCTGCTCGGTATTTGAGGAATGAAAAACAGGAAAATCTGTAGCCTTCACTTGGTAAGGGAATGTTCTGTCCCGTTTGAGCCAGGAAATGTGCAGTCTTGAAGGGATCCCGTTTGGCTGAATGGACTGCAGTTGACATGACTGGATTAACAAAGGACCATCCATAGTCTTAAAGGGCACAGCTGCACTCCTCTTACCCTCCCCCTTCCCCTGTAACATCCCCTTCTCTTGCTATCTTTTTTAATCTATTGCCAGGTGAAGTGTTTCAGTGGCTGTGAACTGAAACCAGCATGAAGTCAGGCCTCAGGCAAATCTTTCAAAGCTCCTTGGGGAATTGGTGTTGTTTTCCAGGTGAATTGTCAAGAGAACTGTCTGCCTTTGCAGTTCTCTTTCTGTCTTCTCCCATCAGACCAAAGCATCTCCTGCTGGTGGGTGTGATGAGGGAGGTGGGCTGCTGGGCAGTGTGCTGGGAGTCAGCAGAGATGCCTTCTGACTGAGCTCTGCAGTTGACCGACCTGTTGTTATCCTGGGAAAGTTAGATTGTGGCTTTTTGCCATGCTTTTCCCACCATCCTTACTCCCCCCTCCCCTTTCTTTTCTTCCTATTTAGGCAATGAGCTGTTTGGGAGAAGGAAATGCCTCTGATAATGTATATCCAGCATCTTTCACAGTGGGAAAGCTACCACAAAACTAGGAATCAAAGTGAAAAATCAGTGAATAGAACTCTCTTTTTTCCTTCCTAGTGGGAAACATCTTTTCACTCCATCCCCAGAAGAATAAAACTGATAATAACTGTGTATCCTTCTGTGCATTATTTCACAGAATGCAGCAGTATGCATGAGTAAATTGTCATTATTATTTCTTCAATAGGCGGCTAGTGAGTCTGTGGATATCAAATGCAGGATAGAGAGTATGTTGTTTTCTGTTTTACTTTCCAGGCATTTGATGTCAAGATTTAGACAGAAGGAAAACACAAGAGCTCTGTCCTGTCTTTGATTTAAACAGTGACAGTCTTTAGCAGCTCTGGTTGGTTTGGGTTTAGAAGTCATCTAACAGGATGTATTTCTGCAGTGATTTTCCAGGTTTTTGTACTCAGGTTTTTTTGCTCATTTTTATGCTACAAGTACTTTTCATGCCAGATAAACATGATCCTTTTTGTTTACAAATTCATCTCCATTGCTGGAACGTATGATTACTAGAATGCTATATCAGTAGAAACAGCATAATTTTGGCTACAAATGCAGTTAGGTAGACTTTTTGCTTAAGAACACTCTTATTTATTTATTATTAAAGTTTTTGGTTTTGCTCAGGGAGGTTGTTTTCACTTTGTGCCATTCTGTCTTTTTGCCTGTCAAAAATATGTTCTGTTTCCTCCACAAGCACTACTCCCAATGCTTTTCACAGGGTAGACCTGATCTTTTCAGGGGCTGGAAAGAAATGCCACGTAGAGTCCAAGTTTTCACAATGCAAAGTTGATCAGTCTACAGCTTTCTATGTTGCCGAGTGACAGAAAGAGCTGATGGTAAACTTGCCTTGGAATAATAAATTATCATTTATTGCACTGGGGCGTGCAACCCAATACCAGAGTATTGCTTCATGGCCTGTTGCCTCAGGCTGGTAGGAGTTAAGAGTCAACTGAATGAGAAGTGAAATGGAAAGTTACGTTTGCCATCGGGGCATTGTACAGCACTCACTACTAAGAGGTGGTACTTGGTATTTTCACTTGATGGCATGTCTAAATCTGCTGCTTCTGTGTGCAGTGTGGCAACTGAAATTGGATTAGTAGTTTGTTTGTTTCAAATCAATTCCTCCTCTTTTTACAACTGTCAGCATAGAATACTGGGAGCTGGGAGAAGTTTACCAAAGACTTAATTGTGTACAGTGCACAGGATAATCCCAACTTGAAAGTAATGAGTCACAAATGGTGCATTCCTTCCTTAATGTGTGATGTTGCCCCATGTGCTGCTTCCATGCCATTTAGCTGGGGAGCAAGCTTCCAGGAACGGTCTCCCAGAGGCATGTTAATACACAGGTCTGAAACTGTGTTAGTAGGAGAATACATTACTGTGACATTAATATCTTGGGTCATTGGCGGGGGGGATGATGTGGGGAAAAGAGGTGAATTAGCTGATGGAACATTTTTTGCACTTAATTTGCATAGTTCTTTGATAACATTAAGGCACAAGAGAAAAAGAGCACCATGAAAAACAGCACATAACACCACTTGCCTTTGAACCTTTCTAAACTAAAAATTTTACAGTAATAACTGTTGTGCAAAGGAAGAAAGAGGCAAGAAGTAGGTGTATTAACTGACTTGGAGGGCGTGGGAAGACTTGAAATTTATAATGTTCTGCAGATCTTGGCAGTCTACTACGGATTCCCCTTGCCCCTCTGCTTTTCAACATGCATAAAGCCCACTGAGATGAGAAATAAACACCATATTGCTCTCAGACATGACTAGGAATGTGCTTAAGTAGTGGATTCAGTTTAAGATCCAGTTAAATGCTGCAGTATTGCTGTGTTGATGAGAACTACAGCTCTATGTATATGAACTTACAGTCATCTGTATGAGAAGAAAGAAGACAAGATTTGAGGTTGGCAGTCTCAATTCCATTGACTTGCTCATCCCAACAGGCCATTTAAAAATGCAGTGGTACAAGTAGCACTCTTAAAAATATTCTTAGGCTGCTTCCTTGGGAGGATAAAGCAAGTGCTTTAATATGAATAGAACCATGAAATGAGGGAGAGAAAAGTGGGGAGAATGTGTAAGAAACAAGAAGTAGTTCAGAAATTTTGGTGAATAACATCTTAATGTGGCCTAAATGAAGGGAATGTGTTGGCAGGCTCATTTCCATGGGGACCAGCTGACAGTGCTGATGTTTTCTAGTGGTTCCCATGCTGAAACCCAGTAAGAGGCAAACTCTCACTCCCAGGATGACGTAGCCTTTTCTACCTGTTGCTGCCACTATCTGAAGAAACCTCTGCAGCTTCCTCGGCCTCTGGAGACAGTCACCTTATGCTTAGAAAGATCCTTCTAGGTTGCTGTTGTCTTCATTGCACGTTTCATATCCGCACAACGTTCTGGCTGTGGGACAGTATCTTGTGATCCTCAGCCTCTGATATTTGGCGCCTAGCAATATTTTAAGAAACTGCTGTTTTCAGTTAGCATGGGTTGCATTTTGCAATATTGCAGAGCTTTTCAGATATCTAGATGGTAATTGCCAACAATTTGCCTGGAGAAACAAAGCTACAAGAAGCTCTGCCTTGCTATGGGGATGGGGACGCCTGCATGCCCTGAGGGGCCATGTGTCCACACTGCACTAAAGCAGAGGCCTCATTCTGCATGAAAAACCTTATCCCAGTGGAGAGGTGTTGCTGAGATGGGGTGTCTGGATGGAGCCTTGATGGTTACTGTGTTTGTAAAGTGTGCCCTGTGAGCAGAATTTGAATAAATTTTAATCCCAGGAGATTGAGTTCAGAGGGTTTCTCCTATCTATGACTTCTGCCGTTTTTTCTTCACATTCAACCACATTGCAATTTTATTATTACTCTCTTTAACACTGACAAATTTTTCCGAAGCAAAAGCTGGCCGTGAAAATCTGACGATTGGTTTCCAAAATGGGAATGCTTAGCCATTTTATGTTGCAAACAAAATTATACCAGCATGCTAATAGTTTGACAGGTCTGTTCTTGAGCAGAGCTGTTAAGCAAATAAACAAACAAACAAATGCTCTGCTCATACTTATATGCTGTGCTGTGGTGTTTGTTTTTTTCCCGCCCTCTGAAAATATTTTTAATGAAAAGAATGTGGCTTCAAATGTCGTTTTTACCTCTCCCATATAAATTAATGTCATGCAGGCCATCCCTCCTCCTCCCCATATGTTGTAGATTTTTAGAGTATGAGTGCTCCATACATTATGAAAAGGGTATTTGGAGTAATTTTAAACAATATTCTGAAGTGACCAGGGTTTAAATTTGGTCTGGGATACTGTGCAGACCACACTTCCCACACTCTGCAGTTCCCTTGCTTTCAGTCCCTTAGGAGGGTTATGTAGAAGCTTTTCCTCTCCCAGAAGAAGCAAAGTGAAACATGAGCAGTGGCTGTGTTCTGCTGTAGCTGGCCCCAGTTTTCATAGGGACACTCGTGGAGGCACCAGCAGGATCCCGTAAAGCTGCAGGGGAAGTATGGTAGGGCTGGTGCACATTAGTCATCCTGAGTGGGCCAGTCTCACAGGGAGGAACACTGACTTCAGAAAAGCTGTGAAGTCGAGCACTGGGAAATTTTAGGTGTCTCTCTGGAAATAGCAAGCCCACCAGTAGTTAGTAGATTTAAAAAGACAAATAAAGTAAAAATTCCATGAAAATGGCATCCTGTCCTGCTACTTTGCTCTTCTGCATGCCACATTTTTTGCTTGAGTATATTCTACCACCGTTTTAGCACCTCCACTTTGCTGCAGAGTGAATGGGGAACTGTATTTCACTGCTTTTTAAAAAAAAGTTTCTCTCTTCAGACCTCCTTAGTGTTGTGAGGGTTTTTTCTTCAGAGATATCTTTGTTTCTCTGTTATCTTTAGCATATTCTTTTTGTACCTAAAACTGTACTTCCCATGTCCTTGGGCTTTCACATTCCTTTAACAAAGCTGTGGAAAATGGGGGCAGAGCTGAGAGCAGGCATTTTTCCACCTCAGTGTAAGCCATTTTCCCCTCCTTCCTTGTGTGATGACAAGTCTTGAGGAGAAGACCACAGGCTTTTGTCATTAGGCAGAGCTCCAGGGTGGGAAATTGGAGTTGGAACTCTCCTGGGCTTGCTGAAAGACTTCGGTTCAAGAAGTAGTAAGGTCAAGGTGAGGTCAGTGTTGGCTACTGCACACGTTACGACCCCTAACTTTGTTTTAAAATCAAAACCAGCTTGAGACCAAGCTGTAAAAAGAAATGCCTGTGGTAAAGCCAGTTTACAGAGCAAGCAAAAGCCTGAGCTCAGTAATGTATTTATAGAAAGCACGTGGATTGGTTAGTAAGGGGGAGAGTGAAGCACAAGAAGAGTTGTGAAAGAAAGCTGAGGCAATGAATTCTGCAGCATTTTGTCCTTTTGAATGCACCAGCAATGCCTGGCCATTGCCTCCATGGAGGGCATCATAAGGTGTGAAAGGGTCAGGATTTCTCTAAAGAGATTGGTGGTTTGGGGTGCTTCAGTTGTGGGGTGCCAGTCTCAAAAGACCCTGTAAAGAGGTTAGTCCAGGCAAAAAATACACTTAATGTCCATCATATAGGTTTCTGCCTAGGAAACTCAGAAACTGGTGAGGAGAGAAATGAAGGAACTGTGACTTGAGTTAAATGTTCAGTTGTGTTCTTACCATTATTTGTGATAAAAGTGAAGACATTCATTGGGCATACCTGTTGCTAGAGAGCTTGACTGATGCAGATAAGAACCTTTGGAGGTGGTGCCTGGGAAAGTGGTTGGGAGACTGAGCTGTTTGGCTGGTTTAGGATGGACTGCTGGGTGTTACACTGCTGAGTGTTAAGTGGAGAGCTGGAAAACACCAATATTGGGACCATTTCTAAGTGCCTGTTTAGAAAAAAGTACACAACAGCTAATTGATGTCTCTACCTCATGTAAACATACACTGGAGAGAAAAAGGCTTTTGTTAGAAGTCAGCTGAGGCAAGTTACAGCCCACCAGAGCTGGAGGGGCCTGCCATGCTCTGCCTCCCAGCCCTGTGATCTGCATCCTGCTGGCTCCAGCTCTGTTTTCACTGCAGAACAAACCAGTTTAATTTCCTGGACTGCAATCCCCTGCCCCACCCCACAGTTTGCTTTTTCCGTGTTAACTTTCTGCCATTTTAGTGATCTCAATCAGCTTATCATATGATACAATGAGTGCCAGAAGGAGCTCAGTGCTCCTGGGAGAAATATGTGACAGGAGGCTGGAAGGAGGCAGAGGAAGGAAGGGTAGGAGCTCCTGCTGCAGGAGCTGGGATCTATTAAGTCAGCTCCAGCTGTACTGAGAAACTGTACCCTTACTGTGGTGTAGCTGAAGGGAGGTGACGTTTTGTTCTTGTCTAGCCACTGTGGGACAAGCAAAGAGAGCTCTTGCAGGTCTGACGCATCCCTTGCAGAAACCCCACTTCTTTTACTTGGAAAGACCAAATCAGTGAGAAAGCCCTAATCATGGGCTAACCATGCTTACTAGGAAAAGCATGTAATATATCACCTACGTACTAGGTATTGGTTCATATGAATAAAACATGCAACATGTGGAATTTATTCTGGCGTGTTAATAAACTATCATTGCTGACGATGAGCTTTGCTAAAGTAAACAGAAGGGAAGCTGTGAATATAACCTGTTTGTACTTGATAATCATCATTTTAATGTGGAGAAAAATGGCTACTAAAATTTGAAGAGGAACACTTTAAATGTGTTATTGTTGTTTTAGCCATCTAGAGTATTTGTGGTATTTCCTAGGAAGTATCAGAAGGGTCCAGCATTGCTGGGGAAAACCCAGTGACTAGAACTCTTGTCCAAGTGTTTTGCTCTGTGTAAGCTGAAGGGATGGGTGAGATGCTGGTGCTGACTGTTCTCTCTCTGTCTTACTCAGGGTCGCCATGTCAAAACGGGTCAGCTGGCAGCCATCAAAGTCATGGATGTTACTGAGGTGAGTAGAAGAACCTTCTGCTTTATTAGCAACGTGTAAAACTTAATAATGAGATGGTATAGGGTTTACATCATATTTCCGTTGAAAGGCATGGTCTCTGCATGTGAATGTTTGCTCTCTGCTTGCAGGACCTGACCTCTCCAGTCCATCTGCCTGAGATTTCTGTGTGCCTGTGTGCTGGGGCGTTTGGCCTCCACAAATTGCATTGTCCAGTCCCAGGGCATATGGGTGCATGTAGCACTCTCTTTTCAGAAATTTCTTAGAAGAGGGGGAAAAAGTTCAGATTGCTTGCTTCCCAGTTGTTTTCTCGGAAAAGTATCATTTTGGTTTTACCAAAAAAGAAGGTGCGGTGGTGTAGAGGACAGTGTTCTCCCTGGTACATCTGCAGCCTACAAAGGGCATATGTTTATTCAAAGGAATGAGTCCCTTGTAGTTCCAAGAAGCCTAAAAGCAGAAACATCTGGAGGAATGATGAGCAGATTGCTAACAGAATTCAGCAATGTAAAGTAGTTATAGTAACTGACCCATGGGGATTTACTGTGGAGCTTTAGAAGGGAAAGAGGGAAATTAACCCACTCAAAGAAATAAAAAATATATGCCTGTATTTGAATCCTTGGGCATCTTGCAGTTTATGCTGTTCAAAAAGCAATCAGTTTAAATTAAGTTTTCAAAACAGATGAAGAAAAGCATGGGCTTCTCCCTGTTACTCTATTTGTGGTATGTAGAGTTCCATTCACAAATTAACAGCTTCCAGTTTAAAATCAAATGAGACACTCCCATGTGATAGCTGCAAAACTTGACTGGTACTGCTCTTCTGTAGAGAGATTGTGCCTTTTCAAACTGTCATATTCTTCTGAGCTCCTCAATCTTACACAGGGGGAATACTTACATTAATGCATGTACATTGTACAGAGCAGGGGGTCTTTGGCCAAGATGGTTATAGCAAGCAAAACATCTGCAAGGATATTGCTGCAAAATATTTTATAGCTTAGCGTGGCTGTAGGTGCAACAAGTAAAAATGGCCTTGGACACAAGGTCCTAGGTGGGTGGTGGGGTGTAATGGGTAAACAGGCAGGAGAGGAGGAAAACAAAGAGACAGAGTTAGGTCAACTGATAGGGCTTCAGTCTCATCTCTGAATCTCTAGTGAGTGATGGGCAGTGTGACTGTTGCTCTCTAACTTCAGCTGTTGTGTCTGCCAACAGGTAGATATTCCCTTTTTTGTTAGATGGCTTGATAAAGATCAATTTTCAGCTGAAGTTTTTCAAAGGCTGCCTTCATGAGGAGGCAATGCTTTTTTTGCTGCAGTTAACAAGCAGAGAAACCGAAGAAGAATGAAGATACATTGACACACAGTGAATGTTCTTTGCACAGCAAATGTTTTCATCTGTGCAACAGTTTTACACAGGGCAGCTTGCTGGACTGTGCATGACAATGGCTTCTTCTATAATACTCAGATTGGCTCTGTTTCACACTCCCTCTGTTTTTAATAGCATGTATTAATCACAAACAGTTGTAACAGAAAGGTTGCGCAGAAAAAGGAAGACAGTTGAAAAATGCTGTCTTTGCTGTGTCTGTAGTATGGCTACACTCATATTGCAGGAATAAGTTTTGAAACTTACTGTAATTTTTGTCTAGTTTTGTAAAGCAAGTTGTATATTGGCACTGTCTTTTATGTCATAAGTGCAATGCTTTTTTAGGGGATGCAGGGTAGTCAGAGGGAGGAGTTTGGAGATGTTAGCTAGCCCCATGCGGCTTAAAAGCATTGTCATTCCTACCAATGGAGCTCATGTGTTTTTGCTTCAAAGAAAAGAGCTCACAGAGACTAAAAATGTGTAAATTCTTCCAAGTTGTACTAACTCAGCTCCACTTTTGAACACCAGGCATGGGTGATACTGTTGCATGTACCATTTTCTCAGTGGCAGATGTGGCTGTAGGATGTTCTTGCCCAGCCTTGCTCGCTGGTTCCTTGCCTGTTTCCCAACACTTGTGCCGGCACAGCTGCCTTGGGGTTAGGTGATGACCTGGATCAGTGAACAGGCTCTGGTTCCAGTTTTAAAATACCCTTACTCCTCTCCTTCGTCTGGTTATTTATAACCTGGATTGGTTCATGAGTTCAGCACATGATGTTGCAAACTCTAATGTGGTTGCTATGAAGAAGGTGGCATGAGACTGGAAAAGATACACTGCTGGCCATCAGGGAGAAGGGACAGTAGCTCAAACTGATATTTCTGCTGGAGATAGCCATATCCCCAAGCCATAGCTTCAGTTCCTCAAGGGTTTGTTTCATGAACACCTCCTTTGCTGGCAAAAAATGCAGGTCCATCCTGGTCCTAGCATGCCACAGCTTATGGGGACAGTGGGAGGAGTGAACATAGGGACAGAGAGGGCAGTGACTTCCACCCTTGGCACTGTTCCAGAAGAAATGCTGAGGGAACCACAGCCACAAATTCACCTTCACTGCCTGCTTTAAGAGCTACAGTTAGATGAACTGCTAATGGTAATACCGTATCCATGCCCATGGAGAAAGAGGCTTGAGTGGAAACTTTCACAAAACTGAAATTGTGGTTTTCTGATGAGTGGTTGCTTGAAGCTGTAGGTGATTTGTGCCTGTGTGCACGTTTTATTGGCAGTGCTATGCCTTTCTCCTTAAATTCAAGCGGTGCCATGGGGGATATCTGATTATTCTGACAAACCTGAACTGAGAACAGACACAAGACTTCCTTTCTTCTGGGATACCTCTGATCCAGTGCTTGTTTTGCCAAATGTTTAACAAATTAGAAAACCTAATGTATTGGCATGCTCTGTGGGCACACCCCAGATTTTCAGTTTTCAAGGCCATGATTCTGCAATTCACACGTTGCTCAGGATCAGTGATGTTATGTCAGTTCTGGGCTGTAAAGCTTTGATCATCCGCACAGGAGGGATGTCAAAGTCAAGAGTGAAGGCTTTCCTTAAAATGTTTTGGTTGGCATGAAGAAAATGAGGTATTATAACCTCTGACTCGAGGCATTGGAAGAAATATTACAGTTCTGTAGTGCACATGGCGCTGTGGAAACGCTCTTCATCCTTCTCATCTTTTCTTGTGGTTTTCTCTTTAGATTTTAATTTTGAAAAGAATGGTGGCAAGGATGAGAGAAGAGGAGGTGGGCTGAAGCCTATCAGCTTGATCTTTGAATAAATTATGACTAGTTAGTTCTGCTGCCTGAAACACTGGGGGATGTTGATGTGCATAAAACCTCCCTGCCTCTTCTACTTTCCTCCTTTCTAAACAAATAAGGAAAATACTTAGAAGACTGGATCTTTACTGATCTTTAGATCTACAGCACTAAAGCAAGCACTAATGGAGCTGTAAGACCTAAAGATCTATAGGTATCACTACAGAATGGTGCACAGGTAGGTCATCTTTTCACTTTTGAACGGCAAAGCTGCAGTGCATGTAGGCTGAAAAAAATCTCACTGGAGTGCTGAAAAAATTTCACTGGAGCGTAGAACAAATAAAACCAAAAACCCCACCAGTTTTCATCAATGGAAAGCTATTCTTCTTCTTATGCGAGTGAGTCCAATGACTGTAAAAGGGGAACAGTGCAAGCTATCGGCATATGCAGGCTTTAAAAATTGTTTTACAAAATCTGCATATGTAGGATGAATCTCATGCTGCATGCTTGTTGTGAGGGAGGCATTATATGTAGTCAGTCGTTAATCTTTCTATTGTAAGGTCTCTGTTCCTTTTGTGACACTGGTTTGGAGAAGGCAGTGTTCAGTCCATGTTGATCCCTTCCACTCACTGACCATACTGTTAGGTTGCCATGATCGTAAGATTGCCATGACTCCTAAGATTTTTCAGTCCCTGTTTACTTACAAGAATCTGTTTTCTTGTGAAGCAAATAGCATTTAAAACCTTAGCAAAGCGAACTTGGCAAATCTGCCTGCATCCAAGCTGTTAAACTTGCATTACACCCTAAAGCTTGACTCTGCTTTAACTGCTTGGGAGCCTTTCCTTGCAGCTGCACGGTTGTTTCCAGGGTCGCTCCTGTGTTCCGCTTCCAGCAATGCTTTTCTCTTTGAGAAGTTTAGTAACTGATTTTGAGGGAAAAACACAATTGCTTCTCTTCTGTTTGTTATAACCCCTGACGCTGCTGCTTCTTCCTCCCACCTCTTCCCACACACACTCTTGGCATCCCTTGGGAAAGTTTTCCGCATGCCTTTTTTAATAGCAGCATTTCTCAGCTCTTGTGCCCAGTGTTTCATGACTTGTTCCATCTAGTCTGTGTAAAATTATGCTAAGTAAACAACTGGATACTGTATCCTGCTGATTTATGAAAGAAGTTGGATTGCTTTTAGTGCTTGCCTGTCTTGATGTTTCTATGTGTCCTCTGCAGAAAAATTAACAACCTCAGACCAAAGCCTCCACGCCTGCAGAGAAACATGGCACATCTCCCGTATCTAGACAGGAAAGGTTCCCTGAGTTACTCATTGCCATCTTCCGTACTCTGTTGACTGCTTATATCTGTTGCAGTAGGAAAGTCACTTTGATTGTTGTGAGTCTGTATCTTATGGCCTACATGGCCATAAGATAAACTACAAAAACTTCAATCATATGGATAATTTGTCCATTTTCCATAGGACACCGCAAAGCAGTCTGCAGAAAAACTGCTGTTAAATAAAAATATAGGTTCCTACATAAACTAGCAGACAAAATGAGGGGAAAATGACATAATAAACCAAACCGAAAGTGTGCACTATTATGGATGTTCCTTTTTTCCCCATGAAAACTCAAAGACAATGCATGGATTTTGATCTATTTGAAGGGGGGAAAAATAAAAAAAGTTGATGTCTCACTCTGGAGGATTGGGAAATACAGATCCTTGTGGCCCAGTGCAACAGAACTGGGTCAAGCCAGCCTGGAGAAGCTGAATAAGGGCCATCCTTTTAGTGTAGAGATATGAATAAAGTGCTTTACCTGGCTTGATCTGGCTTAGTGCAGCTGCCTGATAAAGTACTTGTGTACCAGTCCGTGGCTGTACTTACTGTGAGTACAGCCACAAAGTAAACCTAAAGTCACTAGAGTTACCAAAAGTCTGGTCTTCCAGTGTTTCATAGGAATCACTTCTCCTTAATGTGAATTGGGGAAAATGGATAAGTGACCTAAAAATCCAGTTTGTTCCATGGAGAGTACTGGCACTCTGCTTGCTTGTCCTGAAATGAGAGATTGCTTGCTATTAGTCTGCACAACATTTTGCAGTCTTTGGTTAAACAGTTACCTGGCAAAATAAAGAATTGTTCTGTGGAAAAGAAAAAAAATTGAAAGCTATTTACAATCTTGACAGCCCTGCTGTCCAGTTCTCCTGAAACTGATTAACCTCTGATCTCTTCTTGGGATTAGGTTAAGGGGAAAAAAAAAAAATGTTGCTGGGAATTATATATTACAGTTCAGAGAAAAGCAGAGCTGGACAGAGTGGTTCCTTGAGCTGTAACATCTGGTTTTGGAGGAGGTCAAAAAGAGCTACGATAGTCTTGCATCCAGTAGGGCAGCCTTTGTTGAACTGCATAGCATTTGTATAATTGACTATTTCCTTCTTTAATTGAGATCCCTCACCTACCTCTGTTTCATGCCCTCGCCCTGCAGCTTGGCACAGGTCTTCCCCCTTGCTGTTCCATGGACCTGATGCCAGGAGGTTCAGCCCTGGGTGCTGATGCCTGTGTGGGACGGGGCTCTGCAGCAGCTCCATGCTGCCTTTTTTCTGCAAGACTCCTGTTTGGGTCAGGCAGAGGTGGTCCTGTCCATCTTCAGGGCGAGGGCAGGACATAGAGCCTTGCAGGGGTGCCAGACATGTCACAACACCCCTGCCCTTGGGTGGCTGGGAAATTTCTTGGATTGCCAGCTCATAGTTCTAACAGAGTAGAATGACATTTAACTCCAGAAAGCCTTTTGTCATTACAAGGCGCAGTGACTTTATCTCCCAGCAAGGCAGACACATCTAACACCTGGTTTAAGTCAGAGCTTCAGTTTCTGGACTCAACCCAAGAAATTTCCTGGAGCAGTGCTGGCACCAGTTTGGATAAAGGGCAAACTTCCACTCTCTTCATCTGATTATTCAGGGGTTAGCAAGATTGTCAGGCTGAAGGAGCTTGTTTGGAAAGGGGAGGATGTCTGGTTTGATACAGTTGCAAGGAGACTGACTAGGGAGCTTCACAGGCAGTTTGAAATCGGGGGAAAAAGCTGTGGCTCTTACCAAGCAGCTTGGGAAATTATACTGCTGGAGAGAGCTGATGTTGAGCACTAAGCCTCTGCATTACTGTGTCCCTGTGAAGAGCAACTTTGTACTGATACTATGTGAGGGGAAAAATTGCCAAAGGAGAGGGAAGAAAATGGATGTAAAACATTCATACATGCTTGTTTCTCTATGCTTATTTCAACATATGTTTTCTCCTTATGCAAGATTTCCACCTGAGAGGAAGACAGTTTGCATGCACAGCCTGTCTCAGTTGTCCTTGTGGGCATACCTCTCTATGTATTTTAACAAGCTTGTTTTGGAAACCTGACTGTTTCAAGGCTGAAAGAAACAGATATGTTCCTTTTGCCATGAAGATCCTTGAGGGCACCATTGCAGCACCTCTAAACAGCAGTAGAGCTTTAGCTGTAAAGGCTTCATGGTGCTCATTTAGCAGGATTCCTGTTGCATGGCTTTTTCAGGTTGAGGCTGGGCAGTGGCTTCATGCTCAGAGCTGATTGTGGAACACAGTGTGAATGACATGTAAAGAAGGCAGTGTCGCCTCTGCCTTCTCCTCATCTATATGCTTATGTCTGATGTGCAGGGTTCCTGTCTAGCAGAAAATGTTTTACCTGTGCTCTGTAAATTGAAATGTAGTTTAGATGACACAACCTGAAGTTATGGCCACATAGAGGGAACTTTGCTGTAATTTGGAGCATAAAAGAATCTCCTGTGTTGTAGAGAGATGGCTTTAGAATTTTGCCTACCTGGCTTTAAGAGAACCAGATAGCACTCTGCTATAGCACAGCAGACTATGCTCAGGATATGCTCCTCAGCTATGGCACCGAGATCTTTTATTGCTCATCAGTATGTGAGAACACATGTTTTATATTGGAGCATAATGGAAATACCTGCAGCTGACTTCTATAGGCAGAAGGGTAGGATTGCGTATTGAGAAGATTTCTCTGCAAGTCTTGAGCTCTTTGGACAAGTCTGGACTTGTTAAAAATTTCTTTCCTTTGGTCTGATGGTGCAGCTGCAGTGACACACTGAGAAAGAAAGAGTAAGTCATCTCGGTGAACTCTTTGACATCTGTTACCTGTCCAGGGGGGCAGTACTCATGCATTTAAGCTGTAATACTGTGCCTGTTTTTCTTCAGTCATTAGGCTTGCTGCCTACAATCATCTGAAGTCCTGTTGTTAGCAGTGACTAGGCTTGCTGCCTACAATCATCTGAGGTCCTGTTGTTAGCAGTGACAAAGAGGTCACTAATGACATGTGATTTCATAGGTATACAAATGACTGCTAGCATCAGTCTGTGTCCTGGACTCTGAGCCTTCACCACTGTTAGTATTAATGTGGGTAGCATGCAGATGCTTTCACAGTTGAGATATTTCACCTACAGGTCATACCTGCTCTAACATGAATTTGAGCAATAATAACCTGTGCAAATTCTAGTGATGGAGCATTTCTTATGAGCTGAGAGGAGTGTTTGTGCAGGTGGCCTCAGTGCAGGTGATTTGCTGCTGCCTTCCCCAGTGCTGAGCTCTGATTGTCTCAGCTGTCTAATGAGGTTCGAGTTCTGATGGGAAACAAATGTTTTGTGTGCAGATAATAGCAAAAAGTACAGGGCTGCATTTTTTATCATTTCTATCAGACACAGCACAGCTCAATTTACCCCCAGTGAGTCAGACATACTGTCTGCTCAAGGATAACAAGGCAACCCTGTCAATACAGTGTTAGAGCATGTGTACTCTTGCCAGTTTGGGCAGAGTGAAACCAATAAGGATTGTGACAGAGCATTGTGCTTTCATTTTAGCAGGTTTCTAGGCTGAACTCGGGTCTGCTGAGTATTCTTCCTGTCTGCATAGGAAACCAGAAGATCCCAGGTCCAGTACAAGCTGCTATCTTTCAGAGATACACTTTAAAATCTGGCTTGGGCATTAGGATCAAAGTCAGGGGAATTAATTCTCTGTTTATATTAAACGGGATATATCTGCTTGAAATGTAATCTCTCTTGACTGTGTTTAATTGTATTTTTATAAACTGCACCTGCCTGTGAGCTCCTCCTGTTGCTGCAGCATTCCATATTTTTATCTTGACTTCCTAAGGAAATGAGGCTTCTGGGTGATACTGAGCATGTCCTGCCTTCTTTTCCACCAAATACCATTTGGATCTGCTGGTTGACTTCAGCCAAGTTTAATGAGGAGGAGAAATTCCGGAGATACAAAGTCCTGACAAGTTATATGAAAACTGGCAGGCTGCATGAGAAGGGAGGGGCTGAAATTTATAGCCTCTGCTTTGAAAATGGTAGGCAGACCTTAGCCACCTTCCATTATCAGTCAGGTGGCCACTGTTTTGCAGTAAATCATGAGGAGAAAGTAGATCACTTAATTTTTATTTAAGGAAAAAGTTCTGTGCAGTGTAGCCCATGGAAACTACTTTCAAGCATTTTTAAATCTCCTCTGGTTCTTTCTTTAGTTTATGAGTCCACAAATCTGGTACTGTACA
Source organism: Pyrgilauda ruficollis (assembly GCF_017590135.1). Taxonomy (NCBI): domain Eukaryota; kingdom Metazoa; phylum Chordata; class Aves; order Passeriformes; family Passeridae; genus Pyrgilauda; species Pyrgilauda ruficollis. The sequence goes on along the minus strand of NW_024521428.1, from coordinate 3,252,546 downwards.
TTTGAGATTATCCTGTGTGATCTCTCTCTCTCCCCTCCTTTCTTAACATGCCTTTTTGTATATATAAAGATAAAACAGCAGTGTTATTCTCCAACATCTAATGAGTCAAAAATGTTGTTTCTAAGTCCCTTGACATGCTTCTTTTGCAAGGCACAGTTTGAATGATTTTGTATGCAATTGTTGGCTAAAACAGAGTCTTAAAGCCCAGCTCCTGAATCTAGAGATTATGGTAGCAAGTGCTAATGCTCGAGGACCTGGTAATTCATTGTACTCTTAAGCTGGTTTGTAACCACAATAAACACTGCCCTAGTGCCTAAAGTGTTCTGCTTCCCCTGTGCCCAAATATGCAGTGGAAAGCACACAGCTGAGCTGGTGTTGAAAGAGCCTTGAAGATGCTGTGCAAACTAGTTCAGCTGATCAGCGTAGGAGAAGATTTGTTTGTCTCCAGAGCCCATGTCTCAGATCCTTTCCAACAAGGCTCCTGTGTACATACCTCTAGATAGAAAGTAGTCTCTCTGTCAGAAAACAGTAGATAAAGTGCGGAGAACGCTTTAGACAGAAGTGCAAAGGTGTTGTCATTAAATTGCAAAGATTGGTGCTTCATAATAAGCACATGGTTTAATCTTGCTCTCTCTTACTAAGACCCTGCTTCAAGCACGATTAAAGCAATGGGAGTCTGGCCACAGAGACGTATATATTTTTTTTGTTGTGGTGTTTACCAGTTGATTGTTTTTAATGTCCGGCTTTATTTCTTGAGCGCTTCATCAGTGTTTCATTCTGAAAGATGAATCTGTGAGAAGTGAACAAGTAACTATCAGGTGCTGCTGTTCCTGTGTGGACAGCATGCCCGTGGGTGTTGTGTTTTGCCTCACATTCCACCAGGTAAAATGGTAGTTTTGTACTTAGAACATCTCTGGTGCAAAAGATGGAGGTGGGAATTCCAATAGCCTGCTCTCTTTTGCACCTCATTCTGTAAGATGATGGGTGCCTTCACAAGTGACCCTCTCTCTGCCTGGTGGAGGGGCCAGTTCCAGAAGTGAGCTCAGCTTTTGTGTGTTGGTTGGTGTATGAAGTGTTCCTGCAGTGTTTCTCTTCAGCAGGAATGTTTTCTACTGTAGCACCTTCTTCCTGAACCGAGTTTTAGCATTTAATTCTAGATGTGGTAAGAACTAAGTGGAAATCCTAGTGTAACTACAGCAGCCCACAGACCTTTGGATAGCTCTTACTGTCCTGACTAAGCACCGTGGCTCTGCCTGAAAGAGTAAGAAAGGAGAACATCCATGATCCCTGAAAATAATTTTCTCATGTGGAATATTTTACTGAATGGAAATGTAATTGGGCAGAGAAACCAGAGGCAGCAGGGAGAGAGAGCATCCTGGTGGCTGCTTGGCTCCCCCTGTGCTAACCTGTCCTGGCTGGGGCTGCTGAGTCACTGCTGTGGAAATACTGATGCAAAGGCAGCATTATTACAGAAGGTTTTAGTTGTCTCTTGCACATTTTACCTCAGCTCCCTTTCCACTAGCTTTTATTGTAGTTGCCTTCCTTTGAGCCTGTGGGACAAAATGATTTTTATAAATGAAGTTGTTGATTTTCATTCTGAATTTGTCTTTCTGCTTCTCTTACTACACTCCTTTACAGCAATTTTTAAAATGTGCAGCTTTGCATCGATTATAAAATAATAGAGTCACACTGGTTTATAGATCAGGGGGCTGCATGGTCAAACAAGTCTGCACTCACATTTGAGTCCCTGAGGGCAGATATCTGTTCCTATGTCAGAATTGCTGCTGCTTCCCAGTTCTGATTAAAAAGTTTGGGAAATGTACCTAGCCCAGTCTTGATTTGCAGCACAAATTTTAAGAGTTGACACTGATCATGTAAAAGTGGATGGATCAGCATGTAAATGCAAACTCATTCTCTGTGCCTACAAATATAAACAAACTATGTATAAACTCGGGAAAGGATTTCTCTCACTGGCAGGAGAAAAAAGGAGGAATAGTTGCATTTTCTGTTTGTAAATGTTCAGATGGCATCCTGTTGTGTTAACAGGATGCCATCTTCCTCCTGACATAGGTGTCTATGGTCTCCCCATTTCTGGGTACTTCTCTCTAGAGGCACAATAGAGATACAATTGTTTTACAATACAACAAAGACAATTGGGTGTCTGGATGCTATTGCAGGGACAGCCCTCCCTCTCTTCCCTTCTGAGTTCCCCTTACACCAGAATCCATCAGGTCCCATCTTGTGCTCCACTGGCAGGGAAATATATATATATATTATATATATAGATTAGCTTTCTACTGTTTTTGCCCCCACTAAAGCTGGCCAGGGGGTGGGTGAGAGGGGCCATGCAGGACAGGGAACAGAAGTGGCAGCTTCTGGGAGCTGGCCTGCAGTCAGCTTCTCCACAGGGTTACAGTTGTGAGGCTGCATGAGGAGCCCCGAGCCATCCCTTTGCAGTGCAAATCCAGGAGGAAAGCTGGCTGCAATGCCTTTCCAACATCTTGGCTGCATCTTTCTCAGCCACCTACAGTGACTTCTGAGGGACTGTTTGTAGTGCTCCAATCTGCAGATTTAGGAATAAAGAATGGAGTTAAAGGTCTTCTGCAGGGATTCCCCTACCCTCTGATTCTTTCCACTGTGTAACAGGCTATTTTTAGTCTCCTTGCTTGCCTTAGAAATTACTTCACTTTCTGCTTTGGAGGATTTCCATAACATTCCTTGTGATTCTGAATTCCGGTGTTCAGGATAATAGCAGAGCAAAGAATCACTGTGTGGCAAGCTCAGTTCCAGTGGTGGAGCCGGAAGACCTGTGCTAGGGATGTGTGATGCCAGCTGCCTCTGACCTGGTGACCTGTGGGAGGCTGGCTTAGCTGAACTGAATGGTGGATCATACCCCATGTTTGCAGGCAAAGAGCCTCATTAACCCTGAGTTAAACGGTGCTTTGGTTAGTGAATGGCAAAGGAAAACAACCCTTTAGTGGACTAATCCAGGTAGCAAAGTAGATCTACCTCTAAAAGACATGTGTTTTCTTTAAGTCAAGTCCAGACTCAAAAGCCCAGCCTGCCCTTGCTGTGTGTGCTTGGATGGTACCATTGCTAATGTGATGAATTTCACTCATTCTTCCTCCACATAGTAGTTAGTTATGATTTATTTAAATCGGCATGATTTAAATTTTCTTTGTCAATAAAGTGTTCTTAAGCTGTATAAGGTCGTAGAGCAGGCCTTGCTGTGGGAAACAGTGCTCATCTTAACACTGTTGCATAAGATGCATCTAATAATTTGCCACTCTGACATATTAAAAATATCATGGAATCAAAGAATCACCGACGTTGGAAGAGACCTACAAGATCCTCCAGTCCAGCTGCGCACCTGGCACTATCACTGTAACCCCTAAACCACTGATCCACATCACTCAGCGCCAGATCCACACACCTCCAGGGATGGTGATGCCTGACCACCTGAACAGTGACATTTTCTTTTTAATATCTAATCTGACTCTCCCCTGTGATGTTTAAGGCCATTTTCTCTGGTCCTCTCAATGAAGGCACAGCAGAAGAGATCGGCTCCCACCTCACTGCATCTCCTTTCAGGCTGTTGTAGAGGGCAATGAGGTCCCCTGAGCCTCCTTATCCCACTCCTTCAGCTGTGTCTCATAGGACGTGATTTCTAGACCCTTCACAAGCCTTGTTACCCTTCTCTGGAGACACTTCAACACCTCATTTATATATTTTATATAGCTAGTTCTGTAATAAGTGAATTTCATACAGCTGGTTGATAAAGCAGGAGAACGCAGTTCAGTGGGTTTGGGCAGCAGGTTGCTGTTTCGTAGCAAAGGCCTGCATACTTATAATCCCTGAGGCAGTGCTGGATCCAGAGGGGGATGAAGACTGACTGGCAGTTAATAGGAAATTTTCTTAGATAAAAATGAAGATGTTTATTCTGCTGGTTTTCTCTGCAGCTTGATAATGCATGGGATGAATATATATACTTGTGGGAATTCATGTATTCAGGAGCTGTATATTCAGTGGAGAGCTGAAATTGCTACAGGTCAATATAGGTAAAAAAGTTGGAATTCAGTGTTTAAGATTGGGGGAAAAAAAGACATTTAGTATCAAGCCTATATTCTTACAAATTTTCCACTTTTTTTTCTTTGTTTTTTGGTGAGTCTTGATTAAGAACCACTCTGGATAGATTGGTTACTGTTTGGATTAGAGGTCTAATCCATGATTGTTTACAAAAATACCCATATTCATCAGTCTTTGGAGGACAAATGGCTACTCAGGGCATGGATAAACAGTCACAAACACCCTGCCTAGTTCCATGAGCTGTTCTCTGCTCCTCTGGTGTGGCGGATGAGCAGGGATATCTTGTGCAGGTGCTGCATTTTCCTCCTAATTGCACTCAAAGCTAATACACGTGTGATTGCTCTGCTTTTGGCCATCACTAGAGGGCTTCCGAGGGAGAAACCTGCTTGCCCTCCTATGTGATGTCAGGAGCCAAATGTTTCTTCTGAAACCTGATACACAGCATTGTAACAGAGAAGTTCTAGTTATGCCAGTAGGAGCCTGTTGATGTTCAGTAGGTTTTTTTGCATCTTTCGTTGAGGGAACTTCTTCCATATTTTTTTTCCTTTTTAAGCTTCTCTTTTAATTATCTTTTCAAGATGAATGGTAAAACAGATGTGAGGTGAGTAGGGCTGGTGGGCAGCTGACCTCACTTGAAGGGTTTTGCAGAGCCCTGCACTTCCCTGAAGGGGAGCGGCTGCAGTGTGCAGGTTGTTGGTGTGCACGGGCAGGTGCCCACTCTTCAGGCCAGCACTGTGGAGAGGTGGCCAAAACTGGATTGTGACTGTGGCATGGATGTACACCCTGTGGTTCCTCAGGAAGAGCATCTGCTCATGAGCTAGAGGCCTGAGGGAATAAGGGATGTATTGTATGATAGGGACAACCTTTAACTGGGTGTCTTGCTTTGAAGAGGCTTGCCAGCAAGTTGGAGAGCTGCCCTCAGCTAAGCCTGCTTTCAGGAAGTTTTATAGGTCATGAAATCCAGCAATGTCCTTTTCTTTCCATAGTGCCCTGCCTTTATATGCAGCAGCACACATGGACTGCCCTCATCCTTCGTGCTTTGGATCAGTGGCTCAGTGTTAGCCCAGGAGGAGTTGTGAGTGCCTCCAGTTTCTGTGTGGTGTGGGAACACTGAAGCACATAATGGCTGTGATTCAAAGACAAATGCTAGCTCTTTGCTACTGATCACTTTGGCAGAAAGCCCCAGATGCTCAGAGACTACAGATGGAGCTGTTTTGGGGAGAGTTTTTTTATTAAAGAAAATAAAAAGGCACCCAAAACTTTATAATTTTCTATTATTATTACCATTATCAGTGGTGGTAGTACTAATATTATGTTTTTCTGTCTTCATAATAGCCTCCCTGTTCTTCCTTTCCTTATTCTGCACCCCCTGAACCTCACTTTTCAATTCATGCCATCCAGAGCACAGCTAAAAGCTTTTTGTAGCTGTGCATCATTTTTTTAGTAAACCAGCAGAGACAAGCTTAACCAATTTAACCATCAGTTTCTGTGAAACTTTTCTTTTTGAGTGGGCTTTGGGATTTCTACATGTGCCTTTTGAAGGGACTAGGCTGCAGGAAACTGCAGGAGAGGAGCCTTCAGCTGTGACGGGCTTTGTTCAGATACCTTAGTCTGGCAGAAGCTGACCTCTGCAACACATGGTCTTTCACTTAGCTGCCTCCAGCTATTGGAGAGGTCTGATTTGCTGTGTGTGGGATTTCTCCTGCTTCCATGCTGCTTGGTAATGTTTCCAAGCCAACCAGCAGATCCTTGCCTTGGTCATGGAGCTGGAGCTGGCAGGGTTGCTGCAGCTGTCCCTTTGTGCATGACTTCATTGTCACACAGCTCTGCTCTGAGCAAATACGGTGCCTTGAACCTTAGCCTCCTGAATTTTGAAGCTCTCCAAACAATCTAGGTTTCGTCTTTTGGATGTAAATGCCTTCCCTGTCTCCCCCACGCATTTTGGCTGGGCTAATTGCTCTTAGTTTGGTTTCGAATCAAGTGTGATTAAGGGAGGATTTCTTCAGACTGCCACTTAATCATGTTACCAGACTAGCATAGTAAAAAGTTGTAATATCTATTGGGGTGAATACCCTGAGCACAGAATTACAGGCCCTTTCCTGCTCATGAGTCATCCTCCCCTGAGACTCTGTAGTGATAGCATTGCTTTTATTTTAACAGAAAAATCCCTGAGCAGGCGACCAAGTTTATCTGAACAAGAAAGACCATGTTTCTTTGTTTTTGCTGGTCTTTTTTTTTTTTTAACTCCAAACTTTTGTGTATATATCCTTAAGGAAGGCACTGCTTCGAGTGTAGTTCCCATGCACATGCTGGCTGGACAGACTTGGGGCCATGCTTGGCACAGGGGGTGTGGTGGCTGCTGCAGGCTGAGGAAACCAAACCAATATATTTTCTGAGGGGGATCAGATTCTATTATGTATCGGGGGATTTCAGTAAAACATGTTATGCCTGCTTTTATTTTACAGTCAGGTTGCTGAGTTTCACTTTTTACAGGTGCTTGTGCTACAGGAGTGGGTTTGTGCCTGTCTGAACTGCCTGCTTGAGAAAAGAGCCTCCAGAGCAGCTCGCAGCAGGCTCATAACACACACACACACACACACACACAGAGCCTTTCTATGTCACTTGTCTCTCTGAGCATGTGTGGTGCCCAGTGAGTAGAATAACCAAGGGAGCTCCTGACCACAGGCCTGAGGAAGCGGTGATGCCCATCACTGCCCGGGGAGGGTTCCAGCAGCCTGGATGGAGTGGTGGATGTGCTTCCACCTCTTCCTGGACTATTGCAGGGCTTTTTCTTTCTGGGTGAGAAGGTCTGGCCTCTCTAGTTTCTCTTACAGGCTTTGTGGTCAATGTAGGGCCCATCACAGGACAGTTTTGGACTGAGTAAATCTCATTTTCTTCTCATCAGCACCCAAGTGTTGGTGCCTGACTCCCTTGTTCCTGTTCGGACTCTCGCCGCCTGCTGTGCATGCACACCTGCAGTTTTGAGCAGCTGTCTGACCATTCAGTATTTTGGTCCCTGCAGGTCCCCTCGGCTAGTTGTGGTGCAGCTGTGACAGACAAGGCAAGGCTGACAGGTTAGGATCTGGCAGGAGCCCCTGCTTTTCAGCAGGGCAAAGAGCAGCTGAGCCTGGTGTTGAGGAATCTGGGGTTGAGGTTGGGAAGTAGACTTCTGTCCCCTGCTCTCAGCATTTCAGCTCAAGAGTGAGAGACTTGTGCTGGGATTGAGCTGTTTGTTTTTAAACTGGAAAGTGAGATGCCATAGCAGCTCTGATTTTTTTAAGTGAAATACCTTTTAATAAATGCTTGCCTGTTCACAGCCCAGCAGCAAAAACAAACATGTACTGTAGCATTAGGACTGTTTTATATTTTTTTCCAGTCCTATTTTCTTGGCTGTTAATCAAGGTCTCTTTGTCACCTTCCCAGCTAAGGATAAATGCAGCTGGGGTATAATATTTGCAAGCATTCGTTGCTTTAATTTATCCTGATGTAGGCAGAAAGGCTTTTCTTCTCAGACAGGTAAATAATTAGGTAGCCATCCACAGCTCCCTTGCTCAGAGAGCAGGAGTAAGGGAGAGAGGGGACTGTGACACCCCATTTAATAGATGGACATGAGCATCTTGTGGCTCTGTTCATTGTTAATTCACTCCTGCAGCACTGCTCAGCTGAGAGGTTTCCAGGCGTGCTTGGCAGCACCGACAACAAAAACATCTGGTCCAAGAATATAGCTCCCTTCTGCTGGCAGCTGCATGGAAATGATTTTGTACAATGTAGCGTACCGCCAAATGCACTTAACTTGTACACTAAAGTGCACAGCCTTTATAGAGCTTTGGCAGTGCAGGGCGATTTTAAATGCTCTGCATAAGTCAGCGTTAATCTACCAAAGAAAATCAAAACCTCAGCAACCAATTTCATAAAGAACTCGCTTATCACACATGCCCAGACGTGGCTGTACCTTTGTACCTGTCTAACAGCTGTTCCTGTCTGAACACAAAGGAAAAAAGCCTTTTGGTTGCAGCTCTGGTTGTCATCTGTCCTCTGGAAGAGTTTGGCACAGACATGAAGGGAAATTTGCCCCTCTCAGACATCCCTAAATTCCACTCATCAGCAGCTGCATTTGTTACTGATAGAGGTTGTCTGTCTCCTCTCTTGTTTTAGAAAGGACCTGGCAATTGCTGAAGAAAAAATGTTAACTGTGAATCAAATAGTTTGTGTGTCTGCTGGTAAATTGTAATTTGAGTGATTGGATCTGATAATTACAGACATCATCATCTTGTCAGTCAGTTGTGAATCATTTGGTAATGGATTTCCCATTTTTAAAAGAGCTGGTTTTTTGAGCAGTAGTGTATTTTAGAGGTAAAATATAATATCCATATTCTTTCTTGCTTTGAAAACCCCTAGGGTTATAAACATGGATCTCATTCATACGTGAACAAGCAAGTTAGAGAGGTCTGCTTCAAGAGAGTTGCTCTCAGCATACATATTTCAATATTTCAAGCTATTTATTTTCTGTGTATTCCTGTAGAGTAGCTGAGCGTGGTGGTGTTTTTTCACCCTTAAAGCTGCTGTAACATTGTAAGTTTTGGGAATGAAGAAGAGCAGGGAGGAGCAGAAATCCCAAGTCCAGTCTGATATCCGTCATAGGCCTGGGTTTACCCTTTGCAGAAGGAGCCTGTTCCTTCCCAAGAAGTAGCAGGTGGTTTAAGGGTTTGGACAGGTTTCAGTAGGTCTGTGAAGGTCTGACGGTGTCACAGCTACTGACCTGATATTGGTTTTCCGCTCTGTCACCATTATGAGGAACAGTTCTCACCAAAATAGAGGGGAAGAGAAGGTGGAGATGGTGACAAAGGGAGTAGGAGCGAGCCTCCGGCTTCCAGCTTTTTAAGCAGTCCTTGCTTGCAGTGTTGGTGTAAGAAACCAAAGGCATTTTCTGGAGTATTTTGAAAATTGAATTTGGCAAACCTGTAGGACTTGGTCCAGTCTCCTCCCATGGTATACGCAGACAGTGGTTTATTCAGTCTGTTTCTCAAACACACTACAATGGGCTGGTGTCGCAGCTGGTTTTGTGATGATCCCTTCTGTCCCTCATCAGGTGAGAGGAGTGGACCTTTGAACCTCTTGGGTCCTCGCTGCTGGCACCTGGCATTTTGGATTTGCAGTCCTTTCTATGCGTAAGGCAGGGGGAAGGCTGTGGATTACTGACAGAGGCTGAGCGGTGACTAATATTGGACCAGAGGAGCTAAAGTGTTTAACCTTTAGGCAAAGATTACCTGAAATTAAAACTTGTAAGGACTTGTGCTCTCACACTGTCATTCAGTCGTGTTTGTAAGACACATGTACAGATCGGATGATTTCTTTTATTCCTGGGCAATTTACATATTTTGGCTGCTGCACAAAAGAAACCTTGTGTTGAATAAGTCAGATCATGATCTCACACCAATCCTTGCTTACAAGAGGATTTTTGGAATCCGTAGCATAGTGCAGAATTTTGAGTTTTCCTTTTGTGGGTGTGAAGCAGAGCATAGGTTACTTGCTGCACTAAAAATGGGCATTAGACAAAGGTACACCACTTTAGAAAAGAAACATTAAATCTGTTTCTTCGTAGTAGCAGGCTCAGTGAAGTGTATGTCACTTTATAGAAGTGGATTGGTGGCCTGCAAAGAAAATGCAGTAATTTCAGGTTTGGGCCTTTTTTTAGTACTTATTTTCTGACAAAATACCGGGCTTTGTTAGTGTTGCAGACAGTTTTAAATATTTGGAAGGAAAAATTGCTGCTCCTTTAATGAGGACAGTTCTGTTAATTAAAGCATTAGAAAATTTAGGGAATGTGGACAGCTGAGGGTTTAGCAATATGTTACAAAGTTCTTCAACCTACTACTTGATTTGGCATCAGAAGACCAAGACCATTATAAAACTTGTAGTCTTCCAGCAATTGTTTGCTTGTCTTAACCATTGATGCTACCGGTGACTTAAGCCTGGATTCATTCTGTCTGATTTTAGGCACACAGTGGTTGTGCTGAAGCCTGGAGTGAAAGTGACCTGGGGATCTGCAGTTTAACATGGGGAAAGGTGCCTGTGAGGGACAGGTCTGTCTGCCTGAGGTGGTTTTTGTCTTGAAGAGGGGTGAAGGTCACTGGTGACACTGTGTGTCCTGGAGTACGAGGTACTTGCTTCATGGCTACCAGCTGCTCACTGCTGGCAATTGTGGTGGTACTTGTTTGTGCTGCCCTGTATTTTGGGTTTGTTTTTGGTGGTTTTGTTTGTTAGTTTTGTTTTGTTGGTTTTGTTTGTTTTGGTTTGGGACTTGTTTGTTTTAATTTTTATTTTAAAATTTATTTCTTAATGTATGATTGATTTTGGAGTACCGTTGCCAGTCTACCCCCTCTGCTTTGCAAATCTGTCTGTTTGCTTTTGGCCGAAATAATATAATGTACTGATCAGTGCCAGGCGCTTCAGGAAAGAAATGGTGGTATGTGATAGGGTTGCTGAATTTCTCTTGAAAACTACTTCTCCAGCACCATCTTATTTTGATAAAAGATCCTATGTGAAACAGCCCTGAGGGGAGCCCAGGTGGGATTACTTTTCTGTCCTGTCATTTGTTCTGTTCCTGTTTGGGTGTGCATGGTTATATCTTTTGTGTTTGTTATCCCAAACTATTTTATTTGTCTGATAGCATTTAGGTTTCCTTCAATATATGAAATGAAAGAGGGGTTGTAAATAAATTCCTCTTCCCTGTTCATGTACAAGACTTGTTGGTCAGTGTGGGTGTGAGGCTGTATATTAGATAAATCTGTCCTTTAAGAAAATTAGTGTCTTTGTGTAATTATAGGTTTTCACTACGTATGTACTAGTGTTATGCCAGAACTATTATTTTTAATGTATTTTACTTTGTCAGCTTACATTTCTGCTAATACCATGTCTGTGTGGCATTTGGTGCATAGGAAATCTGCTTTCAGTCATTTCAACCTTTTGTTTCCTCTCTTCTCTCAGATGTTCCCCTTCTGCCTCCCTCTAAGTTTAAAGCTTACTTTCAAGCCAGAACTTTAGTTTTTTGGTTGAATTTCTCCAGCTGCATGAAACCTGCAGGACTCAGGAGCCTTTTACATCTCCCAGGTCCAAACTGCAGCCCGGCAGCGTCTGGACTGCACATGTGGGGAGGGACTCATGTGTGGATCTCTTTGGGAAGGAGATCTGCCCTCCAGGTGCGAGTGGTGGAGCTTCATACTGCCCGCGGCAGAGCAGGGACCAGGCAGTGGGCAAATGCCTTCCTTGGCTCTGTCATCCCCTGAGATGTTGCTTTCCTTGGCATCAAATACACGCTGAGATTGGAAGTAGAAAAGCCGTGCAACATCTTGGCATTGTGCATTAGCCTGCTTTCTCTCCAGCATCTACATCTCCTCTAATTATCTGAGCCTGGAGCTTTGCATAAAGGAGATTTCTTTCTTTCACACACAGGCTTAATTTTAATATCTGCTAGGAAGGGCTTGTTCCAATCACAAGAAATCTGAGACTGGATGTAGAAATTGTATAGCAACAGGCATTTTTACTGTAAATAATAGTGATGAAAGTAGGGGACTAGTCCTTCCCTCTTTTATGAGAGCACTGAAGATGTCAATACAAGGCTAGCTTGTTGTGTAACTTGTAAGTAATTTAGGCTTGATGAGGATGGACAGTTGGATTGTATAGCTGGGACAAACATGCAATCTGAGCAGGAAACTCTTTTAAGTAATCATGACTAGGATCAAGGAATTAGCCTTGGAAGTAGTTGAAGCTGTTTGCCCTTAGGAGGTTTCTCTCTTGGTTGTCTTTGGAAAAGCCTATGGCATCCCGGGATTTTACTGAGGGAGGTCAGCAGTGGTGTGGTTTCTGTGCCTTCAGAGCAGCTCATTGAGTGACCAGCGAAGGCACCGGAGGCACATCAGCCAAGAAAGAAAATATTGTTGTCGCAGTGACTGGCAGAGGAGGTGGTTTAGGGGGAGACAACAGACAAGTATTGTCTTCACGTGGTTTTTGGCTCCTTCCTGCCTGCACGTGATTCGGTCTCCTGTGCCTGCACAATGCTGCTACACAGGCTCCTTGGGGAGTGCTGGGACCCTGCTTAGGAGCTAGTCCTTCCTCATGCCTCTTTGTCCAGCTAATTTAACTGTTCCTTTATGTCTGCAGCCTCAGTGATGGCACTGTGGTGAACAGCTTGGCTCGTTTGCTTTCTTGTTTCAAACAGTGCCTTTAGCATGCAGTAGAGAGGGTGTTGTGCCAAGGCGAGACAAAGCAGCTTCTGTTTTGTGTGTTTGGTGGAAGTGTTTCTCACCTGCTTGATGAAATGTTGTCACTGAAGGTAACTGAATGTGGTCATAAGGACAGCACTGTTCTGCCAGCCAGTCCTCGCAAAAGTAAGGTTTTTTTGACCCTTGAAAAAGCTTCCCAGCCGTCTTCTGCAATTACTATGCCTGAGCAGGGTTGCTGCTTTGCTGTTCCTGGCAGCGTGGCTCTGTGCCGGCAGCGGCAGCAGCTCGCAGGCTGGTGGGCAGCTCCCAGTGACAGGATGCCTGGTTTCCAGAAAGCTCACAAATGGTAAAGCCCATGAAGGCCTTTCTCTGCATGGGCTGTCATGTGGATGAGGGGCAGAGACTGAGGCACCCTCCCAGCAGTGGTGGGGGATGCTCAGCACCTGCGCCACTGCTTGCTGGATGGCTAGTGCTCTGTCAGTGTCACTGTGTGACATGATGGATCCTTTCTCAAGAGGGTACAGTCTGAAAACCTTGGAAAAGTCTGTATTTGGGAAGGACCTGAAGGACAGTGCAGAGAAATTAACCTGCTGATGCCAAGGTGGGTAAGGTGTTCGTAAAAAAGAGACCTTGCATGTGAAGTAAAACAGGCACAGAGAATGCTGGGAGTGAGAAGGTAACACAGGAGAGAGACAGATGGGAAATAAACTTACATGAGGTCTTTAGCTTGAGGGTGACAAAGCTTAAAGGCTTGTAAAAAGTTCTCAAGAAGGATGGGGTGTAATAAGAAATTTAAGATTTAGGAGGGATTGTATAAGGACTTGTTAAATATTTATTGCACCTCTTGATTAAAGTCTTTTATTTAAAACAGTTTAGACTTTCCCTCCCAAGAAGCCTGTGTTTGATATTTTTTCTTACCAACTATTTTATGTCGTATTCCCAATTCCAACACTACGCTGTGGTGTTGGAGAGGATCACATTTTTCCACGTTGCACTCCCTGCACTGCAGGCTGCTCTGCTTTATACAAACTTCCTACCTTGGCAGTCACTGGCAGGGACTTACCCACTTGGAGTATCGTTTCTCTTGTGGTTTGGTTCCTCCTGAAATTACAACCTCCTTCCCGGCTTGGAGGCAGCGCCACAGCTCCCACTTCAAGTACTGTGCTGTGTGCAATACTGCCCCGGCTTTCCTCGCCAAAACATCTCCCTGGTGTGTGAGAACTTTATTAACGAGTGTATATATTATGGATTCCTGCAGCAGAAAAGGTCACCTATTGTGCTAGGCTCTATTCAGACTTTCTCTGTCCTGGACAGATTCTGCTCCAAATGGATACTGGCCATGTCTGGAGTGCAAAGAGGAGGGAGGTTGTGACACTCAAGCAGAATGGTGGTTTGCAAAAGTTGGTGTTGTTGGTGTTGTGATTTGATTTATCCAGGAAGATTTTTGTTTGTGGTTTTGGTGTCTTTTAGGACTTTTTTTTTAAATGCGAGTGAAAGGCAGAAGTGAAACATGAGAGGAAGCAGAAAGGAAAACAAACTGGGTTTCTTTTGGACTTCTCCTGTTTTTCTTCAATTTGTGTGCCAGGGGCAGATGGTAAAAGAAAGGAAAAGTTGTTATCATTTTGATGCCTGTGAAGGCAGACTGGTTTCCTCTTCACTGCTCTGGGAGTCCATGGGTTAGCGGCGCCTTTTCACTCCCAGCACTGGGCTGAGGCTGCTGCCTCCTGCTCTCCACAGATCCCAACTCTGCCGTGATCTCAAGATTCCAAAATTTCAGAAGCTGACACTGGAGCTTGTGATCCTCAGGAACTCAGCTTACTATGAAACCCCAGCAGAGTATTGCCAGCTGCCATGCTCCAGGCAGGGCAGCTCCATGGGTATAGGCAGGCAAACCTTTGTGAGCAGTACTGGGAAAGCAAAGAAGAGGAGATTTGAAGGCTTCCCTCACTCCATCCTGTTTTGCTGGTGTTTGATTTTATACTGTTTGGTAGTGATATTAATTTTAAAAAACCCTTGGTTGTAGCTTGAAATGACTGGATGTCATTTGTGAGGGGAGAGGCAAGATTTGTCACTGTCTCATGTTACTGAAAGGACCAATTCATATTCTGCTTCACAGTGATTTAGAGCAGTGTATAAATCATCTGATAGGATAAGTAAACTTGCCCTCTCCTTTATCACAGAACATTGTCTTGCTTTAACCTTGCTGGACTGTGTTTTCTCATTTGCATTTCCCCTCGTCATAATACCAGGGTAAATAAAACCTTTGGAAATAGCCCTGAGTTTCTCCTCCTTGAGTTGGCAGAAGAAATTTCCAGCCAAAAGCAGTAGTCAGATTGATCTTCCAGGTGAGGGAGTTTGAATGGAAAGTCACCAGTTACATGCCTTGAGATATGCCTTTGCTCTACCTTTGGGAGGTTTGGGTTTTGGTTTTTTTTTTTTAAATTCAGCTCCTGAAATAATTTCATTCTGCTGTAGAGCGTGGGAAACAGTGTGATTTCCCCCTTACTCCTCCAGGTGTGTTTCTCAGAGAATTTCTCATAGGGGTCTCATACCAGTTTTAATGCTGGAACAGGTCAGGACAGTTGTGCTTGGTCTCTGAGGCATCTAGACAATGATGCTTAGGGACAGACTTGAAGAGACTTTTCCTTTGGTTATGTCCTCCCTGATTCTGACACGTCTAGAGCTTAGTTCTCTTCCATCCCTAAAAAATGTCCAGCAAAGTGTTTCTGAATTCCTTGTCTTCTGAAAATTTGTGTAAATATGCAGTGTTTTCCTTCCATAATGTTGCAGGAGGTGGAGTGCTACCTTTGGAAAACAGCTGATAATCTTCCTTATGTGGA
Source organism: Pyrgilauda ruficollis (assembly GCF_017590135.1). Classification (NCBI taxonomy): domain Eukaryota; kingdom Metazoa; phylum Chordata; class Aves; order Passeriformes; family Passeridae; genus Pyrgilauda; species Pyrgilauda ruficollis. Next base: position 3,237,398 of record NW_024521428.1, on the reverse strand, counting down.
TCTGCACTGGTAGCATTTTTTTACGGCAAGTTTCTCCAGTGGCAACCATGGTCAAATACTTAAATATTCAGCTACTTAAATCATCACAATTTTGTAAATGAAGTAATACAAACAACAAGTCATTGATTTGCCATCTGCATGCAGAAAAACCCACATTGATATTTTGTGTGCAGTGATGAATGGAAGGACAAGGGATGTTGAGCTTTGTGGTGGAGCAGTAAGCAAGCTGATCAGGTGCTGCTGGATGGTAGGCTGAGAGGTAACACACCTGGGTTTATTTTCAGTGTGCTGATTCAAATGGTTAGAAATTATCTGAATGTACATAAGTGGATTTCTGTGTGGGAATCATATGCAGGTTTTAATCTTACAGACAAGATTATTTTGGTAAAAGAGTGTTGCAGTTAGAAACCCCTAGGGATGCTGGCAAGTCCATTTAGTCTCTGAAGGGAAACACATGAAAAGGGAGGGGAAAGCTGCTCCAAGCTTGATTTAACCACGTGAGTCTTGCAAAAGTATAGCTTACTGCAAAAATTACTGGTAATCAGATGTGCTGTCACAAACAGACAGGGAATGTATAAGTATAAAACACTTCCACCAGCTCCATCAGAGGGAAGACAAAGAGGGTTTCAATGGGAGTTTGTATTCACAGATAATGGCTTAAAGTGGTAATTGATGCCAGCTGCATAAAATCACTAGGAAGGGCTCACCAGCTGCCTCTCTCCTTCAAGAAAAAAGGATGTACTTTTGTATTACTTCATGAGAATGACAGGCTCTTGCCTCAATCAGTTTTAATTTTCTGCTTTTGTGATACCCTTGCATGTGCAAATGGAGGGACTGTCAGTGGTGGTGGTGGTGCAGTGCATGTGTTGTCTGGAGGAGGTGACAGACCTTCCATCTCTGAGGCTGGCTCACATGTCCAAATCCCAGGATGGCTGCCAAAGCACCTCAGGAGGATCCCTGCTGCAGGCTGCAGCGTACCCTCCCTGAGGCACGTGTGTCCATAAGGAGATCTGTGCGGAAATGGCCTTATCCGCTGAGAATTTTGGGTGGGATTCATCTCGCCCTGATGCAAGACATCTGCAGGATTGGTGTCTGGATCTTGGTTAATGACCTCACCCTTCTTTTGTAGTTAGTAGAGAGAAGTAAACACCAGTAGGGTGCACATTGTTTGGCCTCTTTCAGATGTCCACATTGGGATGAAATGACCTGTACCCTGGAAAAAAAAAAATGCTTCTGAATCTGGAACAGAACAATTTTGGTCTGGCCAAATTTTTGTTTTTAATTTCCTTTTTTTAAAGTCTTCTACCAATTGCTGTACCACACCGGTGCTGCAGCCTTTTCTGTGCTGATTAATCCTGATAATAGTTCCTGTCTCCACAGAGTCTTCAGGACTCATTGCCAGGGGGTTATCGATCCACACTAACTAAGTGGATTCTTCCAAAGCCTGGCAAAAATTACTGAATCCATTTATTATTGTAAACTGCATTTTGTACTGGATTGAACTGTAGGTGAGGAGCTATTTGTGTTGTGGATAAGTGCTCAAAGGCAGCTGAAATATGAATGTAGGACCATTGTTAGCTGTAGTTCAGGGAAATACTTGGGGAGATAGTGCTGCAGGGAGATTCTGCTGCAGGCCTTTGAGCAGGTGCTGTGACACAGACTCAGTGGAGAGCTGAAAGAGCAGTAACTGTCTACAGTCTGCTGGCTCTCTGTGTGCCTTTTTTGTTGTTTGTTCTTCAGGATTTTTGATTTTGGGGACAGGGGGCTGGGATTTTTATTATTTTTATTATTTCATTTTTCAGAAATAGATCCGGTTTAAGTATTGTCATTTTGGCTGCTGTTACAATAAATAAACAAAAGCAACCTTTAGGACATCCTGCCCATTGTATTGCAAAAGCTATTGTGTTCATGTGCTGAGGGTAGGAAGTAATTTTTATCTAAAAAGTCAGTTCAAAATAGCAGATTAATCCAATTATACATATTAACATATCAGCAATTAAGTCCCAAAGCATCAAGTTTAACAGCACTCCTGTTTAATTTTTTTTTTTTTTTTGCCTAAATGCACAGTTCAGAGGTTCAGTGTAATATAAGCCTGTCTTCCTCCTGTCTTTCTTTTTGCATATAGTCTGAATAAATAAAAAATCATTCAACAGCAAGGACACCAGAAGCAGCTGAGGAAGCACCAAGTTAGCTTTCTCTCTCCCAGGGGTGCTGTTCACTAGGAACTTTGATTTACAAGATTTTCTTACTATTTTGTTCAGTCTTGCAGAAGTACACAGTATTTTACTTCAAAGACACATCCTGAGAAGATACAAGAATTGTTTATCCCTGGTGCATTTTCGGAATTCTGTGATACTAATTTATGAGTAAGCATTGCACCCCACTATTAGAGTATTTGAAATGGTTGTTAGCTGTGTAGCAGAGAGTGGTGTCTTTTGTTCAAGCTGTGTGCCCGTGTGTATAAAGAGTTAACAAGGAGCTAGTATTAACATCTGCATATATCATGAATAGGATATTTGATTGCTAGTGTGGTACAAATTGTGAGGAAGTTTAAGGCTTAAAATTTTATCTCATAATCAGCTTTGACATCACAGAATAATCAGAGTATGTGCTACTGTTCCCGTCAGCCAGCAACCCTAGGGAGAAGTTTTGGCTTCTTCCTGGAATCCATTTAAGGTAGATGTTTTTCTGCTTGGATATAAAATTGTGGAGCAAAAAGAGGTATCTGTCTGCCTTTTAATTTGTTGCCTTGATAGGTGCTTGAAGAAGACTCCCGCTGTCTAGGTATGGGAAGAGAGAGTTGGGGGTGGGTTGGTGTGCGCTCCTTCTTTTGTATCTATCTGCTGGCTGCCTGCTCACACACCACCTCAAAGCGTGTGGATCCTTCCATGCAACATGTCCTGCTGTCACTTCAAAAGCAGGTTGTGTGTGTTTTAAGGAGTGGTTTCATTATGTTGCCCATTTCAGCTCTTTGGAGGGATGACCTCCCTTCACCTGAGCTGCTCTTTGCTTGGCACCTTGCTGGAGCGGGGGGAGCCAGGGCAAATCCTTCCTCTGCCTTTGTGTTTCAGCATCCTGTTTACTGCCTGGGCTCCTGGCCCATTCTTCCTGATGCACTTGCTCTTCCTCCACAGAGGCAGATGGAGGAGGAGAAGGAAGCTTGTGCACGAGGCAAATGCCTTTTTCTTCCAATAAGGGGAATTCCTGATCTCCACCTCTGTTTTCCTGTGCCAGTCCAATGCTGGCACCAAGATGGGAACCTGCTTTGGCAACTGGTTTCACAAAGCCACTCTCTGGCATTTTAATAGAACTGGTTGAAATTTCCAAAATTAAAAAAGAAAAAATGAGGAAGATGGAAACACTACTCCTCTGTCATAAATTCCCAGCCTGCTAGCTGTGGATTTGCTTAAGGTGCTACAAGCATTGCGTTTTTGAAACAGATTATGTCATGTTCCATCACTGGGTCAAATCCATTGCATCTTTTGTTTGTTTCTTTGTGCTACTGAAAATTCGGGAAAGACTTGTTTTAGACCATCTCAATAGACAGGATTTTGATGGCATGAACATCAGAGGGGTTTACTGAACATAATGCTGGTGTAAATTGAAGTTCAGAAGAAATCTGCTTTTGTGAAAGTGAGGAATAAATCAGTAATGCCTATGGTATATTAAACATATGGGGGGTTGCTTTTTTTTTTTTTTTTTTCCAAAGGATGAAGAAGAAGAAATCAAACTGGAGATTAATATGCTGAAGAAATATTCTCATCATAGAAATATTGCAACTTATTATGGTGCTTTCATTAAGAAGAGTCCTCCAGGACATGATGACCAACTGTGGGTAAGCAGATGTTTTTCAGACATGTTCCTAAGTCTTTCCCTGTTGGATATAGATTGATGATGAGAGAAATAGCACTTTATGGAAAGACAAGCTAAAGGAGTTTAGTGCTTGCCTGAACTGCCAGATAAGTGAATCACAGAGGCTAATGACACATCCTTAAGGGGATGTCTGAACCAAGATTTGCTATAAGCAGTGGATTTGTTCTTTAAGTAACTTTTTTTCCCCTGTTTCCCAGATGGATAGTTACATGTTTCATAGGAACAAGACAGCTGAGCAGTAAGAATATGTGACTGTAAAAAGAAAGCTGAATTTGATATTATACCCATTACATTTTTCATCCCACCTCATCTACACCCTCTAGAGGACTGAAGGTTGGGGTTGAAATGGCAGGGTGCACGTTCTTCCATAAATACATGGAAGCTAAAGGATAAGAAGTGTTGCAGTGATGTGATAAGTTTGATTCCTTTAGCATTGGATGTGCTCTTACTGCTAATGCATTTTGCATAGCAGAGTAAATCCAGATTCCCAGCATTAAATTACAGTGATTAAATCAGTCCTTGAAAATGTGGTAACTAATGTGAGACATATTCCATATATGTCTGACACACATTGAAGACATTTGGTTGAATCCATTTTCCAGGCAGAGATGTAAAATACATTCTGTACTTCACAAGAGCTTCCCAAATCAATGCTGTAACCTGATTATTTTGCTTTGCTATACAGCTGAGATCTGTGTTTAATGTTGGTTGTACATTGATATTTGTTTCGCAGCTTGTTATGGAGTTTTGTGGAGCTGGCTCTATCACAGACCTTGTGAAGAACACAAAAGGGAATACCCTGAAAGAAGACTGGATAGCATATATCTCCAGAGAGATTCTCCGGGTAAGGAAAGCAGTCTGCCCCACACAGAAACAGTCTTACAGAGATGCAGCCTAGCTTGAGGTTCTGCAAGAAGCTGTTTCTGATCAATCCCATTAACCATGTCATCACTTGCAGAGTGTGTAGGAGCAGATAGATGTCTGCTCCACATCATTTAACTTGATGTGAGTTGTACTGTATTGTAGCAGAAGCCTTGCAGAAAATTGCAATTTCTAGTCATGAGAAGCCAATAGAGGAGCCCCTGACCTTGCCTACTGCAGAAGCTGTGAAACAGTGTCCCTAAGACCTGGGGCTGAAACAGTGTTTTAGCACAGTAGGGTACAGAATGGGCTTTTCTAAATAAGCTTGCAGCTGCCTTTTTCTTTCCTAATCAAGTCCATGGAGGAAGAGCTGTTGGCCCAGGCCAACAATCAGGACTTCTGTGCTGTAATGTGCTCTCATCTTGTGTTGTCCCTGCAGTCTGTCTAGAGCAAGCAGCTCTGTCACGTGTGGCTGTGCCCCGTGCGGTGCTTGCAGGCGGCACTACAGAAGTTTTTCAGGAAGAGGTCTGCAGCTTACCAGTTGTTCTAAAATTGCAACTTAAGCTAATTACTCTTAATATTTAATTTCCAGTTGGTACAGTTTAAGTGCTTTTTGAATTGGCATTTGTTTTGCTTCACTAAGTAAATCTGGGATGGTTTTCCTCGTGCTTCTTTGTAAAACAAATTGCCTCCTACCCATACCACTACACAGTATGTTTGTTCAATTGCTTAAACATAAATGAAGTTCTGAAGGGCTTTATGTTAAAGGAAATGAGCACTGGCTCTTGCATAAATCAATGCTGCTGTTGTCTGCGTTACACATTCGCTCTGCCTTGGCAATTTTTAAGATGAGGACGGAGGGAGACACATAGTTCTGGTCTCTTGCTCTACTTTCAAGTGCTAGAGGACAGTCCAGCTGCTGGTGTTTGACTGGCACATTTTAAGTTGCTTACAAAGGAGAAGTTGTATTTCAAAACAATTGGATAGCATGCTTTAATATGAGGAAAGCTAATTTCTGCAGGACCATCTTAACCTTTGATTTGAGAGACGTGGGCTCTGAGATACTCTATGCTATGTTGCATTCGTCCTAGATCCTCCTTAGATAAAGCAGTCAAACACTTGCTGAGAAGAGGGAAAAAAAGTAGCTCAGGAAAGAGGGAGTACTATTTTCTCATTCCAATGAGAGATTTGCAAAAGGAATATTAATTACTGACCATCAGGAGCTGGAATATCTGGAAAAAAGGAATGCTAGGCTCACATTGCAATGAGACGTTTCAAACCCTGATTCAATACAGTGTTTGTCAGAGGTGAAAGAGAGAGGTGGTATAACACGAAGTTAAAAGGAGCTAAAGTGCCAAAGATTGGTGTAGGTGGAGACACAGGTGAATGTGGACCCAGTGAATCCTTGTGTGGTTGGAAAGGTCGGGGGACTGCAGGAAAGTGGAGACGTTGCCCCTCTGTCTCCTCCCAGGCCTTTGGAACTCCAAATGTGTTTTTCAGTAGGGTTAAATGGTACTCTGGAGAGAACAGATGATTATCTCTCTGGCTGGGTCGGAGTAGCAGAAGGCTTAAAAAAATATCCTGTGTGAAGCTGTGGAAAAGCCTTCATTCCTGTGAAAAATAAGACCACACTTAGCATTAGCAGTCAGTGAAGGGTCTCAGGATATCAGCCCTTCACTTGATTTGCTTGTGATATGTAGAAGAGAAGCTGTAGATAGTGTTTTTCTGTCACACTCATTACCTGTTTTAAAAAAAGGAAAACAGCCCAATGGTTATGTAGGAAAACTCGTAAATGATCAGTTAATGAAGAACATGTGTTAAGAAATACTTCTCTACAGCAACCACTACTCTCTTAACTTCTTGCAGCTGTAAAGGTTCTATTCCTTTATTTTTCGCAAAATGTTAAAAGACTGTGAGGGCAACACGAACAGGCAAGATGATCCCACTGGAGACTACAATTTTCCAAGCAGAAAACTGAGGAGATCCCAAAATACAAGCAGTTGCTAAGAGGGTTGCCTGTTGTTCTCCCAATTACATTAGAGTGTAAAATGCAACATATGTCTTTCTCAGGCCTCCCTCCACATGGCTAATGCTTTGGGGCATGTATCCAGGTGCTGTCTCAACAAAAAGCACCGTATGCCAGGAGGTTGTGTTTCCTTTGGAAAGTATAACACTTATGCTTTTTTTTTTTTTCCCTCTTTGCATTTTTTTTCCTGAGGTACAATTATCTGGCTTCATGTTTATGGAGGCTAGAGAACTGCACTTTTGCAGTAGAGCATGTCTTTGTCATCTGTCCTCCCTTGCCCTGAAACATGACTGCCAGTCCATCACCCCCCACCTCGTTCTTGGGGTGCATTTATACATGTGGATGCTGCCTCCTTTCTCCTTCCACTTCCTTCCCACCTGAATTCTGTGTGACCCTGTGCATGTCAGAAGTCAGTGGCATACACTGACAATGATGTAATTTAGAATGTAATTACTTGGAGACTTTGTGGGAGCTGAACTTTCTTTATAGGACAGCTGGGAGGTGTTTGCACAGTGCAGATGTTGGGTTGTATATAGGTACTGTGTGAGCCTGATCTGAGCCTGTGAGCTCCATCACCAAAAGCTGTGTGGGTGGTGTGCTGCAGGTCTCTTTGCACCCAGTTGCAAGAGGTTGAGGCACAGTGCTGTGACCTTTGGGACTGCTGGGTATGGGTAGTCTGTTGCTGAGCCAAGAGCCTAACTCTGAACATCCTCTCCTTCCTCTCTTCTCCTTAATACAGGGGTTGGCACATCTTCATGCCCATCATGTGATTCACAGGGATATCAAAGGGCAAAATGTGTTGTTAACAGAGAATGCAGAAGTGAAACTTGGTAAGTAGGTACACATGTCCACTTCCTCATTTCATTCAGCCTTTGGTTTTATGATGTTCCCAAATTAATTTCATCCTTTAAGAGCTCTGCAACACGTTTTGTAGTATGAGTACTCTGTCAGTGGTTCCATGTGGATTGACAGCCTGCATGTATTTCCTCCTGCTTGGAGAGGATGGAGCACAGGTTGTTGTTGAATTTGGTTAGGAGATGTTGGTTTTCATGCCAGAATCAGTGCAGGGATCATTTTGTTTCCCCTACTGAGCTGTGTGTAACTTGAGTCTGTTCTGATTCACTTTATTCTGGACTTGGGAAGTGACAGGAGTCTCTCTTGTATTTAGCTTTAATTAAAATAGCACCTGCTGTTCAGGTTCTGGACACAAAAATATGATCTGGACAGCACTCTCAAGGGAGCTGTGGCATTGAATTCAAAACACAGTTCCAGCTCTGGCATGCCTGCTGAAAATCGTGCTCATCCCTGGCCTCTTCTCTCCTGCCAAGTGGACATACTCTTTTTTTATTTCCCCTCTAATTTGTCTCTTTCATTTAGTGCACATGTCAACCTTCTGTGTTTGTATCACGCTACACTCGCCACCTTTTTTTCGTTAAATATAGAGCCATGCTGAAGGCCTCCCACCCAGCCCACATCCCTTCTGGTTTGCATTACACCTTCTTGCAGCATGAGGCATGGGAAGTTGTCCCGGCTGCTGGAGGAGGAAACGCTTAGGAGAGCTTTCCTTCATTTGGTCCAAAATGGAGCACAGTAGCTTCCAAACCATTGCTTCCACTGAGCTTGTCTACACCAGTTTGTCACTGTCACTCGGTGGATGCAGTGAAGCTGACACAGCCCTCTTAGGGCAGATGCAGCTAGTGGTATAGAAGGACATACAGCACTGTGGTGATGAGCAGGGCAAAATGAAAGGCAGAAAACACCTTTGTAATGTAATTGCTTTGGGCATCTCTTTTGCAGCCTGTGTGCATGTGTGCTCAAAGTTAGCACTTTCTGAATAATTCTCATCTTTTGCTCTCATTGATGTTTCTGCTCTGTGCGTTAAAGCAGAGAGCAGCTCACTGAACAACAGATTATTTTTGCTGTCCAATTCTAGAGCAGAAAAAGTGGTGAGCTGAAAGGGATGTGTTTATGCATGCCATTTTCCCATAGCATGAGAGGTGCCTTTGGGAAGTGGCTGTTTTTTGTATAGGCAAAGGTGCTTGGCTTCACCATGTGGGAAGGGACTAAACAGCCCTTTCTCAGCCTCCCAGGCAGTACTTCTGCAGCTGGGCTCTCCCTCCTGTCCAGGCACACCAGTGAGGGGTACAGGAGAGGTGATTGTGTGCTGCTGTGTCCCATGACACTTGTGCCCAAGCACATTGTGTGTGAACCATGAGCACTCACTTGCCTCAGGATTAATCATCTTATTTCTCTTCAGCATGGTCTTCCCATGTGGGGCATCTACAGGGCTTTATTTTCAAATCACTTTGCAAAAGTAATCATTGCGTGATTTCCTCCCTCTTATTTCATTTTACTCTTTTCCCACCCACAGTGGATTTTGGTGTGAGCGCTCAGCTGGACAGGACAGTTGGCAGGAGAAACACTTTCATTGGGACTCCGTACTGGATGGCTCCAGAAGTTATTGCCTGTGATGAGAATCCAGATGCTACGTATGATTACAGAGTAAGGGTCCTGTTCAAAGGAAAAACCCAAAACATACACTTGCAATATAAATGTCCATGGACTATGGCAGTTTTTGAGACTTCTTATGCTTTGTAGGAGTAATAACTATTTTGTGTAGTTACAATCTTTTTACCAAAGTACGAGGTAAGGATACCATCAAATTGTGACCTTTAACAGTTTCTGCTGCTTGTATTATTGTAGTTTTGAGATGTAAATACAGGACTTCAGGGTGCTGTAGGTGCTTAGAGAAGGCAAAAAAGAGTTTACCTGGAAATGCTTCTGTTCTTGAGTTGCATAATGGTTGTACTTTAAATTTTGTTACACTATGTCCCAGTTATTGTGGTAACCCAGAACAATACATTTTAGATGCTGCCTTAAATAGAACCACCGTCTGGAGAGCCACTGAAGTATAGAAGGAACTCTTAAAACTCCTTCTGATTTCAGGATACATATACATGATTTTTTTGATAGAAATTTATCCATCACAACATTTCTTAACAAAGATCATTCTTTATGTAGCTTGCTGCAAACCAAGGATTTAATTACTGCAAAACCATAATTGGCTTGATGGTATTTGCACTACCCTTAAGAATATTAGGAATATGTATTTAAAGTTAAATATATCTAGTGAAAGCATACTGTAATCTTGAAAGTTCTTCTCAGCTGACTTTAATGAGAGCACAAGGAAAGAAAAAATGTAAAAATGTGGTTTGTAAGAAATCTCTGCTTAGACTAAGACATTGTTCCAACTTTAACCAAGGGCAACAAGGATATCAGAAAGCTGGGGATTAAGGTCTTACAAAAATTATAGAGCTGAATATCAATTATATATGTATCACTCTGCTGAGACTGATAGTGTTAGCTATCAGTATATTTGTGTGTGTCTAAATCTTTGTAAAACACCCAGAGTATTTGAATTGGTGTTTTTGTACATTTTGACTAAGGTTGATCAGATTGATCCTTGATTTAATTGCTTTTTACATTCAGCATCTCATTGTACTAAAGCTAATGTTTTATATCTTTCCAGATAGAGTTGTTATTATTATTAAGGAAGGTTTGGTATTAAATGATTTAATAAAGCAAAAAAAACCTCCCTCCAATATTTATTAATTCAGTACTGATGTGAAAAATAACTCCTGTCCTCTGAAAACACCTTTATTGTTTATTGTTCCTGTTGGAGCCTCTAGGGTGGTTGCTCACAAAAAATTAATGTTTGAAAGATTCTGTAAGATCATGAGGATGTGCACTTCAGCTTAGATGGCTGCATTTGACTAAGAGAAGAGTGCTTTGCTCGGTCTGAAAATATGATCTTTAGAAATGCTTCTCTGCTTGTAGTGCATGAAGAGCTTATTTGCTCATTAAAGTTATTTTTTAAAAAATCACAATTATGACCAGAAATGAAGACTACTCTGTTCAAGAACAGCTCTCTTTCACAGCAGTCTCTTCCGATATTTTGCCCATTAAGCTGTGTCACTCTCTGAAGTTGGTTCCTTGCCAGGACTCGTCCATCTCTTCCCTGTGTTTGATCTTCCTGGCTCTTGTTTGGTCTCTCCTGAGTCAGAGGTGCTGGCCAGAGGTGGTACCTTCAAAGTCTGCCACTGAAGGGCTCTTTTTCTGTAGTGTTTTAAGCAAAGCTGAGGTGTTAGGGGAGGAATGTTGGCTTTGGCTGTAAGTGATGCCTGTGGTAAAGACAGAGGTGTAAATTTTGGGAGCCTGTGGTAAAGACAGAGGTGAAAGTTTTGGGAACCTCTGCCTTTTCAGTGGTGTTAGTGACTAATTCACCTCTCCTTTCAGTAGACCTGTATTTTCCTTTTGTTCTTCCTTGTTTGTTTATGTACCTGAAGAGCCCTTTCTTGCAGTTTTCGACAAGTCTGGCCACTTTATATTTGAGCTGAGCTTTTGCTTTTATAACTGCATCTCTACACACCCTGGGAATGCCCTTGTTCAGTTCTTTGTTGACAAGGGAATATTGAAAATTCTGTTGTTTCATAGGCTTAGATTTCTGGCAGATGTATTTCCCATTGCCATAATGTGAATGTATTTTTATGTGCTGTTGGAGAGGGTTGTTTGCTCACTCGGAATACGTGCGTGTGTTTCTGCATGTACATAAGTATTACGTGAAAAGTAGGATTTTATGATACAGTTACAAGATAAAAGAGGCTTATATTATTTAAATAGCCGTGGTATTTGGTTTCAGCCTCACCTACAGGGCCTCTCTAAATAGTACTCTCTTACTGTGTGAATGGGTAAATCCACCTACTAACATATGGTGTCTCTGTTTTTCTGCAGAGTGACCTTTGGTCATGCGGCATTACGGCCATAGAGATGGCAGAAGGAGCTCCCCGTAAGTGATCCCTGTGCTTCTCCAGTGGGCTCGTTTTAAGGCTGAAATGTATACTTGGGTGATGCTGGTTGTAATCTGAGCCTAGTTTTGAGGTTTCTGAAAATATCCCCATGTTATTTCTGTTCTCTTTGGTTTTGCCTGCTCTATAAATATAAAATCCCATAAATAGCAATGCTTTTGATAAAGATAGGGTTGTGTTTAAACACTACAGTGCAGACTGCAGTAATTTAATTTCTATAGCAGGAATATTTGGAAGCTAATCGAGTGTCTGACTTCCTTCCTATTGGTAGTATATTGTGTTTTGGAGTTGTGTCCCACTTTGTCTATGGACTGGCCTGAAATACTGAAACCTCAGCTGGGGAGAGGGTCAGTGGGGCCTTGAGGAAACAGATCTTAATGAAAAAAGCATTTGTAGCAGCTATTTCTGTGTTGGCTTTCTGTTGGTCTGGATAATGCTAACATTGCTTCTCCTTTTGTTTCCACTCATCAGTGGGTGGTGTTAATCTTCCTTAGCAGTGACATGGCTTAAACTGTAAATCCTTCTTCAGGACAAAGCACTGAACTTAGGTATTCTCAAGTAGGGATCATTATCAGTTAGTTTGGATTTGAGAGGAAAACCTGGAAACCAAAAATACCCAACTTTTTAATAGGCTTTTTCCTTTCACATAGTTCTTCAGAATATAAAGGCAAACAGCAGATGTGTGAGGAGGACAGAAACCTTTGAAAAGAAAAGAAGTTAGGCATGGCGTTTTGACTTTTAATGATAATTTTTATGAAATTTTAATTTATAAATATTGATCTTGCAAATATACTTACTCTCACCCTCAGCTGGAGTTCTGTATTTAAAAAATAAGAGCCTAAGGTACCTAAGAGCAAGTTAATTTTTTTGCACATAGAAATCTACGACCACAACACAGTGCAGCTTGAAATGTCTTTGAAATAATCTTGTCAGAATAAAGTATTGATATTTCCCAGCTAAAAATTGGTCATTTCGTTGTAGCTGCTGCCTGATTTTCTTGTTGTTCTTACTGACTTTAATGCAAGATTTAAAAGTCAAATCACAATGGTCATGTGTTGATTCATGTTTTAGGAGGCCTTATAGTTTGGGGTTGTTTTCTTTTTCCTTCCTAATTGCACATTTGCATGAATGTCCAAGTGAGAGCTGCTCCCAGGACACTTCAGCCAGCACTGCATTAAGTGAGCTACCTGCTTTTTGCCATGCCTTTTTGTTTGGTGCATTGGGTTGCGTAGGACTGGACAATAATATTTTGTTCATTTCTAAACCAAACAGAGCTTGGCCCTTCTTTGTGTAAAAGCACAAGAGTAGCATTTAAGAAGTTAGCAAAGATCCTCTCTAAGTGCTGAACAGCTCTTGTCCTCTGGTACGTGGACTGCCTCCTCCTCCAGTGGCAGCTGAAGAGTCCGTCTCTGTGGACTCTGTGGTGGTCTGCAAGGATCCATAGGCATCCAAGGGGCTTCTTTGCCAAGACTGATACCCCTTATAATTGAATTCTCTTCCCATAAGTCTGTTTCTCCTGAATTTCTGTTGTGTGGTAAATGTCACCTCATCCTGCACTTATCACTCAGGCTGAGACTGAAGGTGTAAGAGATCAGGCATAGGAAGATGGTTAGAACATTGCTCCTAGAGACCTTTCTTGGGCTGCTTCTCTCCCTGCTCCCTTGTTTCCCTCTGTTGGCTCTGCTGTGTTGCTTTGCTATGGCACAGGAGGAAAAGCTGTCCAGCATTGATCCTGGACTCCCACTAAGTGTCCACTGAAACAAACAGGACTTCTTTGGACAAAAGTTAGGGGTTTGCATTTCAGTTCTGCAGGCAGTCCTTTTGAGTGATACAGACCCTCCCATGCTTAAAAACTGTCATGCCTTGAAGTACAAAAATATCCAGGTCTGGAGAGTAAAAATTAAGCACCCTCAATAATAGGAGAGAAGGGCAGGTAGAAGGAAGATTGTATGAAACAGTAACTCTCATTGTTCCCTTCCACCATCATCATCTCCCAGTATTTTATTGACCAGAAAGTAAGTCAGATGACCTGGGGCTCGAGGAGGGCCATGCTCAGATGTTCCCATCTTGGTCGATTCTGGGGGCTGATCCATGCTTTGACCTCTTTCTCTTTTTGGGCTGCCATTGGCACATTGAGCTATGGAATTGTTGTAATTTTGGGCTAATTCCAGTGAGCTGTGTTGCTGTCTGCACCTGCTGCATGGATGTTTGGGATGGTTTGTGGAATGTTTGGGAAGGGTTGTGGAAGCTGAAGTCATGGCATTGACAGAGAGCTACTAAATCAGTGTCTCTATGTCTCTGGTTTTGTTTTGTTTTCTCCGCTTCAGCACTTTGTGACATGCACCCCATGAGGGCACTCTTTCTGATACCCAGGAACCCTCCCCCACGGTTAAAATCCAAGAAATGGTATGTATTAATTACATCTTGCCTTGTGTAGTGTGAAGTTTTCTCATATCGCATACCTTTTTGTTACCCTTCCACAGAATTGTAATGCAATTTAAGTTAGCAAAATCTCTGTTATCTTTTGTGCCTCTGAATCAAAGGATGAAATAAAATGCTTGCGTTATTTAGTTCTCTTTCTCCCAAAGAAATTCCATCTCAAATTGTGTGCAAATAAATACCAAGGTTTTTGCCCTTTTTTTGGGTAGAACAGCATCTGTATTAAGGTGACAAATGGATCCATGTTTTAAAATATCAATTCATGTAGCACTCTTAATATGCAGTATGTTTTCTCAGATGTATCATAACACAGAAACAGAGCAGTGCTATGGTGTTCTAGTTGCTAAATAGAAAGGAGCTATTAAAACTAATGAAGGCTTTTACTATAATTATTGTAAACGGTTGGAGTTGAGTGCCTGCTTCTTGCCAGCTGAGAAGAATCCATTAGTATCGGAGGATTTCCTCCCAGTTACTGGTTACAACTGGCACATATGAAACAAAAATACTCTGTAGAAAGAGGTTTCTTATCAATGGAATGTGATCATGGGATGCTGTGATCCTGTCAAAATAATGAAGTGATTGGACTGTGTATTCAATATCAACATAGTATAAACATGGCTTGCTTGCTGGGCTTGGTCTTTACCTGGATTGACTTATTTATGCACTTGTATACAGTCAAGGCATTGCTCTCTCTTACTTGCCTTCTGCATATTTTAAGGGAATAGAGATGCATATGTGACATTTGCATTAGCCATTCATTGACCTTTTTATGTGAAATAATAACATTCAAGGTGTGAAGAATAAAAAAAATCTGAACATCCAAGTTATGTTGGATTCATCCTTTTTTATTACAGTAGGGAAGTGAATTGATGGATGGAAATCATGTTTTTTCCTCTTAAGCATGTAGTGAGGATGTTTGCTGTCCAAGCACTGGAGCAGGTTGAGAGCACGTACCAGTTAAAAAGCAGCTCTGGTCCAAGGCAGTGTCACTGTCACTCAGCTGTTTTGATAGAGTGCTCAGTTGCAGGTTATGAGAAGATAAGCCAAATGATGACAAAGTTGTAGAATCAACTCATAGAGCCATCATAGAATGGCCTGGGTTGGAGCCTTAAAGATCAGATGATCAGTTCCAAGCCCTGCTACAGGTATGCCATCCATTAACTCAGGTAGCTCAGAAACCCGTCCAACCTGGCATTGCATGCTTCCAGGGATGGGGCATCCACAACTTCTCTGGGCAACCTGTTCCAGTGCCTCATTGCAGTATTGAGTATTTCCACTATTGGATTTTGGCAGGTAGCTTGTTTAGTGACTTCTTTCTGGAGAGATCCCCTTTGAAGAGTTCAAATGAAGTGCAAATTTTGGAAAGGTGGTGCTGCAGCTTAGCTAACTCCCATACCCTGTCAGTTTATGCTGTGTGCAGGGGGGGTTAGTTTAATTCATGCCCTTAAATTACATCAGAGACTCAAGTGCCTGTGTTGAACAGACAGCACTGACCAGCACCCACCTCTAGTTCTGTAAAAATTTTTTTGTGTGTGAGTCTTAAGGTAAAAGATAAAATGATCTTAAATTTTGGCAGATCTAAGTCTGTGAGCTCAGGTGCATGCAAAAGCAGTGTGGTGCTGCTTGTGGCAGGAGAATGGCAGACACAGTTCTCCTGACTTTGGGTATGGCTGTCTGTAGCATGGGTAGGTGGAGGTACACCAGAGCTGCCCTGCCTCTGCTCCAAGCAGGCTAGATTCAATCCAGCTCTGATCCAGAAGCAGCTAGGCTGGGTTTACATGATTTACCTCGCTCATAGATCCTGACTTTCAGAGTAGTTATCCCTCTGAAAGAGGGTACATTACAGTGAGGCTGTGCCTGAGTGCTCCAAGAATGTTCATGTCACCCTGTGTCCCTTCAGCTCTGTGTCCCTTCAGCCCACTGCTCAGCTGGAACACACTCAGATCTGTTTAGGAGGTACACTTGCAGGCAGCACTTGTATTGTTCTCTAGGACATGATGCTCTTGGAGGAAAAGAATTTGAGGAAGGACAGGAAAAATGTTTCAGCTGAGTTTTACCTCTCATATTTTACTTTTTTTTTCCTTCCTGCTTTCTCAGGTCGAAAAAGTTTTTCAGCTTTATAGAAGGTTGTCTAGTGAAGAATTACATGCAGCGACCTTCTACAGAGCAACTGTTGAAACATCCCTTTATACGTGACCAGCCAAATGAAAGGCAAGTCCGAATCCAGCTTAAGGACCATATAGACAGGACCAGGAAGAAGAGAGGAGAAAAAGGTATGCAGCTTCTAAAAACCAACTTGTCAAAAATGCATATATTTGTCCTGCTTTGCATTCTAAGTACCCACCCCAAGAGAAGCTCCTATAGCCCAAATCCTTAAAAAGTTATTTTTTAATTCATAGTTTGACTATCAGAAGGCTCTGTTTTGTTCTGTCTTTCACAGAGAAAGTATAACTTTCAAGTGCTGTATTTTCTGATAGATTAAATTTGCTCACTTGCTGGCCACTGGCTCTTCCATACAAGCATTAAACAGTATTTAGGAGGATATTGGCATATGTGCCTTTTCATTCTTTAGTCTGTGGTAGATTAATTTCCTGGAATGATGCCATAAATCAGACTCACAGGAAATAACCCATCACAAGAGCTGTGAAGCAAATGTTTTGGGCAGCCTTTTCTCCTTATTCAGGTGGTGCTGAAGTTCTCCAGGTGTCTTGTCTTACATGTAAAACCTAGTGTTGTTCAGGGAGTTTGCTGGAAGTCTTCTCCAAACCACTGTGCCACTGGGAAGATGAGCTTGTAAATATAGAATGAGTTCTAGGGTCTGTGATAGATCCTCTGGTTTGCTGAGGTGCTACTGCAGCTCCCCGCTGCCCTAAAATTAAAGTACTATCCAAGCCTTTGTTTCTTTCCTGTTAGATGAGACGGAGTATGAATATAGTGGAAGTGAGGAAGAGGAGGAGGAAGTGCCTGAACAAGAAGGAGAGCCAAGGTAATAATTGCTTTTGGGATGGCTTTGGGCAGTCCATGCCAAGCAAGTCTAAAGGTCTGTGATTATAAATCAGCATGCTAAATTTTTGTCTCTTATTGCTAAATTTTTGTCTCTTATTAAGTGAATGTACAAACCACTCAAAGGGTTTGAATACCTATGCTGTGACTGTTGTATGTCCTATGACTTACAGCAAACAAGCTCTGGATGGAGATTTGTGGCAGATGTGATTGATCAGGGTCTCCACAGTGTTAGCATTTGCCCTTACTTTGCTTGGCCTCATTTCATGCCTTCCAGTGAGAGCATGCATTTGACATACATCCAGTGTCTTTGCTCCAAAAGAAACGAGATTAAACTTTAACATCATGATATATTTTATTAATGTTCCCCTGCTTTGGCAAAGGTGTTTAATGGCCCATCAGGCTTTATCATACAGAAGGCTTTAACTTCCTCTTGTTGCAGTTCCATTGTCAATGTGCCTGGAGAATCAACCCTCCGACGTGATTTCCTGAGACTGCAGCAGGAAAACAAGGAACGGTCCGAGGCCCTTCGGAGACAGCAGCTGCTGCAGGAGCAGCAGCTCCGTGAGCAGGAGGAGTACAAGAGGCAGCTGCTGGCAGAGAGGCAGAAACGCATCGAGCAGCAGAAGGAGCAGAGGAGGCGGCTAGAAGAGGTAGAAACAGGAGATTGGAGTTTGTGGGGGCAGAAGCCTCTCTCCCCCTCTTGTTTCCAGTTCCCGCACCCATTTAAAAAGAAAACCTTTTTAGCCCCAGGATATCTCAGGAAGGAAAACATCACCTGAAAATCCACCTGTAAACGTAGAGCAAAGCACTTAAATCCATGCTTGGCTACTTGAATATAAGATGTCTTCCAAAGCATTTGAATATCCAGCAGCTCCTATGAAGACAACAGGAGCCAGAGCTGGGTTGTTTGAAGGTGTTTTTTGTGGAAGAGGCTGTTTCTTGGTCTCTGTCTAGGCTTAGGTAGACAGAAGAGGAGACCTAAATTAGGTGGATTTTTCTCTCAAGAGTACTGTTTTGGGGGCCATGACATTTTTCAGATTTCTCTTTAAAGCTTTCTCAAACATCTGTGTTTGGCGCTCATTCATGGTAGATAGAAGCCTGTTTTTTAAGGTATTATTCTCTCATGCACAGTAGCTTAGTGATTAAAAGCCACCTAGATCATAAAATAATAGAATGATTTGGATTGGAAGGGGGCTTTAGAGGTAGTTCTATAAATATGTTTTGTAAATCAGTGTTAAAATTATAATTCTGCGGGAATTACAAATATGTAAATCATACTTCTGTGATACAGTAAGTATGCAATTTCTATACAGTACTGGAAGATAAAAGAAATTGAATGTATGTGGACAATATTGTTCTGTCATACTTTTCACCTCCTAAGATCTCATGTGCATTTATATATATATGTAGATGGAATATGCAACATAAGCTTCAGAAGTAGGAGGCTTTCAAAACAGCTCTTTAGGCCAGAGCTGGGTATGACACAGAGTTGAAGTGAAACCAATGCTCTGGCTCTTCAGGAAGTGCAGGGTCAAATTCCAGTTGTCCTTAAATGACCTCTTGCTTGAGTCTGTTTCAACCTTTCACTTAGCAGTGATGGAAAAACTACACCCAGTCTGGTTTTCCAAATCCTGGTAACGTTTAATGAGGATGCAACCAGGACCAAATGTTGATTTGCATCCTGTGACCTGTTTGCATAACAAGTAATACAATGTTCCAAATACCTTTCCAGATCACATTATGCTCCTTATCCCTCTTTTCCAAAGTGCAAATGAATTTAGTGCTGCTGTAAGGAGGGATTGGTAGCTAAGATTCAGCCACACATGAATCCATAATGAGGGATGAGGGGAAGGCATATAAACCCCATTTCTCTTCTGTTTCTTTCCCACCCTTCAGAGAATGCCAAGATAAACCTCATAGCACTTCCAACTGTTTTTAGCCTGTCTTAGCCAACTGTTTTTGTGGGGGGAGTAAGTAATAAAACAAGGTACTAGAAAAATACAAAAATAAAAGATCAATATTGTCAAAGGTGGGCAAAAGTTGAGCTACTGCTTAAGCACTCAAAGTTTTCTTAGTATGAGAGTCAATGATTTCTTTTAAATGCCCCTTTAATCTCTAAGGTTCTGCAGGCAGTATTTTTTTTTTGTTGAGGAAGAGGATTACAATTAAATTATCTAGGTCATTTAACTTTAGTAATCAGTGCAACTCTTAAAATCTGGATTTTCTTTTTAAAATAAAGGAGCTGCTGCTGCTAGTAGTGGAAACAAAGCAATGCACCATTTTCTCTGTGTGGGTTGAACTTTTTGAGGATGTTGCAGTTATAACAGAATGAGCAAGTAGAAAGAAAAGGCAGTTACCTGAAAGTTATGTTTAATCAGTCCTGCTTTTTAAAATCCAAAATAAAGCTGACAGCTTCCACAACCACAAGACAGCATGTAATGTAGATTGTATTACTGAATAAGGTTAAACATGTAAAATTTGCATGCACAGTAAAACATGTAAAATTTGTAAGATCAAAGCTTTTGGCCTTGTATGGGTCTGTAACCTCTGCCTGGTTCCTTGGAGGCATAAATAGGAATGAGTTTCAAAATAGGTGAGTTAAAAAAGTTACCTTTTGCAGGGGATGGTGTAGGCATATTGTTCATCAAGTGCATTTAAAAAAAGACTCACATTTAGCTTTCAAAAAAATCCCACTTAGTTAATTGGATCTTGTGTTGGAAAAATATATGATCCCAAGTGGTTTTTAACAAAACAGCAGCCAAAACAAGCTCTTTCAGATGGGGGAAGGGTAGTAGACACAAATTTAGATAAACATCAGTGTTGTGACACAATTGAAGGCCAAAATATTGAAATGTTGTCACTTTGTCCTTAACTCACCCCCCTTGTTTTGATGAAGCCAGTAAACAATGAGAGGAGCTTGATAATGGGAGTCAAGATTAGTGTCAGGCATAGAAGCTCAGGGTGTTCATAAATGCGTTGATATTTTTACCAGACTTGCTGTCTTGTAATTTTTGCTTGTATAAAGTATGCATGCATATACCTATTTAATATTCTTTGGTAGAATTTTATGCATTAGATAATCTTCCTGAACAAGTTGCATATACTTCCCCCCCTCCCCACTTCCTAAATTAAAACTGAGGGCTTGTTCTTACAATGCTGGCACAGAGCCTAGACAGTTTTGACCGAGACTGTAACAGGAACGGTGTTTAGGACATCTGCCAAAAACTCTAATTCTCAGCAGTATTAGAGAAAAGATTACTTTTTAAAAGGCATATAGGTGACTTCTAAAAGTTGTTGTTGCAGGAACCTTGTAGTTTGTGTCTTACTGAGAAGGTGAAAATTACATGTGGTCAAACTACAGAAAATTACGTGAGAATTTTGCGACTGGGATTTTGTCCCACCCCCAACCCTCATTTAAAAGGTATATAGAGACTGTCAACTATGTAGGTGTTTAGACAGTTTAAACAAGAAATCGGACCTGTTGCTGGCTGTTTTAATGGGATTCTGTGATTCTCTTCAGCAACATGGAGACAACTGCTTGCTATGAGAAGGCATTTGAATTTGTGCTTTGCAAAACTGAGTCTGGCTCAGGAAGCTAAGAATTGGCTGTGGTGGAATCCCATTCTCTGTGGACCTCTGCAGTTCAGGACAGCTTCATTAAATGGTGTCTCTGTCTCTGGTTATGAGAACCTAAGATAGATGTTTTTGAAGTGGTAGGTCATAGCTACACTGGCAAGTAATACAGTCCTGTAGAAGCAGATTGTGGAGCACAATAATTAAAGTGCTGAGGACCTGAAGACTTCATGTGTTTAAAGACAGGAGGAATTCCTTTGGACTGGCTGAGGTCTAGACTCTGTGCCTGCTTGTGGTTGGAGTGCATCAGCCTTTTTAATTTCATCCAAAAGGTGTGGTTGGCACTCCAAGACATCTTCAGAATATGAAACAAAACTGGATAAGTGGAGATGTTTGGATGATTCACTTCAAAAGAGCACTCCTGATCTGAACCAAGATGCTAATGTAGGTGTACCTGCAGGCAGTTTTTGTCAGGGCTTTATTTCTTTTACAGCAGGGGAGCTTATTCTTATCTGCTTAATTTGAATTGCTTGCATCTTGGATTGGTACTGAGTAAGAAGTTCTACTTCTTTATCTCTAGTGTGGACAAAGCAAAAATCTCTTTATTAATCTTGCCGATTCTCTTTCTAAGCTGATACTAGACTACCTAATTCTTTGTGAAAGAAATAATTAATATAGGTATCATCAATCTTCTTCTGAATATGAGACACAGTAATAATATTTTAGGAATTTAAAATTAAAGGATCTGTATCTATCTTGAGCATTTCACTATAGGAACGAAGGCCTGAATTCTTTGGTATAGACGAACTGCATGTGTAGTTGCATTGCCCCCTCCTGGTAAATTGTGCTCTACTGCATGGACTTCCAGTTTGGAGATGTCAGGTTCCATTATGGGATCATCATTTATTGCACCCTAAAACCAGATAAGAAGCCAGAGTATTGACACTGTATTTTCTTTGTGGGTTTTTAAAATGTTGTTTGCATAGTAAATGCCCATTTTGTGAAATGCAGTAATTTGAGGCAATATGGGCTCTGTCAAAATTCTGTTTTGGCATGTTTCACATTTCTTTGAAGAGTTCTTGCCTTATTTTGTGGCTAACAGTTTGCTTCTTGGAAATAAGCTTTTCATCTGACATGTGCAGGAAAGTTGGTAATACCATACCAACTTTAGAAGATCTGGATATGTAGAAATATGACGTTGATTTTAACTAATGGTTTTCCCTCTCCTACTCCTATCCTGTGGGCAGGCCTAAGGCACACAGTGATCAGATTTTTGTGTCCCCGTGGAAGAGCTGCTAGAGCCAGTCAGAAAGGCAATCTTGTGCCAACCGATGGATGCAAGAAAGTCAGCTACAGGGCTGGCTCTGAAGCCAGGTTGGGTCAGCTCAACTTGATACCAACCACTTTTGGCATTGCTTGGACAAGATGTGGACTAGGACCCAAGAGATGGTTGTCACTGTAGGTTTCCATTCCCTGGGTGTGTTAAAAGTAAGTTCCACTTCATTAGTGACCACTGGTTTGATGCAAAGATTTCAAAGACCATGTGCAAAGGAAGTGAAACCTTTATTTTACTTCTAGGGCTGGGAATAAGGGGATCATGCAGTGTGTTGTGCAAGCTCCTGCAGAGCTGTGTACCTCCCTTCCCACTCACCTGGCAGGAGGCTGAGGCAGTGTCTAATGGGAAGGTGGAAGTGATGCTGAGAAACCTGATCTCCCTGCCTACTTTGGCACATAGACAGTAACACATTTGTGAGATTTGTCTTAAATCCATTTTTCCCCCCTATTCCTTTGCTGGGTAATAAATATCTACTGATGTGCCGAGTTAGATATCTGGATCAAGGTTTCATTAAAAACCTCATATTTTGACAGTTGATTTTGTTTACTTTGTGCTGCCATGGGAAACCGGCTCTCTTAATCAGTTTGTAGCTTATTTTTCCTCATATTAAGTTCAGTTATTTATAATTATTGCTGAATACTTCTGAATTAATTCAAGAAGCGATGAATTTGCCCATCTTCCTTGAGGTGAGAGTGATGCCATCCTGAGATCTGTAATATATCCACTTAACAATGTCAACACAATATTGTTTGAGTTGATAAATGTGCATATTATATTAACCAGTCAGCAGTGTGCTGTCTCTTGCATCCTCAAGGCAGCAGAATTATTGTACTTCACGTCTTAGTTTTCTTAAACAAAAGCCTGTCAGACTTGATTAGCCAAGAAGGACCTGAATATATTGACTTAAATGTAGAAATTGCTTGACACTGAGGCATATATTCAGAAATAAAAGTGCCTACTTAATCCTTTTACAGTGCTTAAAAAATGAGGGAGGGGAAACAGTGAGACCTATGAAATGCACCGCGTGCCGTAGCTGCCTTGCAGCGCTTTTGCTATTTTTATATCTACATTCATTGAGGAGAGCTGGCTTAAGAATGAGTGAAAAGGCTGGTAAATGGATTTAGTTAGAAGAGATGCAAGAGCAAGGAAGCTGTGTTTCTGAGAAGATATAGAAAGAAAGTGTGGGGGATAAAAGAGTTTATGTCTTGTGGCACAGGAAAGTGGTAGTGAACCCAGGATGATGCTATGGGCCAGGAAAGGGGATGATAGTTACAGCATGGGTGTATTTCAACAGTGGTCTCCAGGAAAGTCACATCTTCCCCTAAACTGTAGTTAATGAAAGAGAATTGGAAAGCAGCCTATATTATTTTAGTGCTGCTAATTGATGGACTCACAGAATGGTTTGTGTAGGAAAAACCTTTAAAAACCATCCTGCTCCAACTTCCCTGCCATGGGCAGGGGACACTTTTCAGTGCTCAAAGCCCCATCCAGCCTAGACTTGAACACTGCCAGAGATGGGACATCCACAATTTCTCCTGGCAGAAAAGCTCAGAAAACCCAAGAACCATCTTTTTTTCCCCCTAATATTCTCCACTGTCGCGTCCGAATAGATTCCAGAAGGTGAAAAGGCTGTTGATATTTCAGTTCCTTCATAGTAATGCAGGAAAATGTTCCAAGCAGAGAAAGCTCATTCCACAAACTTACACAGCAAGTGTAGATCGGCCTTTGCTTTTTCAGTTGAGCACAACTATGAAACTCACACCAGTAACTGGATTTGTGAACCCAAAGTAAAGCTTAGTGTGAGTGCTCTTTCTTGCTGGACTATTTTAAGTGCCTTAAGATAGGCAAATCTGTGGCAGCTTTGCTTCAACAGAAATTGGGGATAGAACATAAATGTGATAAGGAAGAACCAATGCAGGTTTTAATTTTTGTTCTTGGGATTAAATTTATGCATGCTATTTTTTGGTTTAAATTTCTTCCATATTTTTTAGCATATTACAGAAACCTATAAAGAAAGTAAATGTAGTGATATTCCCAGTTG
This sequence comes from Pyrgilauda ruficollis, assembly GCF_017590135.1. Classification (NCBI taxonomy): domain Eukaryota; kingdom Metazoa; phylum Chordata; class Aves; order Passeriformes; family Passeridae; genus Pyrgilauda; species Pyrgilauda ruficollis. The sequence continues at coordinate 3,213,378 of NW_024521428.1, read as the reverse complement.
ATGGTTGAACAGGAGACAGCTGGGTCTTTTGACACTTAAGCAGTTGTGGGAGGCTGCCTGGGATTTCGAGGTAGGTGGAGTAACTAGATGCTTATACTGAAGTGCAGGAAGAATTGGTCACGACTACATGGGCATTTAAAATGTCTTCTCTGAAGTCATACATGGTGCTCCATAGACATAAATTAGTCAGTTCATGCTTTCTAGAGCTGTTTTCCAGTTTTTTTTCAGACTTGAGCAGACCTAATCAGCACCCGTTTGTGTTTTGGTCATGTGTGGAAGTTTATCTGTGTAAATGTAAGTCTTACTTAGCTGCTTTTCCTCTTTTGCATATAGGTGCATTTGATGTTTTGGGAGGAGCTGAGGTGCTGTTGGCCAGCCTTCCTTCTCTCTTAGACAAAGTTTTGGGCAGTGCATTAAATTAAGCTTGATTGTTGGGCCAACACTACAAAATTCTTAGCAGACCAACTGTTTTAAGAGACAAGCTACTTACAGAAAGTTCAGATAGTTGTCATTTGAGTTAGCTGATTTAGTAGGACTGATCGTTCCCTTTTGGCAACAAGTAGATTGTTGATGTCAAGAAAGTTGTCATCTCTGAGTTCAACAGTTGTTTGAGGATTGGGGTTTGCGTTAGCCTTTCTTGAAGAGAGGAGTGAATTTCCACACCTCGATTGTCATCAGGAATATGGTACATGTCTTTGTGTGTGTGCATGAAGAAACCAGAGTCTAAGTGAGACTGCTGTTAGGGATAGATGTGTGCTGGGTATGAGTTCAGTTTCCTGGTGGAACACTTGCATAAACTGTTTTGTCACTCAGTTGCAGAGCTTGCTAGTGCTGGTAAATCCCGCTCTTCACCACAGAAAACAACCCCACCTCTTTCTTTGATAACAACAAAAGTAAAACTCTGTGGTTTCTTTTCCCTTTTTGTAGCAACAAAGAAGAGAAAGGGAAGCTCGAAGGCAACAAGAGCGTGAGCAAAGGCGGAGAGAACAGGAGGAAAAAAGACGTCTGGAAGAAATGGAGAGGAGGCGTAAGGAGGAAGAAGAGAGAAGAAGAGCAGAGGAGGAAAAGAGGAGGGTAGAAAGGGAGCAGGTGAGTCCATGATACAGATATATGTGCAATAGGTTTGTTTCTTCTAAGTTCTAATTTAATTTTTAAAAAAGTAGTAAGCCTGAATCAGCTTAGAGGCAACGTAACACTAACTCTTTCATCTTTGTTGTTTTTGACAGCAAGTGCACTAACATAGGATTGTAGGGTTTTATGGAAAATTCTGGCAGCCTCAATATTCTCTCAAAAAAAGAAGTCTTGTTGCAGTACTCATTCTAAATTCAGCTCGTGCCCCTGGGCTGGACTAAAATTACCAGAATTGGCAAAATCATCACTGGGGCTGAAAACTGATTCTAGGCTCGTCTTGCTGGATCAGTGGTTCTTGCAGGACATGCCCCTGTTCAGAAGGCCTCCCAAGAGAAGGGCAGCTCTGTTGCGTATCAACTTCTGGCACCCAGAATTGGTCATTGGCATGAACTTTGAATACTCTGAACTGGAGATGGAATCTTTGAGCTGCAGAGGATTTTCCATCCTAAAACTTCAATATGCAATTTCCTTCTCTTACTCTGTTTAAAATCAGTAACGTATGCCCATTCAGTATATCTTAAGTTATGCCAGTGTGCCCTTAATACATTGAAGGTACAACTGAGAAACTTGTTAAACTGTGAAATTCAGCTGCTATATTTATGCATGAAATCTGCATGTTTTAAAATCCTTTAATAACTTCAATCAGGGTGATAATCAGAGCAATACTTACTGTGCATGTACTGCAAAATACTGATTGCAAATAAAGGGCCAAAACTTCTGTCTTAGAGGCTGATTGATTGTAAATTTCCCATTAACTTCAGGAATGCTGGGTTTGGCCTGACATACCTTAATTTTTTCTTACATAAATTCACTCCTATTGAGATCATTGATGATTGTGTTATGGGAAATTTTATTGTGTTTGTGTCTGTTTCAAAGATTCTTGAATCAAAAGGAGAGAAGACTAACCAATGGGAATAAATATATGGAAAATCTCTAATTACAGCATAGCAATTTGCTTTTGGGCAGACACCGGGTATTCCCCCAGCTGCTTTTTAAACTGTTGAAATGCTAATTACGCACAGTGCCAGTAATGACAAATGGTTAATTGGTGTGGCCAAGCTGAACCACTCTGAATTTTTATTCTTTTTTTTTAGAAGAAAAGACACATTGTGCCCTCCTAGAATTTTTGTTAACTCAAACTGTGGCTCAGCCAATGTGCGTAACAACAGTATGGTGTATCTCATCAGTCTGTCACAAGACTTTCTATAACTCCCATCACTGTATCACTGATCCATTAATTTCTTTATGCATACACTGTAAATGTGTGCGTGTGCTTGTGTGTGTGCGCATGCACATGTTACATACTTCCATTAATTGCATGATAGGATGTTACCAGCTTGGGTTCGGTGCTTCAGAGTTTGAGTTCTTTAGGGGATAGGTGAAGCGAGGGTAAATGTCTTGACCTGTTGAGGCTGCAGGTGAAGAGGTGGCTAGATGGCAAGAACAAGCGAGTTTGGTCTAATTTCTGTTTCCTGGTGGATGTTTGTTTGTGTCATAATCATCGCATAATTCAGCAAGGCTGGCAGTGTTTGCTCAGGAGAGGCTTCTGGTGAGGGCGGCAGGGGAGACTTGGCAGGGCAGGTCCCAACTGCATTTGGCAGAGCCCGTTTGGGGGAGCTTGCTCCAGCTCTGCCTACACTATGCCTGGCTCTAGCTGTTGCTAACAGTTCATCGCACCAGTGCAACACACTAATGTTTAATACAACTTGCATGTGACTTTGTATTGGCTGTGTTGAGTCAGACTTGCTGTGTTTTAACTTACCAAAACCTTCAAGTGCATTTTGCTGCTTCTTGAAACCACTTTCAAAATACATAAATGAGCACTGGCCTGTGCCGGCAACATTTGCAGGAGTGCAAATTTCAGAACAGAAGGGGCCAAAATCTAATGCTCAGGAGGCAGGGCTTCCTAAATTGTTCTGCAGGCACTAATCCATCCTGAAGTGAGTTTCTCATTAAAGCTGAACTGGGGAAGTAGCGTGTGGTGTTCCACCCAGGGGGTTCTGATGCATTCCTTTTGAATAAATTTATTGCTGGGTAATTTCTATGTGACAGGAGTATATCAGGCGACAGCTAGAAGAGGAGCAGCGGCACTTGGAAATTCTACAGCAGCAGCTGCTCCAGGAGCAGGCCATGTTACTGGTAAAGCACTGTATCTGTTTTGTTCAGTAGCTATAGGATCTATTTATCCGGCCAGTCCTAGGCTTCCCTCAGTCGGGCACAGCTGCACTGACAGTATGACAACAAAGGAGCTTGATTAAAAGGCCATTTATGCTAGTGTTGTGGGCTGACAGGCACATATGAGAAGTGCTGTATGGTCACACTGCTTTCTGGGCAATAAGAGGAGGCTTTATGTTAAAGTGGAACAGTTCTGGTGTGGTGGTCGAGTTTCTGAACAGACCTTGGCATTCAGTGAAGAACTAGAGTGCTTGTGTTGCAGATCAAAAGCACACATGATATGTAAATCCACCCCAGGATACAATGGCCTAGTGTTGGTCTAAATCATTGTTTTATGAACTTAACACTGGATTTAGTATAAACAATTCTTTTTTTCCCTTTAATAAAAATCAGTTTTGTCATAATTCTCCAATCGTGTCAAGCTCAGCAGTACACTCATGACTTTCCCAACATAAGACACAAGTCATATGGGTCTAACTTAGCTCTTGGTTACACATTAACAATGAAATAAACAAACAAACAAAAAAGCAACAGCAACCAGAAAGGTGCATTTTTAATGGGATTGGTAGGGACACGTCCACCATACAGTCAGTGTCATGTCTTGAATTCCTCACCCATTCTCTCAAAGGAATACAGATGGCGAGAGATGGAGGAGCACCGACAGGCAGAGCGACTCCAGCGCCAGTTGCAGCAGGAGCAAGCCTACCTCCTGTCACTGCAGCACGATCACAGTATTCTGCAGCAGCAGCAACAGCAGCAACAGCAGCAGCAGCAGCAGCAAGAAAGAAATAAACAAAGCTATCATACCCCTGAGCCAAAATCCCACTATGAGCCTGCAGAAAGAGCACGTGAGGTAAGTCCTGCTGGTGAGCAGGAATCTGCTAACTGCTTCTCTGCCTGCTGGCATCAGCATGACTGGAATTCTGCTGCAGCATAGTTGGAGGCCAAAGCACCACTCATAAGGGGCAGGATGATTTAAACCGTTGGTTACTGGTTTTCAAGCCCTAGGGCAACTTCTGCTACAGTCACTGAAGTTCATACTTTTTGAGGTGTAAAAGTTGGAAAGAAGGTCTGGAAGGCTGCAGACTAAAGGGGCCTGGTTTTGGAAGTATCATGTCAGGAAGTTCTATCTGTGCTTCATCAGATGTGTTTTCTCAGGAAGCGTTGGTGCAGTGCTCTGTGTCTCTGGCAAGTACTGGTGATTTGAAATTAAGAGGCAGTTGGAAAGCACAAACCTATGATAGATGTTAACACTCAGCACATGTGTACACTTTTGTTGTTTTCACTTACACTTTTCACAATTTCTTTCTCATGAACACAAACCTGAATTTCATTAGTTTCGTTTTTGAAATGTTAAGTATTCTCTGCTGAGATCATGTCCTGCTCTTTTGAAACTCTATGGTGCTGCCTTCTTGGACTTCAGGCACTTACAAGTTGATCTGAAGTGCTGTGCCTTTCAATGAGTCTTCACTGGTCCATGAGTAACATTGGTAAGCAAGTGAACGCCTCTTTGATGTATATTTGGCTTTCTTTCAGTGATCTTATTCTTGTGTTTCCCTTGAGCATCATACTGCCCACAAACCACCAGACTGGGCAATGTTAGTCAAAGCTCCTAATGGCATTCATCAGCTGCATGTGGGAGCTAGGTAAATACATTTTGGAACAAGAACAGAAAATATATTTAGGCCTGCTAAACATGATAAAATAGCTCTCGGTTCAGCTTCATCCAGCAGTGCCTCTTAGTCTTTGAAGTGCTGTTGTTTGGGCTTGGTGGATGCAAACTCATTTTATTCTAGATGCTGCTGTCCAAGTTCTTAGTAAACCATGTTTGTCCTATCTCATCCATTCTGCTTGATGGTTGAAGTATCTGATGTGTCTTTCTTACTTGGAAGAAGTTCAGACTTGTCTGGTTTGTGATGGTGCAGACATGGAATCAGCCCTCTTGTCCTTTCTGCATGCTCTTGGCCCACCTTAGTGAAAGTATAGCCAGTCTAGCACTTCTGTCCAGCCTGAACACTGGTTGGGATTTGGAGGGATGCAGAACTGTATCTGCTTCATTTTCCTTTCATAGCTGAAAAGGAGAGAAACTTAAAAAGATTCAAGTGTTCCTTTAGGAGAACCACTGACCCAGTTGTTTTTCCTGTTGTAGTCTTTCTTTTGTGATTGCTCTAGCCCAGAAGAATAAAGACAGAAAAACTGGTTAGTAGTCAGATCTTCCCAGAGATCATTGTGTAATAGTGTGATCAAAGTGTGATAAAAGTATAGCCATACCTGGCAGTGGGAATACCACCATTTAATCCTAACAGTAAGCATTAACTCTGACATAATTCTTTACATAAAACAGTGAATTGGAATGAGTGTTCTGTGCCTCAGACTTTCAGCCATACTGCTTTCCAGAAAAAGTGTCTACCTACAGAGATACTGACCATTGGGATAGTGATGAAGGAAGTGACCTTCCTGACTGGCAAAGTTTAATGGTGATTATTTTTTTTTCCTCATTGAAGTAGGAATGAGGATATAAGGAAAAGGTATTCTAAGATTGGCTTTGGGAAACAGCAGGGAGCTTAGAACTTAATATTACTTCCAGGTACAGACAGTCAGATGACTGGAATAGGACCTGTTTCTGTCCAGGAATGCTCTCTATCTCCTTGCCACTTCTTGTCTGGTTTTGAGGACATGTCGCTCATGCAGTTTTATGTGCCTTGTAGAATAAACTTCCTATCATCTACAGCTAGAGATGTGAAAACCTCTTGCTTCAGACAGAAAGACTTGAGGCTTTTCCTTATTCTATTCATAACAAGGAGTCTGGCCTGTTTTTTAGACTTCAAAGAATGCCTCTGTGAAGTTGAACACAGTGGTGAAAATGATTGCATGGTGAAGATGCTTGCTTCCATTATTGTTGTACTCTTCCCAAGACATGGTGTGTTTTGTGTAGACCTTAACAGAAGCTTGTCTGCTTGTTCCTATAGGCAACCTGGTACTATCCTCAAATTTTGGAATGCAGAGGCAGGTTGGGTTTGTAGAGGAGCCCACCTGAAGCAAGGAGTCTGGAAACTTGCCTGTCTTCTGGAAGCCAGTCTCTCCAGACCATCACTCCTAGGGAGCATGAGGAAATCATCCCAATACTGGTTTCGTGCTCTGGGCACAAGGGTTAAAGCAAATTAAATCATCCCAAGCTTCCAGTTTGGTCTTTGGTGCTTTGATAAAATACTGTGAGTTTAGCATTCCTCAGAGGCAGCTTACCTGGCACATGCTGCCTTGGTTCTAGGAACAGACTTTCTTAGGAAATGAGAGGCTGTTTCCTTTCTGCCTGTAGCCTCCCTCCATCTCTTGTCCTTCATACCTCTCACTTTCTTGTCAGTGTTGTGGCCTTGAAAGAGGTGTCATTTCTGCATGGGGACCTTGCTTGATGCTCTTCTGAGGACATTCTGATTTAGTGTTCCCCTCAGCAAGCTCTTGAGGTTAACATAAGATCAATCCTACACCTTCCTGAGAACAGGAAACAAACTGATGGGTCTGTCCTCTCCAGCCTTTGAGTTGGTGTTGAGAGTATTTGATGAGAGAGATGATGATAAGTTCTACATTTTCATGCCTAAAGCTGAAGAGACTCCAGTATCACCTGGTAGAGAAACATCTCCTGTCTCTTCTGTTGCTGAAGAGAGAAGCACAGGAAAGCAGATAATCCAATACCATTGTTTGCATAAGGTGTGCAGCTAAAGTAAGGGATGGCAGTGGAAAATACTTTTATATTGTAAAGTTGTTTCTGTTTAGGTATGCCCTTTTTATTATCTGTGAGGAAAGTACTGATGGATAATTAGTCTAGGCAGAAAGAAGGCCCATAATGGTCTTTCATGATATTATCTCACATCTTGCTACCTCTTGTATCTCCTCTCTTCCCAGTATGGATTATCCATATTGGCATACTTAGAGCTTTGGTGTAGTTCACTCAGTGAACTTAAAGTGCTGGCAAAATTGGTAAGGAAAAAATCCTGCCAAACCCCAAATGTATTTGCTTTCTTTGTGGTAAAGAAAAGGTTGTACTCCCCTTTGTATTTCTGCTGTAATTGGTTTTACTGACTCGAGGCTTAACCTCCATTTATTTTGGCTTAGGTGGAGGAGAGATTTAGAAAAACTAATCAGGGCTCCCCTGAAGCACAGTCTAAACAGATGGGCAAAGTGTTGGAGCCACCAGTGCCTTCCAGATCAGAGTCCTTTTCCAATGGAAACTCAGAACCTGCTCAGCCTGCCCTGCAGAGGCCAATGGAGCCCCAGGTAAGTGCCCAGCAAAATCTTGGTGAGCCTGCAGGGAATGCAGAAGTCCTAACATGTTTCCTTCAGATTTGCAGATCATTGCACTTAAAAAGCCTTTTGTAAAGGGTAGTGCTATTACACAAAACAGCTTATTTTGTAGATTTACTCTTTGTCTATTTTTGCTTATTTTATTGATAAACTGATAGATTTGTGGGTTTGGTGTGTTTTATTGGTTTAGGTCTTTTTCATGTTAGAGCTAGACTAGAACTGCTGTATCCTATCCCATTGTTATCTGTGCAGCAGTGACAGTGGGTTAAATGCTGGTGGCAGTTGCAGAGCATTTTGCAATTCCAAATTTGCTCTGTGCAAGGTTTTTACTACTAAAAATGATGCTCAGGAAAAAAGTGCACTTGCTTTGTTTTTAAAATTCTTGCAGAAAAAAGCTAAATAAACAAGTGGGTTTTAACAGTGAGAGCACTGTTTCGGAGAGTTTGCAAAACATGTCTAAGAAAAGCCAGGTTTGTTGTCAGTAGGCTTGCAGTTGCTAAATAAAGCTCTGTACCACCCCTGGAAAATCAAGAAGACGTTGAAACCAGTGAGTTGCATGGTAGCCATTGTTCTATTGTTTTCTAACCAAGAGCCTCCTGATCTTGATACCTGATCTCATAGGAGTTATTGCATGAATTGAGAAAGTAACCTTTGTCTAAAAGTTAGACATAGCCCATGAATTCTGAGCAGTTTAGGTATGCTAAATTAAATGGTAGAGTTCTGCATTTAGTTCCTCTGTTTCCATGCAGAATTTTCATAAAGTCTGTTGATGACAGTGCAAGCTAAAACCATCCCTGATTGTGACTAGGTATTGCCACTCTTTTGGACAACAGGAGAATTTGAACAGACGGAAGAGTGGGAGAAATCAGGACAGAAGTTGATCTCTTGCTCATTATTTCCTGGCTTTTATTCAAACCTCTATGATTATTTCAAAATATTGGACTTGTATCTTCATACTGTGTGCCAGTTACTTTTAAAGTCTCTGTCTTTCACTCATATTAAGGATAATCAGGCTCTTCAACAGCTGTGTGTATTAAAATTGAGGAAATAATAATAACATAAAAACAAATACACTCAGCCTACTGAAACTGTGATCAAAAGCAGTTTTGCTTAATCATTAGGTGTGAAAACAGCGTGTTCCTCAGTTATGACTTTTCCTCCTCCTTAGTTTCAGAAATTAACTCTGAAATACAGGCTTATGCACAAAGAGGAAGTAGGCTGAAGGGAATATGGATTTCACTGGAAATCCTAATGGAGTTTTAACTCCTTAGTCTCTGTTATGCCTTCTTGGTATGTGTAATTGCATGTGTGTGTGTGTACTTGGTGTATAAATATGTATATATGTACAGTATATGGTACATATATGGTGTAAGTATAATATGCATTGAACATATGTATACTATATACAATATATATTATGGTTTTTTTATATATATTGCAATAACTGTAAAGGAATAAAGGCTTTGTGTTATGGTCTTTCTCCAAAAGTTTCAAGCTGTATCCAGTCCCTGAATTTGTTAGGAAACGTAAATGTCTGTTGGTTTACCCAATTTACAGCATTCTTTAATTTTGTACATTGCTCCAATTGGATGTCCACTTCAAATTTCCCAGCCCACCATGAGACCTGGCCAAAGCCCACTGAAGACCAGGGAACAGAAGGTGACTTCTGTCTTGAGTGGCCTTTGAACTCAGGCTCATGGTGCAGATATTGGATCCCCTTTCCCTCTGGGCACCAGTGTACGTGTGTGTGGAGAGCGCATCACACAAAAATTGCATATGTGCTGTATTTTCAGTCTGTTACGTTCTTTGGGCGCTTGCCTTGCTTTTAAGTGCATCGATTCCACCCCACGCTTACCTAATGCCATAACCAATTTGTCTCTGCCTGCCCCACCTGCCTTTATTCTGTGTTAATTGGAAAGCCGGTTATACTGAGCGCATTGAATGTTTTATGTTTTGTTTTCTTGTAAGGTACAGTGGTCCCATCTGGCATCTCTCAAGAACAATGTTTCCCCTGTCTCGCGATCCCATTCCTTCAGTGACCCTTCTCCCAAATTTGCTCATCACCATCTTCGTTCCCAGGACCCATATCCACCTTCACGCAGTGAAGTGCTTAATCAGAGTTCTGACTCTAAGTCGGAGGTACCCGACCCCACCCAAAAGGCTTGGGCTAGATCAGACAGTGACGAGGTGCCTCCAAGGGTAAGGAGTAGAAAGACAGATGTGTGCTATTTTTTTATTATTAATTAAAGTTTTCTTATGGATGTGATACCCTGGGCACTGTGAAGACCGTGCCCTTGTGCCAGCACTGGTAACAGTATTTTGGAAGGCAGATCATAACATAGGTATTCAGTCAATGGGTTAATGATAATCAACCTGAAGTGCAATATTGAAGCTTCATATAAAATTGGTAATTATTTATAGAATGCAGCTATTTCAGAGAAACAATTTATGATGCAAAGTTAACAAATAATTACCATATTCAGGAAAGAATTCAAAATATCCCTGAGGTTATTGCTCAGAGTTAATATTCCTCTTCATCGGTTCGCCACCCAAACTATGAATCATACACTTATTTAAAATTGAGATGGATCTGAACAAAAAGGAAACATTCAATATATTTCCTCCTCCTCTCCCCCTTCCATCCCCCCTCCCATCCACTGGGATTTGCTTCTTCTGAGTATATTCTTGCTCCCCCCCACCAGTCTTTGCCTTCTGCTGATCCATTCCCGGGCATTTGTTTGGTTCCCTTGAGCTTATTCTCCTAATTCTCATGCTGTTTCAGCAAATTGCTTTGTGCCTCCCCTGCTTCAGTCAAAATGCCATATTCTTTTCAAATGTCTCAGTAGCTGGGAGGGTAGCGGGGCGTGTACGTGTTCGTGTGATAACCATTAAACGCTATTTAATGTTAAGACTAAACATCGAGTTCTATTCAAATTCTGAACAGCATCACAGCTAAGGCTTTTGGCTTTGTGGGTGTTTGTTTACTGCTTTTGGTCATTGATGCTAGCTTGTACTTAGAACATGTGGTTAAGATCTTAAGATTATATTCTGTGGCAGGAGAAGTTTTATCTTCCTGTCCTCTCTGTCCTCTTCATGGGTTTAACACAATCTTTTTTCTCCCAAGGTACCTGTGAGAACAACGTCCCGATCACCAGTCCTGTCCCGCCGTGATTCCCCACTGCAGGGCAGTGGGCAGCAAAATAACCAAGCAGGTCAAAGGAATTCCACGAGGTTTGTAAGCCTATGTGTCCTTGCTTTTCTTGAATTGGAAGGAAAAGGCATATGGGAGGCCAGGCATTGCCAGACAGCTTTTGGCAATGCCTGTAAGAAGATAGTGTTGGATCCCTTTTCAGTAATGATTAATTTCTACTGATGTGGCACATGTGTCAACAAATGCTGACAAAATTTCTTCTTTCCTCTTCTCATTTGAGTTGTCTGCCCTGTAATTTTGGCAATAATTTCAAATATCCTTCAAATTTTGGAACAAATGTGGCCATTTATGAATGTCTTGCCTTTTGGTGCAGCAGGTCAGCTTGGGTATGCCGTGGGGATTACTGGCAGCAGAAGGGCTTGTAACATCTGAAGTGAAGAAACCTCAGAAACTTTCTGGCCTCTTAGCCAGAACCAGATTTTAAGAGGGGGGAAAAGCCTCCATGAGCTGTGACACAGAGCCCCCAAGGTCAGGAAGGGGGAGGAGAGAGCTGACTCCTGAGCTCAACAGAACAATATGGGCAGGCCACCATGGAATTAGCTCACTGGATAGGGGTGAGGGTATTCTGGTGTTCTTTTTGGTTTGTGTTTAGTGCTTAGGATACTTCTGACCCAATTTTAAAACTGCTGCATGCGGGCTGAGAGAATTGTCCACTTCAGGTTATGTATATAAGAATGGCAGGTAGGTAATTCTAAATAAAAGGAGTAGCTTATACCCACCTAAACTTTTTTTTGACCATCATAAATACAGTAGTAGTTATTTCAAAGGGAGCTACTGCCTGGGTTTTGAAGCATTACTGATGCCCTGATCTCAGCGTTAAAGTGTTCTTTCAGTTGAGTTATTAGCAAAACTATTAGAAAACTATTACAGAGAATGATGTTTCAGTTTAGAGCTGAGAATCTGGGACTGAAATGTATGTGACAAAGAGTTTCTTTCCTCCCACGATACAGCAATATAGAGCCTCGTCTGCTGTGGGAAAGGGTGGAGAAGCTTGTACCAAGGCCAGGCAGTGGCAGTTCTTCTGGCTCGAGCAACTCTGGCTCACAACCTGGCTCCCACCCTGGCTCTCAGAGCGGGTCTGGAGAGCGTTTCAGGATGAGATGTAAGTCCTTCTCCTACCCTCTGTAACATTGTGTTTCTTATTTTATTAAGCTGTGAAGCACTCAGTAATTAGAGATGATAACAGCGAACAACCTTTGAGCTTGCAGTGTGGGAGATGGGTTGGCTTCCTGTACCCTCTTGGCCATATCCTTGCTTGGGAAAGGCAGCAGGCACAGAAATCATTGTCAAGCTGTTTGTTTCATTGTTATTGAATTCACATCCAGGCACTGCTGCACTTTCCTATGTGCAAACAGCCCGGCCTCCGCACCCTCATAGCTCCCTCCCTTCCTCTTGTGTGCAAGGGCACATTTTGATATTTGTTGCCTGTCACCTTGGTGGTTGTTGACAGGGTGCAGACTGCCATGGATAGGTCTCAGCTGGCCTGTGTTGGATGATGATGGAGGTTTTCCAGCTTGTGGCCATACTTGAGTCTTTGATTTACAGTTGTTGTGACTATTTACTTTGGCTTCAGACATAGGTCAGTTGCAGCTATGCAAATCACAGTTTATGGTGTTTTTTGTATAGTCCTTCAGGGACAATGTAGTAGTAACCAGTGAAATGTAGGTCTTGTGGTCAGATGCCCATAATAGTCATCTCACATCTCTTCCCCACTCCAGAGTGAAGTAAGAAAACTTATTTTAGCTCCCTGCTTAGTCTGCTTTTTTCTCTGTTCCTTTTGGGGTCTTGGCATGTGCAGCATCATCCAAATCAGAGGGTTCGCCATCACAACGCCATGAAAGTGCACCTAAAAAGCCTGAAGAGAAAAAGGAAGTCTTCAGACCTATCAAGCCTGCTGTGAGTTGCATCCACCTCCCCTCTCCTCCTTCTCTTTCAGGTAGATTCACAAAAAGTACACTGGGAGCTTCATTCAGTGCCATCAGAGGTGAACATCAGCTAGAGTATGAGAGTTTGTAACTGTGGGTCTAGCAGCATGTTCTGGGCTGTGCAATTGCCTGTGCACATCAGTATTGCAAACGTTAGATTTTGCACTGCTTCTGGGATTGATTTCTGCTCTTCGGTCTTCTACCTTCCTAATCCATGCCTTTCTCTCTTTCAATCTTGTGCTTCCTCCCTGGGGCTGGACCAATGATCGTGCATTTGACCTGAATGTGCCAATGCTGGGCTGAATGGTGCAGGGAGAAGTGGTAAGACCTTAAATGTTTCCTACTTTCTGTGAAAGATTTCTGACATTTTCTACATCTGGCTGCTATTACAATTGGTTACAGCTCTGTGTCTCGTTGTAATTTGGGGAGCTCAATGGGTTTTCACAGTATTTCTGTCTTTCCTTGAAACTTTCTTCAGTAGCCATATCTCTTATGACACTGCAGTTAGTCATAAATCAGGATAGCTGGGTTTCAGAGTATGCACATTTTTCTATGATATGACAAGACCCCCTTAGGTTGACTCTTCTGGTGCTTGAGTTTATGAGAAAGTGAGTTTTGGTAACTGTTAGGAATGGGTAAGTCAGAGGAAACAGTACTGCTGGGGCAGTGGAAACACAGAAGTGAACAAACTCGGGCTCTAATCCTGCAGGTTTGTCTTGCAAACTCTTCTTCTCTCTTACTTGCAACATCAGTTTTAACATTTTTTTCTTCCCTCTCCCAACAGGATTTAACTGCATTGGCAAAGGAGTTGCGAGCAGTAGAGGATGTGCGACCTCCACATAAAGTAACGGATTACTCATCCTCGAGTGAGGAGTCAGGGACAACAGATGAGGAAGATGATGATATGGAACAAGAAGGAGCTGATGAATCTACTTCTGGACCAGATGATGTCCGAGCAGTGTTAGTCCCTCTAACAGTGTTTTGCATCTCTTTTGCCTTATAGGGGATTGAAGGAAAAGGATGCTAGCTAGCATTTTGGCTTGTATGTTAGTTCTTTCAGCTTGCTACAATCTGTGAGCAAGACATAGCAGCCTCATATGTTCATATATTCAAACACTAAGGATAGTCTTCTCAATGTCCTTTCCCTCTTCTCCCTTCATTTGCTGCAAAACGAGAAACTTGCAGATTTTTTTTTGATGGAGAGGCTTTTCTAGGCAGCTTATGTAAATATTCCACTCTGGCCACACTACAGGTTAATTCTGAGTATGCCATGATGCAGGGCAGTGACAGCCAGGGCACTAGTGCTGTTATCTCACTCCAGTTATTTCTTGTCTGACAAATAGGTCAACGTTGAACTTGAGCAATGGTGAAACAGAATCAGTAAAAACCATGATTGTCCATGATGATGTGGAGAGTGAACCTGCCTTGACTCCTTCTAAGGAGGGCACCTTAATTGTTCGACAGGTATTGCTTTTCCTTCCCTGTGCAGTGCTGCACCCTTTCTGTGCTCATTAACCCACTCGCTCATTCACCCATGCTGTTTCTACATTATATTTGTTGTTCGTATTATCAAGACGCAACTGTAGAGAAATTCAGATGAGCAAGATGTTTGATGCATGCAAAGAGGAGAGTAGCCCTTCACCCCTTGCTTCTGTTTTGCATGCTTTCCAGTGACACTCATGGCAGCACCATGTAGAATATTTCATAGTCTGTGGGAGAGAAGGGTAGAAAAGCTGCAGGTGTGTGAAGCAAGTACCTGGAGCAACAACGTAGTTTAGTTTTAGCACAGAATCAAATATGTGTCTCAGGAGTGAGGCTGGGAGGGAGCTGGGGTGGGAGCACTCAAGGTTTTTTAAAATTGTTTTGATTGTGTAGTTTAGGGCATACAGACCACCCAGATAACATACACACACATGTACATGCAGATTCACACAACAGTTGGTGTGAGGGAGAAGCAAAATAGGTGGTGAGGCAGAAAATGTGGACAGAGTAGAGTGCTGTGTTGTTGCCTTTGATTCTGAAAATATTGCGTTCTTGTCCCAAACATAATGGTTCCCTGTTTTTAAATGAACTTGTGTGTTAATGAGCGTGCTAGCTTATAGGAGTTTCCTCAGTAATCGCATTTCTGAGTTTCACAACTGAATGCCAATTTCTTAATTAAGTCCTCTTGTTTGAAAATTAAGATTTCATGGTTATTGTTTTAAATAGTTAGCTGAAGGGATTCTCCAGAAAGTCCAAACTGCTATCTGTGTAGGGTCTAAGTTAGTTTTAAACAAAACAATAGGGAAAAAAATCCTCACCCCACCTCCAAAAATGTTCTTGTCCCTGTTGTGGTGTTGGACTTAGCAGCACAGTTACTGTTCTCTTAATTGGTGGAACTGGCAGTGCAAGTCAACCACATGAACCAAGCATTTGCCTGCTGGTGGGAATTTCTTGAATTCTAGTTGCTCTGCCCACTTTCCCTTTCCATGCAGGCATCAAAGCATGGATTATAAGCTTATTAAAAAAAAAAAAAAAGAAAGAAAAAAATGTGAAAAGGTAGGAAGTGAGGGAGAGAAGGAGAGAGGTTGTTAGGGATATAGACTTTTAAGCAGCACTTGAGCAAGACAAGTGTGCCTGTTTTTTCTACAGAGTACAGTTGACAAAAAGCGTGCCAGCCATCATGAGAGCAATGGCTTTGCCGGTCGCATTCACCTCTTGCCAGATCTCTTACAGCAAAGCCATTCCTCCTCCACTTCCTCCACCTCCTCCTCCCCATCCTCCAGCCAGCCGACACCCACCATGTCCCCACAGACACCCCAGGACAAGCTAACTACTAATGAGGTATGTCTTACACCACAGCTGGCTGCTTTCATAGGGTTATAGCAGCATTGCCTAGTAGCTAGTTTGCAAAGGAACTCCAGCCAATCTCCCCTGCTTTTTTTTTTCTGTCACCTTTGTTCCCACCTCCCAAATAACACATTTCAGTTCTGTGTAAGAAGCCCTTAACTCTAGAGCAGTCCCACGCCAAACTTGCCAGTTTACTATTTTTGCTTCCTTTTAGTGAGTCATTAATTGCATGGCGTTCATTTTAAACTAAACTTGACTACTGCGTTTTCAAGCCAATACTCTTTTTAATTCTGTTTTATTCCGGGAGCAGGCTAATTGCAAGTAATGTGCCTCTTCAGAATTAGCAGTTAATTTTGGCTTTGTCAGTAAAGGCTGGACTAGTTTCTCCACACATATGAGGAGCTGCTTGTTGAAACTCACCCAATGGGAGAGGAAGTGGCTGTGGAGGGATTTTGCTCACTAAAGCTTGCCATGTGGGCTGGGTGAACAAATCAGGTGTTGCCTGGGAGGGTTGTAAAAGCCTGAGGTATTGTTATTTTGGAATAATGAATGGGGGAAAATATTTGGGTTTTTTTCCTAGTATGTGTGTACTCTGAGAAGCAGCTGTGTAAAGATGACTGTTATCCCCCACTGCTGATTATGTCCAGGTGGTGAAGGCTTTACCGTGGGGGAAGCTCCCTCTTGCTGTCCTGGGCTGATCCCGGGACGGTGCCTTCCTTTAGGGAGTGCAGGTGGGAAAGCCTGGTCCTTCCCGTGTGTTAACCCCTCGCAGCAGAGGAGGTGCACGCGTGCGGATGAACAAAGGGCCGCTCGCCCTTCACCAACCCCAGCAGTGAGAGAGGAGCCTTGTCTGGTCTCTCCACTCCTGGCTGGGTGGCCAGCCTGGCTTACAAGGAGAGCCTCTGACAGGCTCTGCCTGTGGTACAGGGCAAGCAAAACTTGAGAAAAGAACCTGCTGCTTCTCAGGGTAGAGTCCTGCCATGGAGGTGTGCAAGTGTTGTGATGAGGAGAGGTTGCAGTGAGCTGGGTGGGTTTATGGCAATGCACATGTTTACCAGATAATCAAAAATGCTTCTTAACCACATAGCAGGTGGGTGGGAGGGAGAGTTTCCTCCTGGAAATTCATTTAGCTTTATACATAATTTCCAGCTGTGCTTCATTGTTTTTTGATCTTTCTAAAAGCACACTCTTGTAGGTTATAGAGATCAGTTGATTGATCCAGGGGTATGCTTGCTCATTACTTTGGTCTAAGCAATACGTAAGCAGGGTTCAGTTAACTCAGCTTGGGAAGTGGGGCCTGTGGCAGTGCCTGGTGATGAAGGAGTCTTTTGGTGTTGGGCTGTTCAGGGCAGGGATAAACTCCAAAGACCCATTGCTATTTTTTTTCTGTAGAGGCTTAGGAAGATCAGATGTTGAGGATTAGTTGATGCTAAAGAAGTGTCTTGTAACAACGTTTGCATAAAACTGAGCAAAAACCCAGTACTGCTTAGTATAACTTAGCACATGCACACTCTTTATATATATATACACTCTTTTTTTTTTTTCCACTTGTCCCATTCTGCTTCAGATATGTTGTCACTGTAATACTAAACTGGCAAGGGTTTTTAAGTTGTTCCATTTCCACTTTTAACAGTTCATTGTTTCACTTGTCTTCCTTTCTTTATGTTTTTTCATGTTTAGACCTCATAACTCAACAAGCACCAGTGATTTTATCC
The DNA here is from genome assembly GCF_017590135.1 of Pyrgilauda ruficollis. Taxonomy (NCBI): domain Eukaryota; kingdom Metazoa; phylum Chordata; class Aves; order Passeriformes; family Passeridae; genus Pyrgilauda; species Pyrgilauda ruficollis. The sequence continues at coordinate 3,196,093 of NW_024521428.1, read as the reverse complement.
ACTACATATTCATAATGTCATGTCACTGTTTGCTACACCTTCCACACTAATGAGCCCCTTTGTTCGATACAGGTTTAATATGTTGCTTTGTCAAATAAAGGTGGAAGAATCTGCTGCAGCTTTCTGGCAAGAGGCTCAGGTTAAACAAAATAGGGAGAATGAAGAGTAGCAAACATTGAAACATAGTCCATCATAGAAGTGAATGCTTGATCCCAGATGGTTCTGATTTTGTTGCACAAGCCAAGAGATCAAACTTCATAATTTAATTAGCTACCTCAATTCAGGAGATGCTTCATAAATTCAAAAATTGTAGGTAGGGGCAGCTTGCAGATAAAATAGTATACATACATTTAAGCAGATTTTCAAAAGGAGAGACATTCCCTCGCTTTGTGCCTGATTGTAGTGGTCTGTACTAAAAAGCTTCGCTAGCAGCTGAGGTTCAGGGACGACAATTCAGCTAATTGCATTTTGCTGTAACATGTGCAGTGTGCATATGTATCTAGCTCAGGTGTGGTGCCTGCAGTGCATTGTGTTTCTTTAAAGGAAGTATAAAAGCTTGGGGAGGCTCTGTAGCATAATTCCATAGTGACTTTAAAATGTTGGTGTTTGTTATCCATGCTTTTTATTGTCATTAATATTAATAAAGTTGAAATTTACATTGCAGACTCAGTCCGCTAGTAACACACTCCAGAAACACAAATCTTCCTCCTCCTTTACACCTTTTATAGACCCCAGATTACTACAGATTTCTCCATCTAGTGGGACAACTGTGACTTCTGTGGGTAAGTAAAGTAGCTGAAGACGACAATTAAAAAAGGGTTCAGTGACTTCAGTGGCTCTTTAAAGTACTTAAGAATGTTACCATCATGCTTTTTATTTCTTTTGCAATGGATTGCATAATTTATTTTCTTTTTCCATTTACATTTCTTACAAAAATTAGGACTCTCTCAGTGTTCTCAGTTACTGATTTGGTTTGTACGATGTAAAAAATATATGTCCAGAATCCAGCACTTGAATGGTATTACATGCACGTTACTTTTTTTTCTTTCAGTAGGATTTTCTAGTGAAGCAATGAGATCAGAGGCAATAAGGCAAGACCCTACACGGAAAGGATCAGTTGTCAACGTGAACCCCACAAATACACGGCCACAGAGTGACACACCAGAGATTCGCAAATACAAGAAGAGATTCAATTCCGAGATACTGTGTGCGGCCTTATGGGGTAATGCAAACGTGTTCTTCCCTTGCCATTCCTGAAATGTAAATGTGCCAGTATGCCAGTAGGAGCTTTTAGCCTCTGATAATGTATCTCCGAAACTGTAGCTGTTTCACTGCTTTATTCAGTGCTTGTTTATATCTTTTCTGTTGCAAGATCTGATTATTATTGTGTTTTTAACAGTATGCTGCTTCTGCTTTGTTATAATTTCCCACTGGTACATATATGCTTCTGATGGCACAGTTTAGACTGAGAATCATAGAATCATTAAGGCTGGAAAAGACCTCTGGGATCATCAAGTCCAGCCTTTGACTTAATTCCACTGGATCAGCTAGACCATGGCACTGTTCTGCATCCAGTCATATCTTGAACTCTTTCAGGGATGATGACTCTTATCACTTCTGTGGGCAGCCTTTTCCAATGCTTAACCATACTTTCAGTGAAAAAGTTCTTCCTGGTGTCCAACCTGAGCTTGCCCTGTCATAGCTTGAGGCTGTGTCCTCTTTTCCTGTCACAGGTTGTCTGGGAGAGGCTTCATGCAGTTCATCAGGATGTTCTTTTCAGCCCTTTCTAAGCCCTGCTAGTGCATCCCTTGCAGCTTTTGGGAGCTTGTAGTAGTCCTTGCACTGTACACCTGGTGCACACAGGGTAGTATTTTGAAAAATTATAATCTTCTTGAGGTTCTTGCTAATGTGTTGTTGCAGGGCTTGATTAAGGTGTGTTGTGTAAGGTGACTTGTCGCCTCAGTCATCAGTTTATGTAGGAAAAGAGATGGAAAGATGGAAAAGAAGAGGATAGAGGAACATTTCCCATTCTGAGACATAGCTTTGTTAAGAGTGATTACTGCAGAGAGAAGCTGGGTATGAGATGTCAGCTGACCAAGTCTGTCTGGTCTTCTTGTCGCTAGGGATAATTTGTGTTGGTGTCAGACAGTCAGGATCCCACACCTCATCAGCCTTCGAGCAGGACCTGTTGCCTGCTACAGTGTGGAATCTCTGCTGCAACCCCTAGTGAAGGCTTTTCTGTGTTGTTGGTTTCCTGGCCAGAATCTGTGAATTAATTTTTTCATTATCTAAATATTAATAGTTGATGCTTGTGTATGTTACATACATACTTATCTAGTATCCCTAAACTTGGCAGATTATAAATGCACATGCAGCTCATTAAAAAAACTTAGGAAGAAGAGAATTGGCCATTGCCCTAAGCTATATGATTATTGTAAAGGCAACACAGTCCCCTCTCTTTTTTACTTTTTTTATAGCTCTTTCCAAGGCTTTAGTTCTCTTTTGGGGTTATGTCCAGCATTTGCTGTTTCTCAGAACAGCACTTTTGTCCCAATCTTCTTTCCTGCAAAGCTGTGTCAATGAAATAGCTCTCCCAACACCTTGTCTTCCTATCTGCTGTTTTCTTTATTTCCAGAATTTACTGGTAAGAATTTTTGCCTCAGCACTATTTCTGCTTGAATTCCTGTGTAACATTCTCTGATAAAGATATGGCTTGTGCAAATGTAAACTTTCAGGCTGTGAGAGGCCAAAGGCAGAGAAAAATCATATGGTGTCAGTAAAGATGACTCATAGTTTCTCTGATCTGCCTTGTTTTGCCAGTAGCAATTCTTGTTAATGGTTTTATATTTCTTTGATCTATATATCTGTCTGTTAGGGTGGTTTAAAGAATAGGTGTAAAATCCTAGAGGTGTTTTACAGCTGTAGCACGGCCCTTCATTGAACATTTAGGGCCAAATTGATGGTGATACAAGTTGGTACACATGCTTACTTCTTGATAATGTTAAACTTCCCTTACTCTTTAAAAAAATGAAACCATTTCATGGTAATGCTTTCTATTCAAAAAGAGGGGAACTTGCTTTGCTTTGCCTTTACCAGTGGTAATGCCAGTAGTATCTGGCAACCTGCTAATTGCTTAGGTCTCTGATGCTGTTTCTTCTGGCTCTGAGTGGTGAAAGTCAATGTTAATTACATGGATGCAGTAACACAGATTCTTACACCCAGCCTCCACAGACAGCCTGTACTTTTTCAGGAAGCGTTTCCATTTGTTTGAAAAAACAGAACTGCTTAATTGTAGGTTGGCAGTAGAAGAGCTCTGCTGTCTGTGAGTGAGGAGGGTGTCTGCACTGTAAAATACAAGCCCTGCTTGCCACCAGCGTAGTGCCTCATTGGTTTCATCTGAAGTGCAGATAGCTGTGGGAAGGGGCTGGGCACAGGTGTGCATGAGAGCTCAAAGCAGGAACAGCTGCACCAGGAAGGCAGCAGAGGTGACGGTGGAGGCAGGAGCAATGGAGTCCTGATGTACAAAGAGGGGAAGGGTCCCTGAGGAAGCAGTTTGCATATGGCTTGCTTTGAATTGTACCCACCCTGGAAAAGGTGCAGAAATGCATGTTGAAGCTCACAGCTTTAGTCAGTGGGTACTGGAGCTGCAGCAAGGAGACCAGCTGCTGGGCGCTTCCTTGGCTGGTTTGGTGCTGCTTCAGCCTGTGCTAAGCACTGACTTGTGCTTAGCACGAGCTCTCCCTGCTTCCTTCTGCCATTCCCAATCTGAGGATGTCTCAGTAACAGGGACAGGCTGTGTGAAATGCTCTTGGGTGAAATTGCCATTGCCCAAGGGGGCTGTGGGGTGGGATCCAGTGGGTGCAAACCATGTGGGAGATGCAGAGGTGAGAGGTGGGCAGCACAGGGATGAAGGAAGTGTCAGCAGCTGAAGGAGAGCCTGGAGGGTGATAGGCCTCCCAGGAGAAAGTAGCAGAACAGCAAAAGTAAGCAAAGATGCCTTGGGACTGCTGGGACCTCTGAAGTTTTCTTACTGAAAAGGGTAGAGAGAGGATAATGGAGAGATGCATGATAATTTCTGAACTCGCTATGGGCTACATCTGTTTTTCTTATCCACCCAGAGCCTTTTAAGAGTGCTCCAGGACCAGCAGCTCAGCCCCCTCCCCACCATTACTGCTTCCCCCTAACACCCTTCCCCCTTTAAGAGACTCCTTGTGCCCCCTGGGTCAGGCTTAATGTGCCCGTTTTTTTGCAAGCCTCTCCCATGCCTGCTATCCAAGGGGGTGTTTAGGTGAGCAATAATGCTCTTTTTCAGTACTCTGAGAAGGCACATTGCTGCTGTGGGTGCAGACTGCACTGAGGTACACACACCCACCTGGGCCCACCTGCTCTATCAGAAAAGGTTCATTATGGGATCAGCCCAGATGGCCCACTGGCGCCAGTAAAGTTGTATGTGGGGGTTAATTGTCTGACTAGGGATTAAGACCATTAAGCAGCATAACTATCTTGCGTGAGTTTTGCTTTTCTTACTTCATTATTTTATTGTGCTAAAGCATGGCAAGTTTTATATTGGGATTGCAACATGGAAGTCTAATAAAGTGAGTCATACATTTGATGTGATTTCCATTTCCTGTGCTGTACGTGAACTGTCTCTGCAAAATTTGTGAGCTTCTGGACTTAAACACTATTGCAAATAAATAGTTATGAAATTTAAGAGTGATATTAATAGATATATAAAACTTAGTCCCATATATATCTATTATATAAAAAATGTAATTGATTCTAAATAGTAAGGTTTTATGGACTCTGGGAGTTTTCCAGTGGACCTTTGGACCTTTGTGTAAAGAAACTGACTTTTCTCATCTATATTTGCTTGATCTTTAGGAGAAGCCTGTGGAAACACAAGATTACTGTAGTTCCTCTAGTTTTAACATTAAGATGGAAAAGATTGTTGTGAAAGTGGGAACAAACCCAGTGCCTACCTTTTTGTGGAAGGGCTGCAGCACAACCTGTTTCTCCCAGTGGGAACTGTTTTTATTGCCATGTCCTTGTCAAGAGCATCCTGCTACCACCCCCCTAAGAACAGCTAACACATCTTCGGAATGCACAGGCTTGCATACCACTTTGTGCCTCACCCCTCCTTCCAACACTAGCATGCCTTTTTTTTGGAAACTGGTGCTCTAGAAAGCTTTCTGTGGTCTACCAGTCTTTTACTCTCTTGAATGCTGTTTGGTGTCGGTAGTCACTGTGGGCAGGCAGTGTAGAGAGCCTCTACATCAGGAGAACTTTTAGGCTACAGGCAATAGAGACATCTCAGCAGTGGTTGGACCTGCTTGAAACAAGACAGTTGTTGTATCAATCATCAGTTCCTCAGAATATGTGAGAAAAAGTCCTTACTAACTTGGATCTCTGGTTTTGTTTTTTCTAGGAGTGAACTTGTTGGTGGGCACTGAAAGTGGTCTGATGCTGCTAGACAGAAGTGGACAGGGGAAGGTTTATCCACTCATCAATCGAAGACGATTCCAGCAAATGGATGTACTTGAAGGGCTGAATGTCTTGGTGACAATTTCTGGTAAGGTTAACTGTTGAATGTTATATTTTTACCTCCATGTGGCATAGTATGGCAGAAAGATTTTCTTGGCAGCCTGTGCTTTGAGGGGGAAGTCCTGACTGAATCAATGGGTTTTCCATCCTTTCATCTCTGAGTCTACAGTTTATTTCTGCAAGTGAATCGTTTTCCACACAACACCCATGCCTGCTTGCTCCCTGTCCTTCCTTCTGTGAGGTGACCTTTAAAAATGCTGCATGAGTTTGTGGGAAATGTCTGACTTTGTTTCCTTGTTCAGTATTTGAGAGCTGGAAGTTAACGTTTTGTGCAGTTTGGGAAATAGCATTCTTTCCCTCTGTCATGATTGCTTTCTACCTGGCCTCTTTCTGACTACACTACTTGCTCCTTGGGTTTGAGAATGTTTTTCTTCTGTGTTAAAATCTGTAGAATGGGGAAAGCTCTGGCAAAATAGGGAAGTAAGAGTGATTTGCAGTAAAAGTGGAGAGTGAGGAGTACAGTGTGTACATGGTGCGGAAATAAGCAGAGTGACAAGGCAGATTGGTGCCTGGTCTCTCAGTGGCTGCAACTTGGGAATGGCAAAGCAATGGGAGATGAAGGGTGGTGGTGATGCTTGTGTTTGTTTTGTGTGTGCTGATGAAAAATGTGTTTTATGAAGCTTGAGGTTCCAGACTCTTTGGCTCCAGAAAGTTATGGCATAAGTTTAACCTGCTGTTGGACAATTTGATGTGGTGCATTGTTGGTCTTTCTTCACAGGTGTTGTTCAGCCATTTACCTTTTGTTTTGTTTGGTTTGGGAAATCAGCCTTTGCTATGCTGTGTGTGTGTGACAGGGAGAGGATGTTACATGAGCTTTCTTACAGGATTCGCTGTTGTTGTTCAGACCCACCTAAATTTTTTCAAGGCTCAGGAATCTCTCTTAAGTGCTCTGGAGGAGCTCTCTGGCTCTCCCAACACTTGTTCAAAAGGACACATATTAGACAATTCAGTAGAATATAGCGCATTAGCAATGTTGTGTTACCCCAGATCCGAAGAGCCATGCCCGTGCTGCTGTCATCAACATGGGATTTGTTTCTGTCTGGAACAACTGAATTTTATTGGCTTGTCACTTGCTGCATGCTCAGATACTGCTATGCTGTGAAATCTATAAAAAGAGAAAGATGAATCAAGCAGCATTTAAAAATACACAACCTGCTGTGTGTCCTTTTGATGTCTAATGCAGTATGTTAAAATATAAGCTGTTTGAAAGGCACTATTTGATATAGTTTATTCTATAGCAGACCTTGTAAACAAAAATATTGTATGACTTGTGTAAAATCTGTTGGTTTGAAACATACCCTAGACAAATCACAAGTAACTGTGATTCAGTCTTGTGTATAATTGTTTTAAGTTTATTTATTTTTGCATCAGTCACAATTGGAGTACCCTGACACATCCGTTTTCTTTGTTTCCTTCAAAACTATTGCTTCCTCTGTGGAGACACGCTACATTAACCCTTAAGAAATCAGCTGATCTTTGGTTGTTTTATGTCTTTGTGTCTGTGCCATCACCTGTGTTTTATGGGAGGTTACTGGGGTATGAGGCAGAAGAGGCATCCTTGCCTGGCAAAAGGCAGGGCTGGGGGATCATAACAGTGTTATGCCCAAACTTCCCCTTATATCCTGCTTTTGTCTTCTGTGCTGCACAACTCAGTTCTTTACACTCATGCTGGACTTACCTAAGTATCTTTTTATTTGTGATGCATTGCTTCACCTCTCCAGGCAAAATTGGAATGCTGGAGATGAGGGTATGTTTCTGCACGTGGTGTGTTTTGGCAGATTAGTGATGGAACTGTCTCTGAGCTTTGTCCCAGCACTGCTGCAGCTTCACTGGAAGCATTGTTCAGCTCACTGTGGTGCACTCAGGTGTATGTTCCCCTGAGTTTTTTGGAAAGTGATGTGCTGGTGGTGGTAGGGTTTGAAAGGTGTCACCGCATTGTGTGAAGAAGTTGCAGTGTGTTAGGATTTTGAGAGGATTGTCACCTAAACCTGTTTTTAACAGACACTTGAGTCTGAAAACATGAAATCAGTTCTTGGCCCAATTTATATTTGAAATACAGAACTTTCTGACAAACAATGTTTTTGATATTGAGATACTGAGCCTGCTAGAAACGGTACAAGAAAGCCTTGCAGGTAAAGCAAGAGTAGTTGATTGGTGCTTCAGTTCATGCTGTTGAGAGGCAAAAAACATAGTTTAATCTGCTCAGGTGATACAATGCAGAGTCATAAAAATGCTGGAGGAGAGAGTGGCAACGTGCATGCAGAACACGCTCCAGCTGTGGCTCCCTGAGGGTTTTGCCAGCCCAACTGGCTGATGGTGGCACCAGGAAGGTAAGAGATGACAGAGTGGAAGAACTGGTTGGAATCTGCCTGCTTAATATTTAAAAACCACAGTGACAATAAAAACAAAAATCTCAATATAGGAAAAAGGACTTTGCATTTGAAACTATGTCTTTGGGAGAATCCAAGCTGGGGGTTCCCATAGAATTTGCTGTCTGATTAGTTCATTTGATGGCTGGAGCAGAGTTTTCTTTCTTATTTCATGATCATAAAGACTAGGTTCCTGCAAAAAGTCAAAAAAAGCCAGAATTTTGAGAGCTGTTTAAACTGACTGGTAGAGCTTTACAAGGAGAAGGATCTAATCTCCCCCACTCCAAATGTGAACATTAAGAGCAGCACAACTTGTTGAAATAAATGCATAGCCATGTTTATATAACTAACCGGTTCTGCTCTTTTCATGTCAGGCTGCAGAAAGGCAGAGGAATTTCCTGTCTTGTGACTTTTCCTTGTGGTCTAGACACCAGAACACAATGGGAACACACTTGAGATATTTCTCAGTTGTTTTGAAAAATATTTCTGGTTGGAGAGAAATACCCTGGTGCATATCATGTGAATCAAAAGGAAAAAAGTAGCCACATGCTGGGAAATTCCCACGTGTACTGTTTGTTCTGAGTCTTAAAGTTGGACTAAGCTACTGGGGAACCTACAACCATGGAAATATCTGAGGCAGAATTTGTCTCCTTGTGGGTAGGGACTCAGCATGGTTTTGAAAGCATTTGGTACATTGTAGAGACCCTGAGCCCTCTGAGCTCTTTCTTGCCCAGAACTGCTGTGCTTCTGATCTGAACTATGTTTCCTATTTTTCAGTGTTTTTAAAAGAGCCCGTGTGGCTATCATTTGCAGTGTTTTCATGGAAGGACCATTTCTTGGTTACATGTGGGACTTCTGGAAATAACTGTTTCCTGAACCAGTCCTCCAGATCTTGAGAAAGCTACAGGAGTGGTAGGGATTTACCCCTTTATGAAACACGGTTTACTAAATATTAAGTTAGGAAGTAAATCAGGGTATTCATTTACTGCCAAATCTATAATCCCATTTGTAATGGAGATAAACAAAAGATGGTGCAGTGTTACTTCACATCTTGTTGCATGGCATCAGAACAGAAGGGCTTTTAAAACTGAGTAGTAGATCAAGTATTTGCAATTAGCTCTCCAAATCCACTTCAAATTTAAACTTAGTGAACAGATTTTTTTTACTTTGAAACTGCCTCCTTTTTTCCTCCTGTCCTTTCCCATCCAAGTAATCATAAAAAGATTTTTTAGACTCTATGTCTTTTTAATGCAATGGCTTGTGGTGCTGGAGTCCATGGAGAAGCCTCTTTGCAAGCTGTGCTTCCCACACTGCTAACCCAGCCCCTGCAGATGCTTTTCCTGACAAGCCTGGCTCTATTGGGGGATCCCTTGCTATCAGGGTAGGGGGCCTGTGCCAGCTCCAGCCCCCCAGTATGGAGCTGGTTGTGCATAGCAGGATGGTCTCAGTGCTCAGGCCTCTTGTGCTGCTGCAACCAGTATCCCCTGAGCAGCCACCTGTGAACTGATCTGTCAGTAGGTATCCTGTGAAAAACTAAGTGACAAATTAAAGACGTTTAGCTGAACTCTGTAGCTGCATCTGGCTGTCAGGCTGCCAGCTGTGTCACCTTGATAGGTAGTGGCTTTTGACAGCACAGACCAGTACCGTGTCGCTTGGCCAGCCCAGCAGTGACTGCAGTACAGGTCACCTGTCTCCCTCTCGCCTCCAGTGGCTAAGAAACACTGGACAGGCACATGGCTCCTCATTGTGTCTGGTGCAGCACCAGCGTGGAGCTGCTCTGCTGACAAGCAGGGTCCCTGAGGGCATCTCCTGTTGCCCTTCCTTTGGAAGAAACCTCATGGAGCCTTGTTAAGTTGCTACTGGTCAAAGCAGATATGATCCCCTCCTCAGCCACAGCTTAATCTGTGGAACTGAAATGGTTCCAAGCAGCAAAGCAGCTGGAGAAAGGAGGTGCAAGCTTTGAGTATGTGCATGTAGGGCCATCTTCTCACTAGCTCAACAAATGCTTTGTAGGCCATTAGTTGTTAAAGAATCAGGGGTAAAGTTTATCAGGAACGTTGCTTTGCATTCTAAGAGGTCTTCTTGTATTGAGAGTTAAAAGTCTGAGCTGTATTTATGACGTGGCAGATGGGGTGTCAGTTGAAGATAGGGCAGCCTGGGCAGGTAGCTTCTTTCACCTGTGGAGAAGAAACACCTCTCACAGTTTCTGTGTGCAGCCTGGTAAGTATTACACCCTTGCAGCTCAAGGGAAGGGCTGCTGACAAAGCAGACATCAGCTTTTAGCAAGCAGAAGTTTCAGGTCTCACGTTCCATCCTGCTGCTCTCCTACAGTTTTGTGTCTAAAAGAGCCGTTCTGACTCAGTTACATATATATTTTTAATCTCAGTGCATGACTCTTTGGTGCTTTTGTTGTGGGAGTTCCCTGTTCTAGCGAAAGTTGTCTTGGTCCTAAGAACCAGATAGCTGAAGAGTTGTTCCCTTGAGTTTGTCATTTATGTTTATGTGGTACTACCATGTGTATCTGTCACTGATTAACTGGGAAAGCGCGTGTCTGGGTGGAGTCTGGAGTGAAGCTGTTGTGGATGAAAAACTGAGGGAGATTTCTGTGGTTGCAGCATTTTCTCCTTCATTGCCGGTTTGTTTTGCAGAGCATTCTGTTTGCCTGGGTAGGGCTTTTTGCAAGTACCTTCCTGTGGAGATAAACCATTTTTTTTTCATTTTGTGGTCAGGTAAGAAGAACAAGTTGCGAGTTTACTATTTGTCGTGGTTAAGAAATAAAATCCTTCACAATGATCCTGAAGTAGAAAAGAAACAGGGCTGGACAACGGTGGGCGACTTGGAAGGCTGTGTGCACTATAAAGTTGGTGAGTAGCAAATGCAGTAATCAAATAGTTGGGATAAAGGATGGCTGAGAAAGGGAACTGCAGTGCATGTAGCTGTTGGGTTTGTTTTATGTTTAGCTGTCTTACCTGTTTCTCAGTGTGAACTTGCTGGCAAAGCACCAAAGTAGATGGCAAGTTACAGGGTTAGATTGAAGGTGAGAGGGGTTTTGTGGTGGGTTGGGAAGTGGGAGTTTGCAAATCCCATCTATCTCCTTCCTGTAATGGATGGAACTTCCAGAAGGGTGCTGATCTGCGCAGTGAGGGCTGGTAACATTTCACCATCTCTTTAGGTAATAGAGCGATTGTCGTCCCCAGCAACTGCTTCCTTTGCTAACAAGTTTCACATATCTTTTACCATGATGAATTTACGTGCTGGAATGGATTGAAAAAGTCTCTCTTTAATGTAGATTTTAGAGACTAGGAGAAAAAAAAAGTGGGAGGAGAAAGAAAGGCCAGGTAGCAGATGAGCTTTGGGGGAGAATTTGGGAACAGAAGCATGTAGGTAACTTCAGGGTGATTCACTGATTCCTCTTAGATCATGAAATTCCCTAATGCCGTCTCAGATCTGCTGCAGTACAGTTACAGAATTAAATGTGTTTTCACCAGGCAGGTGCCCTTTGAGTGGTTTTAAGTAATTTAAATGGATTTGGGTATAAAAACTTCCACCAAAGCTGGTGAAAGACATGTAGGATTCACAGCCCGCGGAGTATATTCAGTGAGCCTGCTGCCCTGCAGGTGGGAATATGAACCAAGAGCTCTTTCTGCTGCTTCAGTTTCACGGTGCATCCTGGATGGATAATGGGCACTGGATGTTGCCTCTGATTTGATTTTCTCCCAGGAGCCAGCTCAGTTCCTTTCCAGCTGTGTCAGTCAGTGTGGAGCAGCAGCAATCAAACTGTTCTCAGTCCCCTCCCGTCGTGCGTGTGCTCTTGGAAAAACCTGCTAATGGGGCGTAATCAATAACAATGGCAGTAAGTGACTGCTGAACCAGGAGCTTGACCCCGAAAACAATTAATAATGCACTTCTCTGGTATCATACCCCAGGGTGTCAGCAGCATAATGAAGTGGCCTGTTAACAATACATCAGCAGCTATTGAAAGGAGGCTTTCCAGCAGGGAAGCGTCTGAAACAAAGAGCATTCTCTTCCTGATGAAGAGGGGTTTGTTAGCCTGGGCTGCAGCCTGGCACTGAACTTCCCTCTGAAGCACAGAAATACAGTGGATTTTTTCAGGTAGTGCGAGGCCTCTTTGACAGCTGCGCTTCAGTTCCCAAGAAGGAGAGCTCTGCCAGGAGCTGGGCTTGCAGTCTGGACGCTGTCACCGAGGCAGCTGGCACTGATCACTTCCTTGTCTCTTTGATGCAACGGGGGTCTCCGATGTCAGTGTGAAGTGGTATTTATGGATCTCAGTTGCTTCAGGCAACTTTTGGCTCCTCTAAATGAGAAATTGCTCTTTTGAAACTTAAGATTTGGGTGAATTCCCAGATAGCACCCAGAGCAAATAATAAGAATTATCAAATGTCTCCTTTCACAGATGAGGTGGTTTTGTTCAACACCCCCCTCTTCCCCGTGAAAAAAATTCCAGGAAGTCTTGTAAGCTAGACAAGAGCGAACAAAAGCTCTGTTTTTAGTCAGTACAGCTGTGGAGGTTGAGAGACTTTTTTTTATCTGTTGAAGAAGTGTCAAGTTCCTTAACACTTACAGTTCAGTCTTGCTTTCCTGCAGAGTTCAAAGAGCAAGTAGTAGCATGGATCAGTAGTACAATGACACTTTATTTCTGATAAATTATGTGAATTTTTTTTCTTTTTCTCAAATGAGTTATCTCAGAATTTAGGGACAAAGGAAAGTGCTCCACTATTAAGCTTGTCTTTTGCTCTTGAAATTGAGTTATGTTGTAATTTTCATTTCTTCCTCCTTTCCTCTGGGTAATTTTTCCATCAGCTCAATCTAGCACTGTTGTGACTGGAACTGCCAGTAATGGACTCTTCCAGTCATGGCCTTCTTTTATTGGAATGTCCCTGAAAACAGCTTTTCTTGTCTTGGTGACTCAGCACTGTCCAATGTGGAAAAAAAAAAAGTGGAAATAAGTACTAAGTTAATTCTAAAGATGGTAACATGGTCAGTTGCTAGTAAGAGTAATGACTTCTGTAGCATAAATGTATCAAAGAGCTTAACTACTCAGAAGTAGCAATCCTAAAATGCAATGCTACTAAACTCTCAAAATTACAGTATTTCTTCATGCTTACATAACTTGTCTTCTTTCTTGATGTAACTGGAATGACTTTGGCATTATGCTTAATTATTTTTTGTTTCCTTTATTTTCAGTAAAATATGAAAGAATCAAGTTCTTGGTAATTGCATTGAAGAGTTCTGTGGAAGTCTATGCATGGGCACCAAAGCCATACCATAAATTTATGGCCTTTAAGGTAACAGTATATTTCAGCCATAGGTAGGATTTTCTCATAACCACTTGCAGTTATTCCCTTTACAAAAACGTTCTGACATTGTGTCACGGCTATGTTCCAAGTTCTTTGAAAAATCTCCACAAACTTTGTGTTATATTTTAATTTAGGAGGGTTTTTTTTTTTTAATTCTAAGAGTCAATACATTTAAAGGTCTAAATTGTAACTGAGCATAAACTAATAATGACACAACATCACAAGTTTTTGTTTGCTCTCTCTATTAATAAAACATGGGACAGAGAGAAGTGGACTTGAGTCTAAGCTTCTCTGTCTGAGCTCAGCAAGTCATGAAGTGATACTCAGCAATGCTATGGGACTGTTTTTGAATATTGCTAGAATGAAATTGGCTGGTTTGGTGTAATTGCCAGGCTGGCTTACAGACAGTTACTGTGGGTTGTGCAGATGAAAGTACTACAGGAGTGCCGAATTGCCCCGAACTTTGGCGAAAACAATTCTTAATAAAAAAACAAGTAAACCCTACAGAATATAGCCTAGGTGACTGAAATGCAGCAGTTTGCAGAGTAATCTGTCCATGGGAGATGTGTCAGCCTAATGGGTCTGCTGTCCAGGGACCAGAGGGATGTGGAGGAATAAATCCACAATGTATGCATGTGAGCATGTTTTATAAACCCCATTGTTGTTCTAAGCAGTAAAGTAAATCTCACTGATGGTTGTCTCACAGTCATTTGGAGAATTGGTACATAAGCCATTGCTGGTGGATCTAACCGTAGAAGAGGGTCAGAGACTAAAAGTGATCTATGGCTCCTGCGCTGGCTTCCATGCTGTTGATGTGGATTCAGGATCGGTCTATGATATTTATCTACCAACACATGTAAGAGCTGCTGTTGTGTCTGGGTTTTTCTCTTCCGTTCTGGTGGGTCACCCCCCACCTCCAACCCCTTCCTTTCCCCAAATGACCGATGTGTCAGGCTGTCCTTGTGGATCACTGCCAGATGTTTGCAGTGGTATATTGGGTGCAGGGGTCTGAGCAGATAAGGCCACATGTGCTGTGGAGTTTGTGTCTCACAGTCAGTCCTCACCTCATAGTCAGTGTGTCTCTATGGTTTGGAGTTGCTCACTCAGATCTGATGAGGACCAGTGTGACTGTTTGAGGGGTGGCAGCTGAATGGCTGAGTACCCTGCAAATGTCCAGCAGCACAAATGACATAACAGCCCAAGGATGGGTTTCGAAAGGGTTGGCAAAGACCAGGTGACCTTAGCTACCAAGGTTTCCTGTTCACTGTACACAGAGGTGTCAGATGGGCCACCCCAAGCACTATTCAATGCAGTGCAGAGATCTGAGGTCTGCATTTGCTCTGCTGCCCCAGGCTCCCTTTTTGCACATGGAAAGAAATGGGGACCCTTACAGAGAAATTAATCTTTGCTCATTTAGATGTCTGCCTTAAGATGAGAGGATTTCTGCTCCAGGGGTTTACAGATCTTGGTCACTGTGGTGTCTAGCTTGAGGGCAGCAGATATGACTTGTAAAGTTAATGAATTTGGGACTTGATGATCTTTAGGGTCCAAGCTATCCCAAGCCATCCTATGATTCTGTGAATCCCTGATGTGACAGCCAAAACCAAAATTCCCCATCCCTTTCTTCTAGCACAGGCTCTGCAGCATTAAATTGCTTTCCCTTCTGTCTCTGTAGATCCAGAGTAGTATCCAACCTCATGCAATCATCATCCTCCCAAACACGGATGGGATGGAGCTGCTGGTCTGCTACGAGGATGAAGGAGTTTATGTCAACACATATGGAAGGATAACCAAGGATGTGGTTCTGCAGTGGGGAGAAATGCCAACTTCAGTTGGTAAGTGCCTCTGGTGAGCCGTGTGCTCTTATGGAGTGTGAGTCTGTGTGCACATGGGCAGAAGGAGGGAACACCGAGTGTGCTGCTTCTGCATCTGAAGTCAGTGCTGTATTGTTTCTGGAAAACAACTGTGCAAAGTGAAGAGTAATCATATGGATCTGCTTTGTGCTAAAGCTTTTGTGAATAAAACCCAAACAATCAAGTTGAGGAGTTCATGATTGAGAAATTCACCATGACTTCTTTAGGTCCTCTGTACCTCTGTAGAAATTCACCATGACCTGCTGCAGAATTTTTTGCTAGACAGCCACAAAATTGTGGAAACCTTTCAGTATTAAGGCATATAAAGTGGCAGATGAGTAAAATATTATGGATAAGTCTATGTAGACAACAAAAGGTGTACCTCATTTGATGTCTTTAATTCACCTTCAGATTGCTCATCTCTCCTAGCACCACTCTCCCTCATCTCTCCGGCTCAGAACAAGATTGAGAGTGAAAGCAGTGAGTGTAGTACACAAGTACACACCAGAATCCCTCCTGCTTGTGCTGCTGTAATTCAGTGCAGAGCAAAGCAAGGGCTGTAGGCACACTCTCCTTTTGCTGGGCAAGCACATTGCATTTTATGGGCTGCACACATTGGGAAAGGACTGCTGATAGCTGTTTGAGCAACACGAGCAACAATGCAGGAGGAAATTTAAAGAAGTTAGATGCACAGCAGGGAACATGCTGTGCTGATTAACTCTTGACTAGATCTAAAAGCAAGCAGAATATATCAGCTGGCAGATTCCAGAGCCTTTGGAGACTTGAATGCTTGTGAAGTAGTCAATGGCACTTAGACCATCAACACCATCTGAACTTCTCATCTGGCAATTTTTAGTAACTATTGCGCTCAGTTAGCACTAGTAGAGCATTTAAAAAGGAATCATTTTCCATTGGGATGGTGTATGCACTGTTGGTGTACATTATACTATAGTAGATAATTTGATTTAATTTCACTGAAAACTAATATGAATATGTTATATAAAAGGAAAGTACTGTAATGTTAAATATTTTTTAATTTTGCTGGCTAGGAAGTCCTTTTTATTCTTCTGTTAAGTATGCATGCAAATCAGAGGCAACAGCTTAGTTTTCATTAGTTCCCTTATGTTATTTTTGACAGCATTCCTGAAACTGTCCATCAAATTGCTTTGTGAATATACCTTTTTATATTGCTGGTGACTTTACTTTTTATTTAATTTGCTTATTGCTATCAAAAATAGATTTTTTTTCCTCATGCTACTACTAATCTGTGTTACCTGTGACACTCGAAGGAAAAATGTTTGATTTGTTGTTTTATTTGTGCACAAAGGAATGCAGTATGTCACATAATAATATTTCTACTTTGAGAGCTTAATGTGAACCTCTTGTGAGATACACAGAATGATCTTCAGTTTGTTTTCTCAAGGAGATTATCAGTTTTTCAATTATTACTCCTTTTAAGAGAGGCTAGATAATTTTTTACTAGTTTTACCTTTCCCTCTCATTCTTTGTTTTTGCTGACAAGCTCCATCAAGGAGGGAAATAACACACAAGACATAGAGCTGGTGCTTGGGACATACTGTAGTGGATGGGCTTAGTCTATTTAAACCTTGGCTTCTGCTTTCTCCTAGTCAACACCTAATTAATATGTCTCTTTGTCCCAGACTTGGAAGAAAAAGCCTGTGTAAAAGCTCAATGTTCCTCCTGTTTAATTAAAGGTTATAAAGTTTCCTTTGTTATGAATGCTTAAGGAAGAAGCATATAACATAGAAAACACACAAAAGAAATTAAAATTAAAAAAAGGTATTTTTTAGGCATCTTGAATGTTCGGAGGACAGAAATAGCCCTCTGAACATGTGTGTAGCTACAATAATGCACATGCAGGTAATTTTTAACTAGAGTGTGTCAGGATATTCCATGCTTTTCCCATTTCTCCTGTTGCCCTCTGCCCATCCTAATGTGCTGTTTTCTTTCCAAAGCATACATCCGATCTAACCAGATCATGGGCTGGGGAGAAAAAGCTATCGAAATACGGTCGGTGGAAACTGGACACTTGGATGGTGTGTTCATGCACAAGAGGGCACAGAGACTCAAATTCTTATGTGAACGCAACGACAAGGTACATTCCCTCCCACCAAGTTTTTTGCCAAGATGATAAATGTGTACTTCAGCTGGGTACTTATGTTGGGTTGATCCTGACCAGCAGCCAAACACCCAGCCAGCCTCAAGCTCTCTCCCCTTACCCATGGAAGGGAAAGAAAATAGTCAGAAGGCAAAAAGGCTCATGGATCAAGATACGGACAGTTTAATAAGACGGCAAAAGTTTAATAAGACAGCTTCTACATGCAAGCCAGACAAAATAAAGAGTTAATACATAGTCTCCCATGGGCAGGTGGATGTCCAGATGTTTTCCACACATAATGCTTGCTTGAGAAGGCAGATGTCATTACCACAGCTTTTACTGTCATTCCCTGAGGTTTTATTGGTGTACGTGATGCTGTATATTATACATCCATTTGGTCAGTTTGGGTCAGCTGTCCCAGCATTGTCCCCTTCCAGCCTTTTGCCCATCCCAGCCCACTGGCCTTTTATGGGTGAGGGAGCTGCAGAGAAAGCCTTGATGCTGTGCCAGTGTTGTTCAGCAGTAGCCAAAACACAGATGTGTTAACAACACTGTTTAACACAGGTGCAGAGCCCTGCACCCTACAGGCTGCTATGAGGAGCATCAGCTCCATCCCCACCAGCCCAGACTGCAATTGCACTGCAGATACTGTGACAGTGAAGGCACATTCAAACCACTGCTGTCCTGCCTGTTGAATTTGCCAATCTCTTTTCTTTGCAGGTTTTCTTTGCCTCCGTGCGGTCAGGTGGAAGCAGTCAAGTCTATTTCATGACCCTTGGCAGGACTTCACTTCTGAGCTGGTAGAAGCAGTGGGATTTGGAGAGGAATTGCTGACATCCAGAGTCTGAGATCTTCATAACTTGGAATTATTTTCAACTGGAGTACAGACCTGCACGAGTGCAGCACTCTGTGTAAATGTGTGTGCAGGCATCACTGGTGTTAGGTTTCTTTATGTTTTTCAACTGAGGCTGCGACGCAGCTGGTGCTGTAAAGATATTGCCATCAGGTGCTACAATGTCTTTGAGATTTGGGATCACGCTAGAAAGCTACAGGTCTTCTTTTCCCTTCAGCTCCAGTATTCCTAGGATTTGAAGGACTCTGTTTGTTAGTGTTAAAACAGAGGAGGGGGGGGAAAAAGGAAGAAAAACAAACCAGGCTTACCATGACCATGCTGTTTGTTGAGTGGACAAGAGGCAGGCAAGAGAAGGTGAGAAGTGGTGTAGAGAGTCAGACTGGCTGAAACAGAGGGCAGATCTAGTCTAGTAATGTTAACAATGTATTTAATTGACATTTCTTTTTTGTAATGTGACAATATGTGGACAAAGAGGAAGGTGCAGGTTTTAAGAAGTTAATATTTATAAAATGTGAAAGACACAGTGACTAGGATAACTTCTTTTTGGGGACAGGGAGGGTGGGAAGGGGCTTGGGGTGGAATTCTTAGGGTTTTTCTGTTTCTGCAGTTTTATTTTGGCCTGGCCAATAACTTTAGTCATTTTCTGTGTACCAGGTGTTGCCTGAAACATGTGCAGGTGATATTAAAAAAAAAAAGGAAAAAAAAATTCATTTTCTATAATGATTCTGTGTTAGGCCAGAACTTGGTTATGTCACAGTATTAGCACTGCCTCAGTTAAAGGTTTAATTTTTGTTTAAACCTAGAAGTGCAACAACAGTTTTACCACAGTCTGCACTTGCAGAACTAAAAAAAAAAAAAAAAAAGAAAAAAAGAAAAAAAGGAATAAAATCCAAACCACATATGTTTATTTTTTTGTGCCTACCTCATTGTTTTTAATGCATAAAATAAAAGAGGTGGTTTAGTTTATACGTTTTTAGAAGAAAATCATTAATGTCTAATTTAATCTTAATACCAAAACTACCAGATTGAAAGGTTTCTGACTGTTATTGCATGGCAAGTTTCAGCAGGAGGAGCGAGTAGTCCATTGGGGCAATAGTCATAGCGGTATGGCAGTGAGACACTGATCAATGTAATCTGCTTACAAAATTTGGTAAAACAAGCATTTTATAAACCAGTTTCATCCTTAATAGAAGTAAGAATTTAGCCTAAACCAGAGGTTTGACTCTTCTAACACATGGGCTTAGTAACAGGCAGGTTAAAGTAACTAGGCTAGTTCTATAAATTGTTAAATGTTGTAGGAAACATTTTGGGGCGGTGATGTTTTTCTTTTTAAAGAATGCAATGCACTAAAACTCTTTTAAGAATGTAGTTAATACTGCTTATTCATAAAAACAGCGTATACCTGTGTTTAGATGTAAGATCCCAGCTCTGGCTTTTTTCCTTTCTTTTCTTTTTTTTTTTTTTTTAAGTCAGTTTTATTTTATGAATAAGTTCTGACATTTTTAATAAATGTCTTGAGAGTAATAATTTGTTTAGTGGCTACATGTTCATTACTTGAGAAATCTTGAGTGTGTAATAATCTGTTGGTGTTGTAATAATGCACAGTGTCACGATTCAGCCATTTTCCTTTTTGTTTTCTTTTTTTTTTCCCCCTTAATTCCTTTGGTGGGGTACTTTGCTGACAGCTGCCTTAAGCTGTTCATTTAGTGAACAGGCTCTCAGTGTTTCATGGGCTTTGTCTTCTGCTGTGGTTAACTTTCCTTCATGGCATGACAGGTAGGGCTTTTTAAACACGTATTCTTCAATTCAGTCAAGCTGATGGCTCGAGCGACTGGTCACACAATCAATTAAGAGCCAGGAGCACCAAGTGTGCAAAGCTCAGACTCAACAGACCCTTCTTTTGGTGTCAAATCTGACTGCTGTAAATCCTTCAACCCCGACCAGCGCTGCTGCTGAAGACTCTCCTTCGAACGTCGCAGAGGTTGAAAAGCGAGCGGTAATTGCGTACCTCCAGCGCATGCGTGTGCACACAGCAACCCCCACTCCCCCACCCCCCAAAAAGAATCAAAACTCAAGAAAGCCTTACATTTGCTGGCGGAGGAATACCTAGAACTATTTTTTTTTAATTGTATGACTTTTGGATAGTGTTGAAGGTGAAGGATGTGTTCTTTTCAGGCCCGGTGTGGTCAGCCAGAAGAACGATCAACCTTTTGTACTATAATGAACTAAAGGGGACTCGGAAATCCAGCGTGATGGTAGACATGGGTGTGATCACACAGCTGCCCTGTAGTGTAGTTTGCCGAAGCTGATTCGATCGAATGTCAGTCTGCGTGATTTAAATCTTCCAGTGCTATGTGGTCAAAATTAATCTAGTCCTTGAAAGCTGATGCTATTCACCTAGAGGAAGATGCTCCAGTGCTATAGGGATGCCCAGGTCATGGATATGTGCTGTTGAAGTTTTCAGGCTCCGGGGGAGGGTGGAAATCTCCTTCCTTCAGAGGGCCTGCCCATCTGGCAGCTTCTGCCTCCGCAGAAGTGCCAACATGGCAAGGTAAAAACAGTATTACAAAACCACTTCGTATACCAACACTGAACTCTTCAAACAGTGCTTTTGTAAGCAAAGAAGAAAAGAAAAGCTCCTAGGTTTAGTTTTAAGCTTTAATAAGTAATAATTTTCTGTATCTTTAAGTCAAAGTAACCCTAACTTGTATGACTGCAGTGTTTTTATTTTTTATCTTATGCACATGTTATGTTGGAGAAAATGTTTACAAAAATGGTTTTGTTACACTAATGTGCATCACATATTTATGGTTTATTTGAAAGTGATTTTTGTGGGTTTTTTAGTTTTTCATAGTAGTAGTAGTACACTTTTTGTGATTTATAACCCCAAACTCTGCTGATTATAAAGATGCTAAACAATAATACAAAATGACAAATTGCATTAAAATTACTAATCGTAGAGCTGCAAAGCAGACTGGTGACAAGTAAAACACTCAGCCTTTTTTTTGCAGTGCTATCTAACTTGTCTTCTGTGTATTATGGAAATTACTGTTTTTTCCCCGTTTTTCCTTAAATAAAGTCAAATTGACACCTATTGTATGTGAAAAGTACTTTGAATATCTTCTGGCTGCAGAAATCAAGCTGCATGTTGCCTAGTTGCATGTTACCATAAGAACAAAAGACTTATTGTCAAATCTCATACTTTTAGAGACTTTGACAATAAATGTGGGCTTTTGAGGGCTTTTTTTGTTGTTGTTGTTGTTGTTTTTTTTTGTTGGGGTGTTTTTTTTTTATTATTTTTTTTTATTTTTTTTTGTCCCCTTAAAGCCCAATCTCCTGGTGCAGTTGCTCTTTTGAGAATTGCAATTTTTGCTTTTACAGAGAAAGGAGACTGAAAATCTTAGAAATGTGAGTGTGGGGCCGGAAAGAAGTTGCACAAGGAGAGCTTGGGTGCATTGTGAACGTGCCCTCCTGCCACGCTGCCTTCAGGCATGTGGTTTTTGTAAGCTGGCATTGCTTTATTGTCAAGAGTGCAATGAACTACTCCTGAGCCGGACTCTTGCACAGCATAAAAGCATGGCTCCAAAAAAGCCAGGCTTCTCCTAAGCTGCAAATACTGAGGAGGTTTGATCCAAAGTTGCTGGTTTTGGCCCCGGGGTTTCCCTTGGGCTTTGCCTGTGTTTTTCCACCAGAGGCTATGTCTGTTTTCTGAAATGGAGATAAGCACTAGACATTTCCTTCCGACTAGGCTGGTCTCTAGGAGAAGGAGGAGGAAGTCTGTGGTCCCAGACTTCTGCCTTTCATTTCATCTGCAGAAGGCATGGGATGTGGTGTAAGTTGAAACATGTTTCAGGTTTCATTTGCTTCCTATAGACAAAGGTATCTGAAATCCATAAGCCTCACAGCTTTTCCACTTCTGCAAGGATAGATACTGACTGAGCTTTAGAAACTCAAGTCCAGCCAACTGCTGGTCAGGTTCCTGCTGGCTCCCCTCCAGTTGCTGCTTCCGAGCTGCTGGTTTTCCTCAATCATCCTTGACCCATTGTTGAACGTGCTTAGGTGCAGTTGGGTGAGCACTGTTAGCAGGTTGTGAAGACAGATGTGAGCTGATGCTCATTTCAGTGTGCAGTAAGTGGCTGCAAGCAGCAACCCCAGATGGGAGTTTAGGAGCAGGTGCTGGCAGAGGCAGTGGAGAACAGGGAAAACCTTTGTGCTTCTCTGAAGGAAGGCACAATTATGGTGACTTACAGTAAGAAGGAAATTAAAAAAGATAAGAGCATTGGAAACCATGTAGCAGATCTCATTTCTCTATGGGACTTGCGCAGGTAGCAGCGGTGAGAGAGACACAGATTTTTACCTTGTAGGGAGGGAGGGATGTCCATGGGGTGGAAGAGAACAAACAGTGCAGCAAAGGATGCACATGTGAATCTTTAAAATTAGCAACTGAATTAGTCAAACCAGAGAAAGAAATCATCAAATGTCAAACTTGAAATAATTTTTTTACAAAGCTTTTTAAAATGCAGATTAAATATTAGTGAAGTGCAGAACACTTACCTAGGAGATTGAAGCAACAAAAATCTAAATTAGAAATGATAACAAGGGCCAGCCCTTTTCAGCAGGTTGCTCTGTTAAAAGTCTTGTGCTAGAGCAATAGGATTGCACAGAACTGTATATGAAGGTGGGAAAGTCCTGTTTTGTGGGCTGCTTACCTTTCGTGCAGAGACCTTGTTAATTCTTCTGCTTGTATTCATGTCTGGGATGAGGACTGTAATACTGCTGAAAAGACACTGAAGTTGGAGAAACTTTAAATGCAAGAAAAGAGCTGATGGCAGAGAAGGGACTTGGCACTGTGCCTTCAACACAGGCCTCCACGGTCTCAAAATGCTCCATAGAACAAATGCAGTAGTAGTAATGGGACTGCATTTCCACCATAGGGTCTTAACTTGTGAACTCCAGCATCTCAGCCCAAAGCTGTTTCACTCTTCAAAAATCACTATAAAGAAATACTAGCACTGAGTTGTGCCCCTTTGCCCAAGGAGTATTCAACGAGCAGTTGTCACAGCCAGCCTGGGTCACTTGCTGCTGGCTGTTACTTTGCCAGGGAATCCCAATGCCAGGGAAACACTGCTGGGAACTTAACCGTGAGAAGACTTTTTTTGCCCATGAGGAATAGGCTTTATGGCTGGGATTCCAGCTGCACGTGAAGGGTGTCCCTTGCCTGCTGGACTGTATCGGGGTGTGTAAAGAGATGTGGGTTCAAAGACCTGTGTGTGCTCAGCAGCTGTAATAGTGTTCAGTTGGAGCTGCCTTCCAGTATGTACAAATTCACTGCTGAGCTCCAGCGCCCAGCTTTTGGCCTATTTCCAACCCATTCAAAACAGGAAAGCTGGTAACAACTGTCTTCTTTTGACTTAATTTTTTTTTTTAAGGTTTTTTTTTTTTTAACACACTGCTGTGTTGGTGCTGCTTGGGGAGGTGTGAAAATGCAGGGACAGGCCAAAACTAGCACAGCCACTATGGCCACTTGGACTGCTGTGAAGGTTACTGATTGGGGGAATTAAAGAGGAACATCAGGTAATAATTGTGGTCACTTAATTTTTCACTCCATGATCGTGTGGCTCCATGCAGCATATGCTCCTAAAGGGTAAAAACTCTGCCCCAGAAATACTGATAATCTTACTCTCCTTATCTCACTCATTTATCCCAGTCTTGATCAAAACAATAATAAACTTGGGATAGAAGGAGGGAGAAGGTGTTTTATTATTTAAGAAAATAAATCCCTGACTCAATCAAAATATGCCCTTTCCAGCTGAGGAAATGACAGGGTACTTTCTTTGTTAAATTCTAGTAGGAAATTCACTTCAATGTTTCCTTTTCAGGCTCTTTTGATTCTGTGGTGTAAAAATGTGGCATGGGAAAATCAGATTAATTTGTTCCAATTGCTGCATGTGACTCAGTTTTTACTTGCCCTCTGTGTGAAATTTATATTGCACAATCTTGTGTTTGTCATTCAGCTTAATTTGTCCATTAAAAGGCATTACCATACTTCCATTTTATTTTAATATTTGCATATTCCAAGCAATCTTGCCCAGGCCATGTTACCCATGGAAAAAAAATGCATTTCGGTCTCTGAAACAGCTGTTGGAGTGAAGGGATTGTAAATACTGCTGCATTGGCTCTTGTCACGGGGAGGTTACAGACAATTTCTGGTGGAATCCTGTCAGCATAGTTAGCAAGACTCTAGTCTTACAAACAGGCAAAGCTGAAAGACAGAGTAAATGGTGTGTTTGGCAGCTTTTAGTGAGTCAGCGGGATAGTTAGAAAACAGGTTTTTAGTTTAAGATTCTTCAAGGCAACCATTAAACCACTTTGGCCCCTTTGGGTGTGGGCATCTCCCTGGTGTTTGGTGAAGAGTGTGGCCCACACGGTCACATTCCTGGGCCAGATGCTGACTAACCTTTTGGCAATTGAGACAGGAAGGCATTTAGCAAGGTGAGATCTGTGAGAGAGCAAAGAGCACATTTTCTGCTTTATTGCAATGATTTTACCAAATTTTGTACCACCGCTAAAGGATACGAGTGCATGTAGCTTGGCATAGAGCATGCTTGCTTGGAACAAGGAAAAGTCCTGGCTTTTGGCAGTGCTGTGTCTCCTGCTGGTGGTGCCACCAGGCAGAAGTGAACCTGGGTCCTCCTGGAAGAGCCTTGTCAAGAACTTTCTCAGCTTTATCTTCAAACATAACATAGACAAAATCTAACCTCTCTTCCCCCAAGCACTTAGTTGTGTCCTAACATCCACCTAATGCCAGAGTCCCACCACGGTGCAGCCTACACAGAGCAGTTGGCAAAGCCAGACTGGTGAGCACATACAAAAGCTCTGTCCTAAGAACAGTCTCTCTAGGCTTCATTAACTGCTAGCCCTACCCCAAAACCTTCTGGAAAATTCATATGGAAATTTTCTTGGTGTTTTGGTAATGAAATTAGCTGAAAGATAAGAAGAGAGCACATACTGGCGTAGAATGTTAAAATGCAAAATATGTAATTATAGACTCACAGTTGTAATGACTCTAATGGATATCAGAGACAAGTATAAAAGGAGAATAAATTATTTCAGGGCATAAAGAATCAGTTATGGGTAATTAAGCTGCAATTATCATTACTGTGCTGCTATGATAGGTTTTTTTAAACTAATTTTTCTAAAATGGAAAAATGCAAGTTAAGCATGAATTCATCTATTATTTGCCATTCAGATAAAAACATTTTTCTAGTGCTTTTCAAAATGTGCCAGTGGGACAGATCTCAGTTTTACATTAGTGAGAACACCAGGGATTTTCATGAAGTGACTTATTTCACGTCACACAGCTGTTCAGTGTCATTTAAACCCATGTTCAGTGAGGTGCATAAACTCGTGCCCACTGCCAATCATGGAAGCCAGCAATCAGGTTCCAACAGAGTTCTTGACATGTTTAAGATCAAGGGATTTGGTAAATCTAAAATCCAGAGCTCCAATTCAGAGCAAGGACATCACAGCTTAGAGTGGCCATCATTGTTCTTGGTTCAATCTACAGTGAACCTGGAAATCAGCTCCTAAAAATGAGCTGATCTGGTCTCAGTTGAGACCAATGCTCATTGGTGTCACCTTGCTTTAAAAGGGCCCTTGTAAAACACGTCCGATGAGTGTGTGCTCCGTGAGCAGGTGTGGGAAGGATCAGTAGTTCTGCTCGTGGGATCAGAGACCTGAGGTGGCAGCAGCGTTACAAACAATGAGCCAGGGAGGCAGTGGGACACCTTCTCTTCATCTTCAAGCACTGCAGACTTTGAGGCTGGAGAGGAGCTCCTTACTGGTACCAATGTACAAATTCAGGTGTTAGAAGTGACAACCAAAAATGTGTATAGAGGACAACTTTGCCTGTATTGCATGGTAACCTGCACAAAGAAATTAATTCCAGGTTTGCTCCCAGCACCATCTCTCTATGGATGATCCAAGGTAGGAATATTTGCTAAAGAATATTCTGAGTTCCTAAAGCATTCATGTCCTTTGGTATTCTGGCTGGCTTCCAGCCGCTGCAGCAGAAATGTTGGGGTTCCCAGGGAGGTGGGGTTCTCTCAGATACCATGGACTTCTGGAAGAGAACTGCACGCTTGGGTTTAGGTACCCACATCCCATCAGGGTTTTTTTTTTGTGGGATTGCCGTGACACTAAACTCCTCCGTGCAGGGCTTGTCAGCTGCTGCATGTGTTTTTTAAAAAGGGATTTTTAAAAAGTGCTGAAAATTTGGAATATACCAGGGTCTAATGTTCCTAACTTAATCCAGACACCTCTTTCTATTGCTCAGCATTTGTAGACTAATCTTGAAGAGCCACATTCACTCTACAACAGATGGTCCTCATAAGAGTATTCAAAAACTTCCTTTATCACCATTAATTAGCTGGAAGCCTTATGTTATACCTTGATAGCATCTGAAGTACTTATCTTCTTAGAAATTACATCAGTTTAGTGTGGTTCAAAAATACTAATGAACTTCTCTACACTCCTGATGAGGTAGAGTTAGAAGCATTTTTTTATTATCCTAACTTGAAATAAACAAAAGGTTAGATTTATTTTTTGCTTTACAGAAGAGAATTTAAAAAGCATTTTGTTTCAGAAAATTCAAAGGAAGACATTGCAGTATTTGGCCAAAAAGAATTTCTTAATTTCTAACAACTATAATATTTTGCTTTCTGTAATAACCACTAGGATATTATGCTAACTGTAATTTGAATTCTAAAGGTATTTTCATGCTGCTGAATTCATTATCCATATGCAGTACATTTTGAATGGACAACTTCTCTCATAGCCCAACTCACAAAGTTTGTCTCCAAGGGAAATGTGTTGTACAGGTTACATTTACATTTTTTGAGGGGTTGGGTATATGTATTAAACCCCATGTGCTGGATGAAAGTGCTTTTAAAATTTTATGCCACTGATTAAATATTGCAGGGTGTATCAAACAAAATATTCTGTCTTGGTCAAGCTGACCTTCTCTTACTTTCTAGACCAGAGTATCTATTTCACAATACTAGCATTTTTTTCCCCCTGTGAAATATCAGTTAAATAGCAAATTAATTTTCTGACTAAAAAGGAAAAGACTAGCACGGAAAAGGCAATAGCCTGTTGTGATTTTGATACATGAAGCACTGAAGTGAAGTTCTGTCCAGCTGGCCAAAGTTTTCACTCCTGAGCTGCCTGGTCTGCCCCAGGGGAGAAGCCCCTCATTGCTGCCAGGCCGTGGCACCCACAGATTTCAGGTGCAGCCTTGTGGACAAACAAGTGCCAGTCACCCATATTTTGGGCAGGTATCTCAGAATGTTGATTTTTGTTACAATAACTGAGACTTGGGGCAGAAGGGGGAAACTCAAAGACTGTGCCAAGCCCTTCCTCAGGTGCACTAAACACAAGTGGTGAGAAGTCCTTGGCGTTTAGCTGTCTGTGTCTCCAGCTCACTGAGGGACAAGGGAGCTTGTGGCAGATAATTTAATTAGAGAGGAAATATAAGCTGGTTGTTTTGTAGGGGAAAAAAAACCCAAGTAGAACAGAAAGAGGTTTAAGATTAAAATGAGGAAAAAGGGTTGTAGTGCTAATCTGTAAAATCAGTACCTACAATGGGTCCCTGGTCTCTGGTTATATGTTTTTCATGCTTGTCTTTGGAAGAGCATTTATTCACTGGTTTTCAACACGTGTCTTCTTCCTAAAGGTGAGAAGTGGCCTTGATCTTTATTTTATGAAGACAGTACAAAAGAGATCTTCCTGCAAATTCCATTTGGGGACTTTTAAATGGTAATTAATTGCATCACTGATGGCGTGGGAGGTGGGCATAACCCCTCATCTCGCAGCATGTGGGCAAAAGGAGCAGATCCCTACATGCACATGTGTCTAGGAATGAAACAGGACTTTATTCAGCTGTCATTGATCACACTGTCACAGAGAATGTCTCACAATTTGGGCTCTTAACTGAAATCAGTCCAATATATTGTTCTCCTGGGATCAGTTTGCAGCTGATTCACTGCAGCAGTGAACAAAATGAAGCTGTTATCTTCTTTTTGCCCCTTTTCTGTAAATAGAACCAACCCTTTTAGCTTCGGTTTTGTTTCTAGTCATGAAGACCATGGTGTTCCTATTCCTGTAACTGAGATGGCTTAAAGGACTCTTACATCTTCTTCCTATTCTTTTGTGATAACAGCTCTGGGAGAAAGAAAACGTGATTTCCTAATATCTGTGAGATGCTTGCATGATGAAGCCAAATATACAAGAGCTCTCTGGAGACCTCTGGAAGAAGGAGTAGATATGCCAGCAACTGCATGCCAGTGGGGCTGGGGTTGGGTGCTGCTCACAGCTGTGCCCCACAGCTGGAGGTCACAGGGTCTGGGTAGGCTGGTGAGGCTCTGCACATGGTGCTGCACCTTGGGGCTTGCCAAGCTGGGGATCTTCTTGCCAGCAGATCCCACGGCTGGGTGAGACCTCTTTGTGTAGGATCTTCTCACACCTGGTTGAATCTGCAGCAGGAGATGCTGCTTTCTTCCTTCTGCCAACAATGCCTTGAGGCCCTGCAGGACTCATTAGTTTCTCGGAAGTTTGAGAGGCTTGTATTTTTGCAGCTGCTGTAAATTCAGTCTTATTTGAAGAAGTATTAATGTTTCTGTTCCCTTCTGCTTTTATCAGCTCCTTTTCCCCCCTGCTATCTGTTCTTCCTTCTTTCCTTCCTTCCTTAACTGGCTATCATACTTCTTTTGCCAAAATGCAGTGTTTGTTTTGCAAAGTAATGGGTTGAAGCAACACACTGGAGATTCTTTTAGTGGATGCAGCTATTGCCACCTCTAGCAAAGACACAGCTGTGTGGTACTGGGACTGTATTTCTGCACTGCAGTGTGTAACTGCACATATCCTGGTGCAAACTGTCCCAAGGGGGGCAGACACCCCAGCTTTCAATCAAACATCTTCAGGCTGCAAGCAAGAGAGTATTTCACGGAGGGATGAAGCTGCAAAATGTTTCCCTCTTGTCTGTGGAAGTTTTGATACTCTGTAGATTTAATAACAGCCTGCAGGATCTGCAGTGAGATTGGAAGGAATCTGCAAGAGATGGGGACCAGAAAATGGAAGTATTGTGTTTGATTTTATGCAGATTGCTGAGCTTTACATTGTGGTCACTCTTCCAAATCCAGTTCCAAGACATACCCTGGAGGCTGAATGTTTACATGCAGCATTGTCTTAGCAATTGCCTTGCAAATTCCAGAAAACTTAAGGGCTGCAGAAAAAGGAGGACCTTTCCTAGCAAACTGCAGCTGGGACATTTGCTCAGCATCAGAAATATAAATGTGATGATTCATGGTTTAATAGTTGATTTGGCAGTGTTAGGTTTATTGTAGGACTTAATGACCTTAAGGGTCTTTGTCTGCCTAAATGATTCAATTATTCCAAGAGGTTTTGAGAAGGCAAAATCTAAATCTTGTTTCTAAATTTGCCATCTCTTTGTAAAATGTGTATCAGCACATGCTATACTTTCACATTCACAGCTGAACTTGGTTTCAAGTTGACTGTGGTAACTCTGAGGCTTGACTAATGAATTTTGTAATAGCCACCTTCACTACTTTGGGAACTGTTGTCTCTGCTGACATTTCTCACACACCAAATGCAGAGACCTAGAAATTCCTTTTGGATTTGAAATATGGTGCAATTAAGCAGGCTCATTTTCTAAGTTCTAATCTCGTCCTAGGAAACATTCTTGTGAATATGTGGCCATCAAATTCTTGTGAGGATGTGGCCATCAGAAAAGTGCATGCAGTTTCTTTCCTGTAAAATCTGGGATGAATTCATATCTCTCAGTGTTTGCTGACACACAGCATAGCTTCTTGTGGGAGTTTTGTGCAATGGCAGTAGATTGGGAGCTGCTCAAAAATCTGAAGCTTGCAGAGGCAGTGGCAGTAAATATATTTTGGAAGGTGTCATGATCAGAGATAAAAACTAAAGTGTGTCCGTGTCCTTTTTGGGTGAATAACATTGATGCTATGCATGTAAATGCTTCTAATTGTGATGCCAAAAATCTGGTTCTTGCAAGACTCTGTATGGGACAAAAATTTTTTTTTTTTTTTTTTTTTTTTTTT